>NC_073231.2:34682500-35011875 GCF_029281585.2 Gorilla gorilla gorilla
CTCCTACCTCAGCCTCCCGAGTAGCTGGGACTACAGGCATGAACACTGTGCCCAGCTTCATTCTATTTTAATTATTACATGAAACATAAATAGATTGTACAATTTAAATAAATATAAATATGTGGTGAAAAGTGGCTCGATTGACAGGTTCTCAATGGCAAGAAGTAGGTCTTCCCACCTGGTGTTCGGTGACCTCTGTATGCTTTTAACAAAAGCCTTTCATTATACCTTTGGAGTTGGAATGGAACTTGGAGATCAACTCTTGTACACTTTCATAAATAAGGAAACTGAGACCCAACAAGGTCAGTCCCTAAGCCCTCAACAGTTTGTTCTAAAACAGAAACATGACTTAAACCACACTCCTCAATTTAATGGTCTTTTCCTCCCATTATAGTCATTAAAAATTTATACAGTGCCAGATGAAATATCCCAATAAACTTTAAAAAATATTTTAGATCAATTTAAAAGCACATATAATCATGTTAACCTAGATTATTTCTCAACCACAAACCTCGCCTTTTTTTTCCCTCTATCATTTGTTGTCTTTTGTTGTTTCCAGCAGGTACATAACATTGCTAGTTGTACATCATAGCAAGTCTTGTAAGATCTGTGTCTCTTTACATAGTTACACATGCATATAAGCAACAAATAAACTTAATATTGACTTGATGCATGCAACCACATAAATGGTTAACAGACATAATTAGGTGGTTATCAGATTAAACAAATATGTCTTTTGTGGAGAGTACTAAGTAGGCTGGGGCATATTAATTGTAGCCTAAATGTACTGAAGGTATTCTGAAATTTGAAATGCAAACAATTGGAAAAGCTAATCTAAACTAAAAATCCAAACTTAAAAATATCTAAACTTTAAAATGGAAGTTTGCTTTTTTACTGGAAGTACTCATCAGCACTGGGCTTTATAGTGTTAAGTAAACTAGTTTGTGAATTAGAGAAAGGCACTAATGTAAAATAGGTTGTGTTCTAAAAACTTGTATTTCAGCCATGTGGTGTTTTAAATAGTGGCTGGATGGATTTTTTCTGTAGAAACAGTTTTAGAAAAGTGGATGGTTCTTAGTAGAGAGCTCACCAAAGCCCTGTTAGCCTACATATACATCTATGCTCTGTGAACGTCCCTAGGCTTGACACTCTTAGTCTTTGTCCTGGTATTAGCTTCAAAATATTTTACATTTATATTCTTGCTATTTATTTTCTATATTACATCAGATATATCTGGAATTAAGTATAGATATTAAAGGAGACTATAGCTAAGATTTCTTATACTACCGTAAAAAGTAGTGATTAAACAAATCAGGAAAATTATAAGTTGAAATCTCTCTTTTTTTAAAGGGTCATGTTTATTTTATTGCCTTTTAGATTGTTGAATCTAGTCAATTAAAATTAATGGAGCTGGGTGTGATGGCTCACGCCTGTAATCCCAGCACTTTGGGAGGCTGAGGTGGGTGGATCACTTGAGCTCAGGAGTTCGATAAATGTTTTGACATTTTGTATTTCTCTACCAAAAACACAAAAAATTAGCCAGGCATGGTGGCATACACTTGTGGTCCCAGCTACTTGGGAAGCTGAGGTGGGGGAGGATCTCTTGAGTCTGGTAGGTGGAGTTTGTAGTGAGCCGAGATCACAGTACTGCATTCCAGCCTGGGTGACAGACCCCATCTGAAAAAAAAAAAAAAAAAAAATTAACGGGAAAAAGACCAGTCTTCTGGTGGGACTTTAAAGTAAAAATGCATATGCACCCCTAACTACATAGCTTCTACTGCCTAGCTTTACCAACTGATACCAATCTCTTCATTGATGTTGATATAATTATTTATTCCTGACAGGATTATGGCATCATAAAGAAGTGATTTATATAGTTTTAATCTAAATAGGCCCCTAATAAAAAGTGACTTGATAACTTTTAGGGACAATTTTTCTTCAACATTTTTAAAATTTAAATTTATTTAACGTATACTGAAATTTGCTTAACTAAACTTTTAAATTTGACCTCATTGTAGTTTCACATACAGTGTGTGTTTGTTTGTTTTTGGGAGATGGAGCCTTGCCCTGTCGCCCAGGCTGGAGTGCAGTGGCCCAATCTCGGCTCACTGCAACCTCTGCCTCCTGGGTTCAAGTGATTCTCCTGCCTCAGCCTCCTGAGTAGCTGGAACTACAGGTGCGTGCCACCACGACCTGCTAATTTTTTGTATTTTTTAGTAGAGACAGGGTTTCACCATGTTAGCCAGGATAGTCTTGATCTCCTGACCCCGTGTTCCACCCGCCTTGACCTCCCAAAGTGCTGGAATTACAGGCGTGAGCCACCGCACCTGGCCTCATGTACAGTTCTAAGAATACAGACATATCACTTGTGCCCTTTGCCTAGTTTCTGCCTGTAGTAACATCTTAGAAAACTGTAGCACAATGTCACAATCAAGAAGTTGATATAATCCACTAATTTTGTTTCTGTGAAGTTTTATTATATGTGTAGGTTCACGGATCCACCACCACAGTCAAGTTACAGAACAAGTCCCCACTACAGAGATCCCTGAGGTTGCTTTTGAGTAGATAAATGGGATTATGCCTTATGTAATCTTTAGAGATTGGCTTTTTTTACTTAGTGTAATTCCCTTGAGAGTCGTTCAAGTTGTTGCTTGTATTAGTAGTTTATTTATTCTCATTGCTGATTAGTATCCCATGTTATGGATATATCTAATTTGTTTCACCATTCAGGTTTTTGTGTGAACATGAGTTTTTATTTCTTTGGAATAGGTGCCCAAGGGTACAATTTCTCGATTGTTTGGAAATTGTGTAGTTTGATAAGAACCTGTTTTCTAGTGTGGTTGTACCTTTTTGCATTCCCAACAGCAATATATGTGAAAGATTCTGTTTCTCTGCATCTTCGCCAGAACCAGTGTTATCCTTGTTTTTGTATCATATGAGATACAGTCAGGTATGGATTTTAATGTAAATATAAAGTAGCTAAAATACCATATACTACAATAAAAAGTGATGATTAAACAAATCAGGAATATTATAAAATTAAGCAACACTATACTTTTTTTTTTTTTGGAGACAGGGTCTTGCTCTGTCACCCAGGCTAGAGTGTAATGGTGCAATCTCGGCTCACTCCAACCTCCTCCTCCTGGGTTCAAGCGGTTCTCCTGCCTCAGCCTCCTGAGTAGCTGGGATTATAGGCCTCAGCCACCACGCCCAGCTAATTTTTGTATTTTTAGTAGAGATGAGGTTTCACCATGTCTACCAGGCTGGTCTCGAACTCCTGACCTCAAGTGATCCACCGTCCCAGCCTCCCAAAGTGCTGGGATCACAGACGTGAGCCAGTGTGCCTGGCCTGATTTTTTGTTGTTGTTGTTTTTAATCTCAAAAATGGAATGTAAAGAGAGACAGAGATTTTCCTGATGGGTCAAAAGTTGACTGAGATCTAAGAAATGGATTTTGGAAGGATGCATGGGGAGCATGATGGTGGGGTGCTGGCCAGAGTGAAGTTTGCCTGCGGCCTTTTACAAAGGTAGACAGAGTGATGGCAATGAAGAGATTTTGAGTCAGACTATTGGGGTCCGTAATACGAAAAATGCTTCTACTTTGAGTTATGCATTGGTTCCTTTTAGGATGCAGACTTATTTTCTCTCTTGCCCACCACAAGCCTGTGTTTAACAGTTGCATGATAATACCATCACATGCACCTTCTCTTAGGATTGCCTTTGGTACATGAAAATGCATCTTTTTTGTGAACATTGTAAGCCACCTTATAATAGATAACATTTTTCTGAGCCCTTACTATCAGCCAAGCATTGAAGTCTATGCACATTACATGTAGTTAACTCATTTAATCCTTGCAAAAACTATGTAGCAAATTACCCCAAATTTACCAGCTTAACCGTTATTTAGGAGCAGCTTGGCTAGGTGGATCTAGCTCAGGGTCATAAGGTTGGAATCACAACATTTTAGCTGGGGCTGCGGTCATCTGAAGACTTGACTAGGCGTGGGAGATCTGCTTCCAAGATGGCTCACTCACATGGCTTTTGGCCAGAGGTCTCTGTTACTCATCACGTGGACCACCCCATAGGGTTAAAGTATTATCACAACATGACAACTGGCTTCACTCAGAGTGAGTAATTCAGGAGCTGCTTCTGCTAAGGAAGCCAGAATACCTTTTTTGACGCAGTCTTAGAAGTCATACACTGTCACTTCTGCCATACTCTGCTCACTAGAAGGGAATCACTTAAGTGAAGCCATACTAAAGGTGAAGGGGATTAAGCTCCACTTCTTTAAGGGAGGAATATCAAAGAGATTGTGGACGTAGTTTAATATGAGGAAACTTAGGAAGGGAAAGGTTAAGTGATTTGTCCAAGTGCATACCTTGTGAATTGCAGAACCTGGATTTGAATCCCAGCAAACTCCATGTGCTTTTGGTTGTTCTGTGAACCACATGCTTTGAGCACTTAACTAACTCTTGAATGCATATTCGAACTCACAAGGTTTGGTGGTCCAAGCCTGTAATCCCAGGACTTGGGGAGGTGGAGGCGGGTGGATCACTTGATCCCAACAGTTCAAGACCAGTCTAGGCAACATAGGGAGACCTCATTTCTACACATACAGAAAACAAAAAAATTAGCCAGGCCCGCTGTGAATACCTGTTGTCTTAGCTACTTGACAGGCTTAGGCAGGAGGATCTTTTTGAGCCAAGGAGGTTGAGGCTGCAGTGAGCTATGATTGTGCCAGTGCAGCCCGTTTCTTTAAAATAAAAAAAGTTATAATGACTTTCTTCATATTTACGTGTTCATATCTAGATATTCTTGAATGATATGGCCCTCTCTTTTATATCTGGTTTAGTACTTTGACTCAATTTTTACATTCACTCATTTAGTTGATAGATACTGATCACCTCCTGCCAAGTACTGGGATGCTCACCATCATATGGGAAAGAACTTTCGATTTACAGGTGAACTAACTGACCTGGCACCAAGGAATTTAAACTATATATTGGGTAATTTCTGATAACTAAATATTGGGAAATAAACCTCCCCCCACCCCAGCTTTCTAGTTCACACCTTCTCTAATTGTTAGAAGCATGATGCATAGTTTTAAGAATGCATTGTAAACTGAAGTTGGCAATGGGATGAAGTTCCTCAGATAGAGTTTGTCTACTGCTAATATCAAAAGCAATAAATACTTCAGAGTCCTGGGCAGTGTTGAAACTGTAAACTGCCAATGTCTGTTTTTTTTTCCTGGTACTTTAAATGACCGTGAAGAACTCTGTGTTGTCTGGGTTAGTTTTAACTAGGTAGTTTGAGAGATGTGAAATGACTTGTTTCTTTGAACAAATCTGTTTTGTAAAATGAGTCACCCAGATTATGCAAAAAGAGAAAGGAAGAGAGGTCTTAGAATTTTGATAAGATCTTTTTCATATTCTGTGCTTGTATTTCATTTTGTCAGTCCATGGAAAAGTCTTTATTGTGGTGATCATTTTGACATTAAACTTCAGGGTACTTAGGGTGAAACCATAAGGGCATGTACACCTTAGGGCATTAGAATGCAACTTTATGTTCATAATACATTGGACTGATGTATACATTTAAAAACTTAATGTTTTAGCAGTGTATGCAGTGAAATTGTATGAAAAGTAACATTTCATAGGCTGACTAGGGTTGAAATAGAGCAAGCCACCTAAAAATTAGTTAGAAGAACTAAAGGATGGAGTAAGAACAGGACCAGAGTTAAGGGATGAAGCATCCTGCCTTTATAAGGAACTTCTTGTTGAACTCTAAGGATTTGACAACCATGTTTCTTATTTGACAGCATTCAGTGAATTTCCTAACATCGAGGTTAAGTTCTCTCGTGTATACACACGTATATCTAGTTTCCTGTCTAGCCTAATTCAAACCTTAAATTCTTGATTTGTATCTGATATACCTCCCTCCTTCTGTGTCTGACAGTACTAAGGGAATTTCTTAATAATGAGGTTAAGTGTTCACATGTGCAGACACTTCTCTTGCCTATACTTTGGCAGCTTAAAATCCTAGGAATTCTCACTTTTTCTCTTTTCCTTTTAGATATATGGCAGACATGAGGAATGGCCTGAGTTGGAGTTTGCTTCTTAAGAAGTCCTATCAGGCGGGGCACAGTGGCTCACACCTGTAATCCCAGCACTTTGAGAGGCTGAGGCAGGTGGATTACCTGAGGTCAGGAGTTTGAGACCAGCCTGGCCAACATGGTGAAACCCCGTCTCTGCCAAAAATACAAAAATTAGCCAGGTGTGATGGCAGGCACCTGTAATCCCAGCTACTTGGGAGGCTGAGGTAGGAGAATCGCTTGAACCTGGGAGAGGTGGAGGTTGCAGTGTGCCGAAATCGTGCCACTGCACTCCAGCGTGGGTGACAAAGTGAGACTTTGTCTCAAAAGAAGAAAAAAGTCCTATCAGAGTCAGAGCTTAGGAAACATTCTGATTAGAAGTCAGCATTGGATTGGGCTGGGATTGGCTCCTCAAAGATTGAACATAGTGGTGTGGTATACCCAGTGCTAACTTGCTGTCCCTATTCCCCGAGCATGTCTGAGCAGCGCTCAGGTCCTGCCTTATGAATTATGGAACCTCATTGTTCTTCTCTCTTCCACCTGTGCTCCCATTAGTCTTCCTTCTTCCCATTATCCTACCAAAAACTTTGTGATCACCTTGGCAAAGGGACCCTGGTTTCCATAGGCCCTAAATCAGGGTATGAATTTGGTTATTCTACAGATTGTGTCAGCCAATAACTGTCACTTAACAGCAAATACTAGTGGATCCCTCAAAACTAGGGAGTCACGTACTCTGGATAATTATTAATATATGGATGGCTTTTTCTTTTAGAAAGGAAAGAGCAATGATTAATATTAAAATAGCCTAGGTGTGATAGCTTACACCTGTAATCTCAATACTTTGGTAGGCTAAGGTATGAAGATGACTTGAGATCAGGAGTTTGAGACTAACTTGGGCAAGACCTCGTCCCTACAAAAAATAAACATAATAAGATTAATTGGATGTTGTGGCACACACCTTTAGTCCTAGCTACTTGGTTGGCTGAGGTGGGAGAATCACTTGAGCCCAGGCGTTCTAGGCTGCAGTGAGCTATGATTGCACCGCTGCACTCCAGCCTGACCAGAACGAGACCCAAACCTGGGAGTCCATAACAACAGCACAGTGGTTTTGGTTTTTCTTCCTTTCTTTTTTTTCTTTTTCTTTTTTTTTTTTTGAGACGGAGTCTTGCTCTGTTGCCCAGGCTAGAGTGCAGTGGCGCAATCTCGGCTCACAGCAACCTCTGCCTCCCAGGTTCAGGTGATTCTCCTGCCTCAGCCTTCCAAGTAGCTAGGGTTACAGGTGCCGACCACCACGCTGGCTAATTTTTGTATTTTTAGTAGAGACGGGGTTTCACCATGTTGGTCAGGCTGGTCTCCCATTTCCTGACGTCAGGTGATCCACCTGCCTCGGCCTCCCAAAGTGCTGGGATTACAGGCATGAGCCACCAAACGCGGCCAGTGGCCCTTTTTTAAATCCTATGGTTAATCAATCCTTGGTGTCTATAGCAATGTGACCTCCTGAACCAAAACATGCCTTCCGAGGGCATGGAAAAGGAACAAGTCTTTTAAGTCCAATAGGTGACCATTATCAGGAAGTAAGAACTTGACCACCTGCTTTTCTTGAAGTCAGTGCCAACTAGAAACTGGAGCTTGACCAAAGCCAGTTCATTTCTGCTGAGCTGCAATCAGAATTAAATGTTTGACAGGCCATATTAATGGTTGCAGTAATCCATTTTCATGGTGGCAAGGCCTGAATGGGAAATCCTACCAAGCCAACAAAGCCTTCTTTGGAAATGAGATGACCAGCAGTCCTCAGCAGGGTTCAGTCTTGCAACTTGGTGTTTCAGCTCATGGTTACACAGTTAACAAATAACTTAATAGATTATTTAAAAAGAGTAAAAGAAGTTAACCAGTGTGTAAAATTTACAAGCTGGGCCCTGATGCCCCGCTTGTGCATTAAAACAACCCAGCTGTATGCGATTTATGCTGCACGGGTATGTGGAGGCCTTAACTTCTCAGTTTCTGAAACCCAAGTTTATATCACATGGTCTGTCAGAAGAGGGATGGCACTGCCATAGGTATGGGAGTGATCCCTCAGTTCTTGTCTTAGTAGAGCAGTCACAAAGCAAGAATACCCCTTTGACTGAAACCAGGATGTTTCTGCTCCTGGGGCAACCTTAGTCACTGGTTCCCTTTTTTGGTTAGATTATTTTTTCAGAAGTAAAGAAACACTGACTTTTGGTCAGAATTGAAATGTGAAGCAAGTTACATGAATATATTTTTGCCAGATCAAGCTTGTCCCTGAGGATCAAGGACAGGGAGGAAAATGAGAAAGAATATTTCTAAGGATAGTGGACATGCTGATTTTGTATTTTCAAACGAAGGAAATATATTTGGGCTTGGATTTGTTCTCATTTTTAAAGTAGTTGTTTATGCTCGTAATTTAAATGCCAAAATGTATAAATACATAAAATGAAGGTTATCTATAATTCTACCTTCCTCTCCACTATTAACATATAGATAATTTGGTATGTATTCCTTTGATACCTTTTTTTTTTTCCCTTGAGCATGTACTAACTTATAAAAACCCTAAGAGAATTAAAGTGGGAATATGGGCAGTTCCTGCTGTTTGCTTTTTCCCTTAATAATTGCGAACCTTGTTCTTTGTCAGTAGATCTGGATATCTACTTACTCAGCTTTTTAAATGTACAGGTTAATGAGTTTGGGCTTTTCTTTCCCCAAAAAACTTTAAGTATGAATTTGCATTTGTTGAAATTGGACGTATGTATTTGTAAGTATGTTTTAATTATCATAAATTAAAATGTGAATAATTTTCCTAGTAACCATATATTGATCACTATTCTGGTCTACATGGTCCTGAATTTTTTTTGCACTTTCTCTTTTTGGGTCTGTCTCCATTTCAGTCTATGTCTTACATTTTTCTCCTTGATTCAGATTGGTTTTTATCCTACTTCCCTTTTCTCCCTTCTAAATTTCTTTATCTTATAATACTAATCTCTCCTGACAAACACATATAGGTGTTTGTCAGTTGATGTTGTGTAACTCTATTGATAAATTGTGACTGGGAAATGCCATCTTATTTTGCTTGCCATGTCACCAGCTGAACTGTTTACAAGCAAATATGTATATCTCCATGGATACAGGATTATGTAAATCCTTGGATTTGCATATATTTCTAAGTCAGTCGAGATATTTATAGAACATACACTCTGTGCCTAGGACTGTGTTATACACTACAAAAAACAGCCTTCAAACTCTAAAATGCCCATAGAAAGGTTTCATCTGTGAATCCACTGTGTGTTTCAAGAATGGTTTCTCCAAAACAATAATTCAAACATACAGCACATTTAAAAGCTGCTTTGAGGTCTTCATTTATATCTATAAGAATATGGGTAGATTAAGAGAGAGCTAGCAGAGAGGGATGAATGTAGCCATTAACACCATGGGTTTACTCAAGAGTGTTTCAAATAAGTAACTATACACAGTCATTCCTGAGTCATTAGAAGATAGTTATCCTTCCCAGTTCCATGAATTTAAGAGGAACCTCAAGAGGCCAGCTCAGAGCAGCTAGATAGATGACCTTAAAACTTTTATGAAAAACTAGAACATGCACAGAAAATGCTCATAGTCTTTGGATACTATGTGTTTACCAGATGTGGCTGCTAGTTGAAAAGTGTCTGTGATTATTCTCTGTTGTGTACTGAAGTCGAGCATTTTTCTATTGCTTTTTATTTTCATGCCTAGATTACCAACAAGATTAGATATGCTCTTTATTAAAGAGAGGGCCATTTCAAGGCCTGCTTTTGGCCTTTCTCTCCAGGGAAGCTCAAGACTGCCACAAATGACTTTACTTACTGAATCGGAGTTTATTAAATGAGAAGCCAGTCAATAAAATGTGTCTTGCCTTTCCTAGTGGGAGCTGGCAATGCCATTTAAGAACACGTGGCCAGTTTATCCAAAATCTAACTGTAGCCTCTGCAGGAATGCTGGATAATGGCTAAGCCAAGAACACTCTTGCTCTTCTGCCCATCGCAGGATGATTTTTACTAGCATTTATTCTTTCAGTCCTGTTGGGGTACAAAGGAAGTTGAAGGTACATCTACAAATCTTTTTGAGTCCCTTTGGGACAAAGCTGTCAGCAGTTTCATCTCTCGAACTTCTGTGAGGCATGTTGTGTACTTGTCTAAGAAATATGTTTCCCCATGTGTTCCATAAAGTAAACATCTGCGGATGCTAAAGGCATAGTGCCAGGCACATCTGTGTCCATAGACATTGCTGGTAAACTAAGGGCTGCTCTGGATAATGCTTTGACCTGCTGCAAAGTTCAGTTGGCGTAGTAATTCATTTGTTATTTTTGGGGAACAGTTTTGTTAATGAGTATTTCATCATGAATTTACATGCTGCTTATGCTTGTATCTTACTCTTGGGGTTTTTTTAGTTACTTTGTGAATGAGCTAAGCTTTCTATTATCACAGGCAGCCATTACATATTCAGTTTATTTCACTGACAGTAAGCTCCCTGAAGGCAAGAATCATGTCTATGAATTCAGTAGGCTTAGCAAAGCCAAAACTCTGAAGTGCCCTTTAGTGGCTCAGATGAAAAGTATGATGGTAATAAGAGTAGAGAAACTAAAATGTTTTAAAATATTTCTGTGATTCTAGGCCGGGCACGGTGGCTCACACCTGTAATCCCAGCACTTTGGGAGGCCAAGACGGGCAGATCACCTGAGGTCAGGAGTTCGAGACCAGGCTGGCCAACATGGTGAAACCCCATCTCTACTAAAAATACAAAAATTAGCTGAGCGTGGTGGTGGGCACCTATAATCCCAGCTACTCGGGAGGCTAAGGCAGGAGAATGGCTTGAACCCAGGAGACAGAGGTCTCAGTTAAGCCAAGATCACGCCATTGCACTCCAGCCTGGGCGACAGAGCGAGATTCCATCTAAAAAAAAAAAAAAATCTGTGATTCTAGATCCCAGTCACCATAGAAAAGCATGAATTTGATATTCAGGAAGCTATTTTTTCCATTCATTATTCGTGATTTTTTAAAACTTGCTTGATGACTTTCCTAGTCTGAGGAGGTCTCTAGGACTCCAAGCACATTATGTTTCTGGATTTAAGTGACCTCTAGTTGGAATCAAATACATAATGTAAGTATTCAAAAATTATTTCCCCCTTGTCAGTCTGTTCTACTAGAGGAAAGAATATCTCAGTGAGTGAGATGAGATATTCTGGTAGATTTCTGAAACAATAGTGGACTTCATGAGATTCTAGGAAACCTAAGTCTCATCCATGTTTAAATAAAATGCCAAACATGTGATCTGCCTCCAGTTTGATGAACAAAGCAGAGTTGCTCTGAGCCTCTTGGCATCTATGGGTGAGTGGCAAACTTAGGCCTGACGGGAGCTCAGATTTTCTTTTTCCCCATGTATAACAATTTTCTATTGAAACACTAAGATAAGAATCTCTTCGCTTTCCATTATGGAATATTTACATAAGAAAGAATTTCCTCCATAAACTTTATAATATAATATTGATACAAATATTGACTTTGTTTCTAGTCCCTTAAAGAAAGGGAGGTAATAAATTGAGGTAATTCTCAACCTAATAAAATAAACTTACAGTATTTAATGCATATTTATTTTAGAAAGATGGAAAATACAAATAAGCTAATAAACATTAAAATCAGTTACTATACCATTGAGGCTAAACGATAGAAACATTTGAGTACACATACTATAAGATAAATTTTTTTCCTCTAAATACTTATATGTTGGCTACTTTATAGAACAAAGTGGAACTATATATACTTTTTCCTTGAACGTCATTTTTATTGGCTGTGTAATATTTCATTGTATGATACAGATGAACCTTCGTTTATATTAAGTAACCTTTTGTTCATAATCCCCAGATTTCAAGTAACCTCTGTTGGTAGATTGACATTTATGAAGCCCTTTTCTCTATAACAATATTATAAATAATAGTTTATTTTCTAGGTTAACTCCTCAAATTCTAATTCATATTTATCACGTGGTAAGATGCACCACTAGATAAATGGCACCATGACACTTAGAACGTAAGTTCTGCTTATCGTATCATTTTTGTGGAAATCTCTGTAATCCAGTTAGAACCTGGCACAGTGTCAGAGAGAAAACAGGCACTTCCCAAAATCTGAATGAATGGAAGATGGTATTCTCGCTCTGCCCAGGTTGTCCTGACCAGAACAGCCAAGTGGAACAGATGGTGTTCACTTTCTGGACTATGGGAGGAGAGTTGCGGGTGACAGGGAGGGCACACTGGATTAGCAGGATTTCCTCACTGTTTGTATCTTTGACACTTGTCAGCAATTCTGCCTCAGCGAACGTCATAAAGACCCCCAGGAACTTGTTTATCTGGTGGCAAAGTTGGGGGTAGTGGAAGTGAGGATGCAAAAGATACAGAAAACTTGAACAACAAACTTGATGTAATTGATACTTATAGATCATTCCACCCAGCCCCAGCAGAATACACATTTGTTTTAAGTGCGCACAGAACATTTACCATGTTCTGAAACATAAGACAAGGAATTGATGGGCATAAAAAAAAGCATGTACCTTTCATATATAGGCATTCCACTTCTAGGTGTTTATCCAAAAAGAAAGTATACATCCATACAAAGATTTGTACATGAATGTTCATAGCCATTTTATTTGTAATAGCCAAAACTAGAATAACCTAAATGTCAACATGTGAATGGATAAACTGTGGTGTATCCACACTACAGAATACTTCTCAGTAATAAAAAGGAATAGACTGTTGATACATTCAACAGCATAGATGAATCTCAAAGTAAATTTCACTTCATGCTAAGGGAAAGAAGCCAGATGAAAAGGGTACATACTCTATGGTTCCCTCTGTATATGTAAGTGTTTGAGACATATATACTAATATAAAGAGATCAGAGCAGTGATTGCCTGGGGATGGAGAATGGTGGGACAGAGTGGGAGGAAGGATTAAAGGGGCATGAATAAACTTTTGGTGGTGATAGATTGTCTTGGTTGTGATGGTGATAGATTGTCTTGGTTGTGATGTTTCTTAGGTTATACATATGTCAAAACATCACATCTTTCAAGATGTGTAGTTTATTATATATCAATCATAACCTCAATAAAGCTGTTTATAAATAAATCATAAAATAAGGCATTCAGAATTTTGGGGCTGTTTACATCATTATAGTGTTTATCAAACATATATTACAAGGTCAATAAAAGGGCCTTGCTTGGTGATTCGCACTTCTGTGTAACAGGAAACAATGAAAAGTGTTAGGAATCTAGAAAAAGCCTAAAGCCAGGCGTGGTGGCTCATGCCTGTAATCCCAGCACTGTGGGAGGCCGAGATGGGAGGATCTCTTGAGCTCAGGAGTTTGAGATCAGCCTGGGCAACATGGTGAAACCCCGTCTTTACAAAAAATTAGCCAGACATGGTAGCAGACTGTCTGTCTGTCTGTCTGTCTAATATTCTCCCCATCTTTCACTGAGGAAACATCTTTCATGTATATATACATGGTTAACAATTGAACAATTGAGCATCGAATTTTCAATCATGTTGCATCTGTGTTTGAGTAGAGAAAAACAAATAGAAAATATGATGATAATTCAGTAGCTACTCCTTGCCTATTGAATCAAGATCAAATTCCTGAGCCAGTGGCTTTTGATGTTTTGTGTGTTTGACCCTAAGCTTCTTGTTTAGTTTTGGCTTGCCCTTCCCCAAGAATGTTTTCTTCTTCTCCTACTTCACTGCCTTGGTGAATGCTTTTCTCTGCCTGTGATTCTTAGGGATCCCACCTCATCTTTTGGCTCTATTTGGTAAATGCCCATCCTTTAGATTCTTATTCAGATGCTTTCTCTGGTGTTTCCCCTGTGTTCTGTGTTTTAGTAGACACTAAGCACATAGTGTGTACCCTACACTTTGCACTATATGTATTTACATATGTGTCTTGAATGACTTTTATTAGTGGCACCATAGCCAGGTACCTTGTACATGGTGGCCTATGTGTTGATTGTGCCTTAAACACAGTGGGTGGAAGACAGTATGGCGATTCCTCAAAGATCTAGAAGCAGAACTACCATTTGACCTAGCAATCCCATTGCTGGATATATACCCAAAGGAATATACGTCATTCTGTTAGGAAGATACATGCACGTGTATGTTCATTGCAGCACTATTCACAATAGCAAAATCATGGAATCAACCCAAATGTCCATCAATGATAGACTAAATAAAGAAAATGTGGTACATATACACCATGGAATACTATGCAGCCACAAAAAGGAACAAGGTCATGTCCTTTGCAGGGACATGGGTGGAACTATAAGTCATCCTCAGCAAACTAACACAGGAACAGAAAACCAAACACCACATGTTCTCACAAGTGGGAGCTGAAGGATGAGGGCACAGGGACACATGATGGGGAACAACACACATTGGGCTTGTCGGGGGCTTGAGGGGAGGAAGAGCATCAGGAAGAATAGCTAATGGTTCCTGGGCTTAATACCTAGGTGATAGGTTGATCTGTGCAGCAAACCACCATGGTATGTGTTTACCTTTGTAACCTGCACATCCTGCACATGTACCCCAGTACTTAAAATTTAAAAAACAACAACAACAACAAAAATGCAATGGGAACAATAGTCAGTGAGGTTGGCCCTGCTGTTTTGGAACCAAACAGATGAAGAGTTAATGCATTTTGGTTACTATTTAGGTGCATTGGGCTTAACTGTACATTTACATTTATTAAAGTTATTGTAATTAATGCCTATGAGGAAAGCAGCAACAAAACAAGCAGGAGGAAACAAATTGTTTTTATATTATTTTTGAAGCACGTTATATAGGCCATATATTTAGGGCAGAGGAGTGGCAGATTTACTGTGCTCATGTCATTTTTTTCTTAAGCTAATATTTAAATTATATGGAACCTCCCCCCATCCTTCACATTTTTAGAAGTGTGCAATGGCTAGTTGGGAAAAGTTAGCTTGTAAATTTAAATCTACTAGATGTAATTCACTCTGAATAATTCACATAGAAATATTCACGTGTTGGCTTAGGGGATGTACCTTAAGATTACACAGAAGGCTGCGTCTCCCCTAAAATTTAAAAAGGAAAAAAAAAGTGTTGGCTTAGTGGCGTCTTAACAGTGAAGTATTCGTTGTATCATGGAAAGAGCATGAATTTAGTATGAGTTGTGGAATATTTGGAATAATATGTTTCTGAGATATCAGGTGAGAGTTAACTCTCTGGAGTGTCCACACCCTTGATCACTTCCTAAATTATTTTTCCAGGTCCGGACCCTATTTGTCAGTGGCCTTCCTCTGGATATCAAACCTCGGGAGCTCTATCTGCTTTTCAGACCATTTAAGGTACCTTTTTTTATCTTTCAGAAATTATAAAATGAAACAAAAGTCTGTATGCTTTCTGGGAGCTTTTTGGAGCAAGAAATGAAATATTTGAGAAGAAAACAGATGTTTTTAAAAGGTTAATGAGTAAAGGAGATTTAACAACTGAGTTCTAATGTACAGTCTCACTTAGGATAATTACATATTTATATTTCAAATGCAGTAATGTAAGTGAAGATTTATTTCTAGTTTCATACCTTATTATTTGAAATAGTACTGTTGATACTGTTCTTTGGAAATGTAAATAGGTTTTTATGAACTGAGTTAAGAACCTAACC
Organism: Gorilla gorilla gorilla; assembly: GCF_029281585.2. Lineage (NCBI taxonomy): Eukaryota > Metazoa > Chordata > Mammalia > Primates > Hominidae > Gorilla > Gorilla gorilla. The sequence continues at coordinate 34,698,298 of NC_073231.2, forward strand.
ACCGTTATTTTGTCCATGGCAAAACTTTCAAACAAAGTAAAACAAAATTTTAAAGGATACCTAGGTGTAAGTTGACGGTAATATTTCCTGGTGTTTATTGAAATATTTAATGCAGTTACCTGTCCTTCCTGTGGGAATAAGATCACTTGATAGATACTTAATGCTGCTAGGATTGAAAACTTCATAGGAAATTAGACACCAAGCACTTAGTAGAAACTAAGCCAAAATAACCATGCTGCCAAGAAGAAACCTTTTGAAGGTTGGCCTTTGGAGGATAGGAGAAAGCTGGAGCTGATCGAATCGGGGCCCTGGAAGGGATATGTTCCTTCTCTGGAAGGGCCTGTGCTCAGGAAGTCTTAAGTTGGTCAGTGTGGATGTGTTAGCAGCAGTGCCTGGCAGAGACCACACTTATGATTAGGTGATGGGCTATCTTGATTTCTGGTTAAAGATCATTCTCACTGAAGCAGGTCCCCAGTGAAAGAGGCATGACAGGTTGAGGGATAGGATTCAGCTTCTTAGGAAGACGGAATTGGATATGACAACTAAAAACTCTAGTGCTGGGGAGGAGGAAGGAGGGTTGCAGGGGCAGCCAGTTAGAACCAACAAAGATAAAACAGTCTATCTTATGTGCCAAGAGGGCACCATGTCATAATGGACATAACTCCACCTGACAGCCGTCGCTTTAATGCAACAATAATGATGATGGCACAGGGAAACAGAGGTCAGGTGCCAGGTCAGGTGGGAGGAAGTGGGAAAGGAAGAGAAGGTGGTATGGAGAGAGTGCCACCTTTTATAGAATTTCCTGAGTTTCTTCTGCCGGGTTGTACTTTTATAAAAAGGACCATTTTTCTATCCTTTTTATAGAATGCAAACTTTTAAAGCAAATTGATCTTCTTAGTGTATAAAATACTGTTATGTTTTGGGGTGTATAGAGAGAAAGACATTCACCAGCAAGCCCTTTATATGAAGTATTAAAGTATTGTCACAATCCTTTCAAGTGAGTGAGTCTCATTTTTTCAAATGAGGAAAATGCAACTTGGAGCAGTTGAATAAATTGTGCTCAAGTTTACACACATAAAAAATGGCAGAGCCAAGATTCAAACCCAAGCAGTCTGACTCTGCCCTCTCTGTTCTGAACTATTACGTTATACTGCTTTTCTGTTTGTGACTTGAGAACACAGTATATCCCTACCAGTGGTGTTTTACTTGAGTGAAATATCCAATTGTCCTTTGCCTTCGAGACCTTCATGGTGTTTAAACCTCTAGTTTTTTCAGAAGAGAGCACCTTGAAGAAAGGAAGAGGCAGAGCTGTGAATCATGACCTCTCTGGCCATAAGAGCTCAAGGCCTTTGAGGTGAAATGTTTATAGTAGCTAATTGGTAACATAGTTCTCTGCTGGGAAGATGTAAGGATGAATCAATCTCAACATCCTGCCCAGAAACCCCAACGAGAAAATCAGCACCCTAGTACATTCCTGACAACGCTCTTTTAATTAAAGTCCCTGGAGGCTGACCCTAGTCTGCAAATCTGTCTCTGCACTGATGTGTGTAGTGGTCAATCATGTCAAGTGGTGTGTTTTTCCCCTGTGTCGTCCGTTAATGCGAGCCACCAGCTATTGATTATTTTCAGAAATAAACACATTTTGTTATCCTTATCTTGAGGAGCTGGGAGGGGTGAAGAGAGGGAGTGAAAGAGGGAGGGAGTGTTTCTGTCTTCCTTGAGCATGAGCTGGAATAAAAACCCGAAGGGATTATTTTTGCATGTCCCCATCAGAAGAGCAACATGAAAACTGGTTCCTTCAGTGAGTAAGCAAAGTAACTCAACAAAATTCAACATCATTGCCTGCTTAACCATTTCTGGCAGTTTTGAAAATGTGGTCAGGGAGTTTTACCAACTATATTTTTTTGAGACGGAGTCTGGCTGTGTCTCCCAGGCTGGAGTGCAGTGGCGCCATCGGCTCACTGCAAGCTCTGCCTCCCGGGTTCATACCATTCTCCTGCCTCAGCCTCCCAAGTAGCTGGGACTACAGGCACCCACCACCATGCTCGGCTAATTTTTTTGTATTTTTAGTAGAGATGGGGTTTCACCACGTGTCGATGGTCTCAATCTCCAGACCTCATGATCCACCCACCTTGGCCTCCCAAAGTGCTGGCATTACAGGCGTGAGTCACCGCACCCAACCCCAACTATATTCTTAATGTTTTATTGTTGTTATTTTATAGCAGCTACATGACCAAATCAATACATGGCTCTGACCTTCCTGTTGTATTAAATTTACTCTCTTTCCTTGCCTATTTCTGTAAAACTCCTATTCTTATCTAGACCAAGAAAACAAAAAGATTGCTATTAACAGAGACACTCATTTTTCTACCATTGTGTAATTTCATGAAGAAAAAAATAGAAGAAAGAGAAACAGATAAATCCATAGATTGATTTTTTTTAAAGGCCCCAAGAATGCAAACAGGTGTGTGTGTGTGTGCACATGCACATGCATGTGTGTAATTTGCTTTCCCAGATAACTTAGAAGACATTTGTAAGAGGAGTTAGGTAATCAATAAAGAACTTATTTTTACATGAACAAGATGGTATCACTACAGTTACTTTTGGCTAAACTTGGTTTTTCTTTATTTTCAGGGCTATGAGGGTTCTCTTATAAAGCTCACATCTAAACAGGTAAGAATTTCAAAGTGGCATATAAAGATCACTTTTTTACTTTCCTCAGGAATGTTGCTGGGGCTTGACATTCTTTTTTTATTCCCATTAGAATTTGAGGGGTTTTTTGTCTTTAAAATTAAAAGTGAGATGTATTAGGAATTAGCACAGGAAAATGCTTCATAATTCTATAATCTTCAGCTGGAATTTCAGGGACTGTTCCAGAGGAAGATAAACACAGTGATATATTGAGATTGATTTTGTATGTTCAATGAAAATAGTGGTTTATTATTTAAATTCACTTTTATTCCGAAGTCTTTCCCATTTCTTTTAATGAGGTTAAACAAACTTTTACAATCAATGTGAATATCAGATAGTGAAGGATCATGCTGTCTGTCAAACCCCTAAATTAAGGCAGAGTCCCGAGTCCGGAATGGAACAGAGAACGTACAAAATGGAAGTGGTAGTCAGTGATTCTAATAGTTCCTACAAGCTTAGAGATTGTAGCTATATACTTTTTTTTTTTAAGCTAAACACTTGGCATACACACCTCTCGAATCACTATTCATCTCTCTGGCTCATGAGAAGAATGATCTTGGAGGCACCCTTCTGTACTGAAAGACAGGGAGTCCAAAGGGATTATGGCCTTTCTGTATTTACTCAGAACAGCCTAATTAAGAATATGATTTTTTTTTTTTTTGAGACGGAGTCTCACTATGTTGCCAGGCTGGAGTGCAGTGGCGCGATCTCGGCTCACTGCAACTTCCGCCTCCCAGGTTCAAGTGATTCTCCTGCCTCAGCCTCCCAAACAGCTGGGACTACAGGCGCACGCCACCACGCCCAGCTAGTTTTTGTATTTGTAGTAGAGACAGGGTTTCACTATGTTGGCCAGGATGGTCTTGATCTCTTGACCTCGTGATCTGCCCACCTTGGCCTCCCAAAGTACTGGGATTACAGGTGTGAGCCACCCTGCCCAGCCAGCACAGGATTTTTTAAGGCATCCCTTAGGATTTGAGATAGGAATGTTCACTTTGTAATTTTGGTCATGCAGTGAGAGTCCAGGGGTTTTATCATTGTGTCATTGTATTCTTGCACTTACAGTGTACCAAAAGGTGATTCGGTTCTCTTTCCATTTTAAAAGATGAAGAAACTGAGGTACAGTGAATTTGATTTAGGAAAGTAGAGCCTCTCCAACCCAAGTTTTCCTCTATTCCCTTGTTCACTGCTGTTCACCTTTCAACCACTTCTAGAGTTTTTTATGATTCTCTAAATCCCCAGCTGTGCTCTTGAAGAACTACCCTCACCATCCCTTTGATTCATATTAGAAATTTGGCTAAGCCACTGAGTCATGATTCTTTGGGACTTCGCTTTCTTATTTCTGCCCATTGCCTGTGGTCATTTCTTTATCTTAGCTCTTCAGTTTGATGTCACCCTTGACCTAGAAAAGTAGACATCATCTGATTTTTTTCCTTCATATTTCTTTTTTTTTCTCAGCCTGTAGGTTTTGTCAGTTTTGACAGTCGCTCAGAAGCAGAAGCTGCAAAGAATGCTTTGAATGTAAGTACTAATGATGTAATTGTAGGGGGTTTCCATATGAGGTGGTGGGAAGTAATGGAATCTCTTTGGACAGGAAATCAAGTGGAAAGAATATGACTGCACAGTCTAAGAGGGAGGGATTCATCAATTTAATTAGCGCTTTAAAGAGCTTTTTCCAAGAATTGTGATCAGATATGCAGATTATTAAATAGCACTCTGCTTTTTGATTGCTTTGAATGAAATGCTCAAAATATCTGACATCTGATGATGTGGGTCTTATTTTAATCTAGCCCCATCCCATCCAATGGTGGTGCGTAGTGCTGCTTTGTTTTTTCCAGAGGAGATATTTGAGGCGTTAGCTTGCTCATCATTATACTCTAAATGACTATGCTCAGAATAGATTGAAATCCTGGCTTTTTTTATTTCATGAGGCTTTCCTTTTAGATATGCAGCATTAAAAAAAAAACTGGTTATAGCCTTTATTCTGGTTGATTAAAAATTTACATATAAGGCTTTCCCAAAAGATGTGTGTTGTAATAGAATAAATTACAGTCATTTGTAATTGAGTAGATATATCTGTATTTGGTTTGTAGGTATGTTGTTTGCCATGTGTTTTGAGACTTTTACCAGTATTGTTTTGGTGAATATTTTTCCTCCTTAGTATGTTGAAAAACTAAACAATTTAAGGGAACTAAGTTAGAGAAGGTGAAAGGAAGCAGAATGTGGTTTCAGATGCTGAGGATGAATCCTCTGGTGAGGAGTCTCAGCGAAGGCTGGCTGCATCATGCTCTAGGCAGTCGGCCTAAGTGGCTGTGAACAAGTGCTGACTGAAGCACTCAGAGTGTTTAGGGTGCTTCCTACAAGGCAGGCAGCCACTTGACTGGTTGTAATACAGGTACCATTTTGGAGGCATCTGGGAACTTGTGTCTGGCCTTTGTGTTGCTGTGGTACCTGCAGGTACCCCTGGCAGCTGCTCCTTTGAGTAGACCATGCAGAGTGCTGTTGGAGAGACCTGATATAGGCGATGACTTACAGGTCCAAGGAAAAGTCTTTATACTTCATATAATGGTGTCATTGATACACAACCTTAAAAGGTTTTCAGACTTTGGAACAAAAATGTGTACACTCTGAGAAGAAACACCTTAATTGTTGTTGGTTTTTCATATAAAGCATATAGGAACATCTTAGGATTCCAGGAATTCCAGAGTCCAGACTTTTTCTGGATTTGGATAAATGACCTTGTCAGAATAATTGCCTACTCACTCTGTTCCTCTCCTGTATAACAAAGTATAAACCAATTATTTATTGAGCACCAGTGGTATACACCGAAGCACGGTGTATAACTGAATGTTTTGATATAAAAGTTGTTTTATGATTTTTGCATTGAATACGTAAAAACCAGAATTTTCTCAGTATAATGACACTTTAAACTTAAAAGTAGAACCACAATTTCAATTTAGCAGTGTTTTGTTTTAACCAGGTGGGAACCTTCTAAATGCAGAAATATTCTGGGTCCTTTAAAGTTATGTTAGATGAAGTTTTCACCATGTTCTTTTCATTGTTCTTACAAAGGAAGTAACAAGCAGTTGAAGCTTCACAGACTTGGCTCTCATTGCTTTACTGTATTTCTCCTATGTGTATAAAGATGTCACTGACTCATTTTCTGAACAATAGGCTTTTATAGTGACCTGTCATCTGACAAGGCAACATTCCCTTAGGTGGTAGGTTGCATTTTTGTTTTTTAAAGATAACTGAAGGGTTTTGTTTGTTTGTTTGTTTGTTAAAGAATAAAGACATGGTGTTGCTGTATTGCCCAGGCTGGTCTCCAGCTCCTGGACTCAAGTGATTCTCCCTCCTTGGCCTTCCAGAGTGTTGAGATTACAAGCGTGAGCCACCACACCCAGCCTGAAGTTTTTTGCTTGTTTGTTTTTGTTTGTTTTTTAATGTTTAAATGATAATAGTCAAAAAAACTATGTTTCCTCACCATACTGAGTACAGTGAACATAATTTCAATTTTTCTTGGTGCCCAAAGGTTATCATTACAAATAGCAGGTAATGAACCTAGTGTAATATAATGATAGAGGTGTTTAACCCTGTTTGCCCCTGTGCCAGCTGGCCGCAGATCACTGTTGTCTGATCTTGAGGTCTGGTTTTAGGTTATTCTTCTTGCACTAGGCTCTCCATTCTTTTTTTTTCACTGGCAGCACGCCTTTCTTTAGCACTGTCCTCTCCTTTAATCATTAATAGTTTGCTACTTATGTGTTAATAACTTGGGAAGGACCCCAAATAAAACAGGTCTAATTCTGTCCTGTTTTGTGGGCCTGAGGGAAAATTCATATTTATCTATGGAATAATGAGCCTGGGCTTTCTGCTGCCCAAAGCTGACTTACATAAGAGTGTAGGACATTTACTGAGCTCCTGGCTGATCTCTTTCTTGACGTTTTGAACTTTTCTATGTAAAGTAGTAGAGGTATTAGAAATCTTTCCAATGTTGTAGTTAGGGAAACAGACGTGGAGAGGATGGGTGATTAAGTCAGCATGTGTAAGTTTAGAGCTCCAACTAGGAGGCAACTAAAAGTAAACTTCTTGCATCTAAGCCTTGTCCATTTTATACAACATCCTTTTGCTTGCTTTGCACATGGGATGTTGCTGCATTTTTCCTTGTGGCAGTTACAGACTATTTAATTCACAATGTCCAGGACAAATTGCCACCATAAAGTTTGGTATGTGACCATGGAGCAGACCCATTCAAGGTAATATATTTAATCATGAAGCTAATAGGTATATTCTTTGTGATCCAACATATTAGGCTCTTTTTAGGGTCATCTTTTCTAATTGATGAGTTAAAAACATATGATGCTTGTAGCCATTACAGAATTTTCTCCTCCCATGTCATCTGTCCAGGGTTCTCTTAACATTTTCTTACTTTCATTTGGAGAGAGAATTCAATATTGTAATGTTTTGTTTTATTCCACTATTGAGAAACATATGCCTGAATCCAGTAAATTTCTCTGTGTATAATAGTTCAGTGTTATGAACGACTTCTCCATGTTTAGTTTCTCTTTTTGTTGTTTCTGTCTTGATTGCTATCTGGTTCAGTTGTTAGTATTAATGATTAGTCTTTTCTCAAAATGACTAATTTTTAAAATCTATTTTCTTCCATTTTTGGACTGGGCTTCAGCCATTTTGATAATTGTGTGGAAAAACATGCTCAGATTGAATTAAGTTGTAACAGTGAACTTTTATCAGGGAATTAAACCTTCTAAAGTTAAATACAGTACGTTTTGTTTCTATAGCAAAAAGTCCCACGTTAGGCAAAGAATAACCCAAACCCAGACTTCTTTTCAGGTTATCTTTGGTCTCATTAATCCACATCATTAAAAACCCCTTCATTCTTTAACCTGACAGCAAAATATCTGACCTATTCTTTGTCTTTAACTCACTTTGTAATTTCTGTACCTGTGTTGAATTTCCAAGCTAAAGGAAGGGGGCACTGAAAATCTTAAGTATCAAATTATTTTTAGGACTTGTTTATAATTTTGGAAAGTAAGTCAAATGCACTAATACAGGGAGTTAGCTAGATTTAGGAAAAATTCTGATTTGTGGAAATTTTTAAAAGGAACACAGGAAGCAGCGCATGTTGAAGGGTAAAGATCCCCAACAGATGCAGGAGTAAACCATCTAGCTATTTCCAGCAACTGTGAGGACCTCAAATTGTCATTATTGTCTAGTAGGAATCTTGTTTTTATAAATAGGAAAGATTTGTAGTTAACCTTCAATTCAGGCTTGTGCATGATCTCTGCCAACCTAGAGATCTCTGTAATGACCTGTTATGGCATTGTTTTGTCTTACTGGTGTTTGGAAATTGGTCATTATTTTAAAAAGTTTTGGACTCTTTAGTATATGTGCCATTCATTTGCTATCCTTCCTTCCCTGATTTTGGATAGTTGTTATTAGGCTAGGTTTTATCTTAGACTGTATTATGTTACACGAGAACTAGAGAAGTCTGTGTACATCACTACAAATTGCCTTCCCAACCAAAATTGCTTAGGCTAGTGTAGTAATTTGCTTTACTCTCAAACTATACTCATTAATCTAAGTGATCTCTAATTATCAGTGAACCTCCAAGTTCAGTGTTCTTTTTCTTCCAGATAGCTCTTGAGATGTAATTTGCATATGATTCACCCATTTAAAATTTTCAATTCAATGGCTTTTGGTATATTACATTATTTTTTTAAATTATGGTAAAATACATTTAAAATTTTGCTATTTTAATGACTTTTAAATGTACTCTTTCTTGGCATTAATTACATTCACCATGTTGTGCGATCATTACCACTATTTCCAAACTTTTTCATCAACCCAAGCAGAAACTCTGTAGCCCTTAATGCAGTAAATACCTCCCCATTCTCCCTTTTCCCCAGCCCCTGGTAATCTCTAATCTGCTTGCTTTCTCTGTGAATTTGCCTATTCTAAATAATGAAATATTTGTCTTTTTGCTTCTGGCTCTTCTTTCTTAGCATAACATTTTTGAGATTCATCCACGCTGTGGCATTTACCAGAATCAAATTCCTTTTTATAGCTAAATAAAATTGTATTATATGGATATGTACATTTTGTTTATCCATTCATTTGTTGATGGACACTTAGATTGTTTCCATGTTTTGGCTATTGTGAATAAGGCTGCAGTGAACACTGATGTGTAAGTATCTGAATCTGTTAATTCCTTTGGGTATACCTAGGAGTAGAATTTCTGGATCATGCGGTGATCATATGTTAGCTTTTTGTTTACTTTGGTTTGTAATTTTTTTCCATAGTGGTTGCACCATTTTGCATTAAAAACTTGTTCCTGTTTTTAAAATTATAACCATTCTAGTAGATATGAAGCAGTCGTGGATTCTTGCTAAATGCTGTTTGACTGATTTTAATAGTAGATTTGATTTCTGTAGGAATTTCACATGACTTAAAATGTTTCTTTTAGCAGGGACAAGTAACATTTCTGTGACAGTTCTAAGTAATGGAACTGCGTTTGTTTTACCTGTCAATAAGTAACAGAAGGGGGAAAAACTCAACTCTCATATTACTCTTTTAATAAGACAGAACTTGAAGGAAAGGTATTTTCTCAAGGTCTAAATAGATTTTAGAATAAAGAGTTGAAAAGCAGTTTTGTTTAAAAGAGGTAAAATGGCTGCCACTCAGACTTCCATTGCAAAGAAACCTTAACAATAAATGGAAAAACTGTATGTAAACTAAAAATATATAAGATATTAAATTATTTCTTGACTATTGAAAAATTTTGATTCAATAGTATTTGCAGTTAAGAGAGAATTTTAGAAAGCTTTAATTTGTAAGAAAATATGCTGAGAAAAGACTTGATAGTGTCAGATGTTGAAAAAACAGCTGATATGATCAGGAAAACTTAGCCCTATTTTCATTTCCATAAATTCCTGGCATTCAAATAAACACTACAGTTATTTATAAATATCACAGTGATTACAGCCTTGTACATAATTTGTTGTACTAAATAGTTTGAGCTTTCCAACTACCAAGGTTCTTTACAATTAGATATAATTAATTCATTAGTTCTATACCAAGTTTCTCATTTGTGAGATGGAGGTATTATTTACTTTGAAATGGTAAAGGGAAAACAAGCAAAAGCATTTGCAAATGCTCTGTAAGTAAACCTATATCATGAATGTATTTTCTTGGCCAGAAGTACTGGTATAGACCGTTAAGTATGGAGGGATACCAGGGCAGTCAAGACCTGCACTGGGTACATAGAAACATTTTGGCTTGGTTAGACAGTCTCTGTTTCCTGTACCACAGGTTTTCCTGACAGCCTGTGCAAGTTAGGACTTTTGATCTTAATATTTGTACAGCTTGTGAGTTAGGTGAATTATTTCCACCAAACAAAACATTTTACGAATATAAGCATCCAGATGGCCTATCTCAACTCCCATGGCCCCCACCAGACACTATATCAATATGTTTCTTATCAGTTTTGAAATTTTCTCCTTAAGTTTCATTTAGCATATTGCTGAAAGTGGGTTAAAGAGGCCCAATTAGTGAGATCCCAGCTGGGACTTTTAGATGGGAAATATGCAGGATTGCCAGATGAGATCATGGGCCTGATCTAGTGTTTATCTGTTAAATCTGTTTATAACTGCTTAACTCTTGACTTGCAGACTTTTAAGGCAGCCATTTGACGTCACAGGGTTGGGAACTAGGCTTGTGCCAGTATAAAGCCGCTGTGATGCGGGGCCATTGGGCCCTTCTGTTTTTCTCAACTATGTGCATGCACTTTGGAGCTTGACAAACAGCTGTGTCCAGTGAACTCCCCACAAAGAAAATTGAAATTGACGCACCATGAAAGGCATACCACCAAAAGTGACTCCTAACCCATGTACAATTCAGAAAGAAAGCACTAGTTAACAAGTGCCCAATGTGTGATTATTTAGTTCTAGAATCTGTCCACATTTTCTTTGTTCTGGCTCTGTTCTCTTCATGGTGGCCCTGCAGTTTTTAGATGTTATAAAACCTCCCTACGATTATAATAGCATGTAAGTTAAAAGTTGTTCTGAAAAAAACAAATGAAGATGCATTTATAAGTAGTCTTCAGTCTTTGCCTGAAGAAGAGTAAGTTGGTTATTTGAATTTATGAAGCATTTACATAGGAAACTAGAAAATAAAACACTAATAAAAGCGCCTTGCCAGGCGCAGTGGCTCACGACTGTAAGCCCAGCACTTTGGGAGGCCAAGGTGGGTAGATCACCTGAGGTCAGGAGTTCAAGACCAGCCTGGTCCAACATGGTGAAACCCTGTCTCTACTGAAAATACAAAATTTAGCCAGGCATGGTGGTAGCCTGTAATTCCCTTAGGAGGCTGAGGCATGAGAATCACTTGAACCTGGGAGGCGGAGGTTGCAGTGAGCCAAGATCGCACCACTGCATTCCAGCCTGGATGACAGAGCGAGACTCCATCTCAAACAAACAAACAAACAAATAAATAAATAACATAACATAACATAACATAACATAAAAAAAAATAAACAGGATTCAGCCCAGGTCTGTATCCAGTGCTCTATCCAGTGCTCCTACTCTTTACCAGGCTGGCCAATATGGTGAAACCCCATCTCTACTAAAAGTACAAAAAAAAAAAAAAAGTTAGCTGGGCATGGTGGCGGGTGCCTGTATTTCCAGCTACTTGGGAGGCTGAGGCAGGAGAATCGCTTGAACCCGGGAGATGGAGCTTGCAGTGAGCTGCGATCACGCCATTGCACTCCAGCCTGGGCAATGGAGTGAGACTCTCTCTCAAAAATAAAAATAAAAAATAAAAAAATAAAAGAATCTCAAGGAAGTTTAAAGAAAGAAAAGTAGTCGGAAATTTTAGTAGCATCCTTTCCCCGGAGAATTAGGGAGGAAGAACCACACGTTCTCACACATGAACCAGTGTATATTCCAATGACAAGTATATGTGGAAATCTCAACTTCACCCAGCTCTTCTCTAGGTAAAACACTTCCATCAGATAATTACATGACTGTGTGAAATAGCTGTCAGAATTTTCCTTATGGCCTTTTTTGAGGATCTATTTGTTTAAACTTACATAATTTTAAAACTCATGCCATTTAAAAAATGATACCTCATTTGACCTTGCCCTTTCTCCATGGTTTTTCAGACATTTCAGAAAGTGCTATGAATCTAATTTGCCTCTGTTGTAAATGTAAATAGAAAATATAGTTAGTGTTTGTGGAACATGAAGTGCTGAGTGAGTTTTTTGCTAGATCTTGTTTTGGCTGCTAAGATGCCAAGCCAGTTTTAGAACCAAGAAGTCTTAATGTCTTGACTGTCTTGACTACCCACATTACTGACGGTTCTGCAGGGCAGCACATTTTGGCGGCTTAAATCACTGTCTTCTTTGTTCTCTTTTACTTTTAGTGAATGATCACATCATCACAGTGACTAGGGTCTTCAGAGTTCCCTTTCACACACTGGCTTAATGCTTCTGATAGTCCATAAGGATTTGAACTTTTGCTCCACAAAGCTAGAACCCTTGGTCTTACTCTGTAACTGGAATGCATTAAAACATTTTAAAACCTTAGGGAGTCGGGTAGGACTTAACCATCTCAAAGACTGAATAAGGTGTTTTTATAGAGACTAGTTAATTATTGTACTCTTTCAAGTATATACAATATGAGGTATTTTCTTTATAATTAAATGCAGGCTTTTTTTGCTTCTTTTTATAGACATTTAATAATTACGTGGATGTGTTAAAAAATTTTAATGAGAAAATTACAAATAGTCAAAATTTTTTATATGTAAAATAAGTGAGGGAGAAGAAAGTAAATGTTTATAGAATGTGAAAAATTATATATGTAATACATAATAAATATGAGACTAGGAGGAATAAATGAAACCAAATTTTAGTGAACATTATTAGACTAATCTAGAATCTAAAAGATAATAAAATCTGTTAAAGCTAACATTTATAGAAAAATACACCATGAAGTATATTTTTAAGACTAAAACTTCTTTTGTAAAAATCTAGTGTTAAGTTCCAGTAGATAGCATTTTGAAAAACTAAGTGATGCTTTGAGTAACCTGGTCATTGCATAAAAGGATATATAAGATTTTTTTTTTCTTGGCCATTGTGCGGCAAGTTAATTTTTAGGATTATTGTTTTTAAATTAAAAGTTCAAAATAATTTCCCCAGAAAAGCAGTTGGGTAGAAAATTTCTTTTCTACTATAAACCTATGACCAACAGTTCTTTTGTATTTTGAATTTTAAAATCTGGTTTCTCCTTTATTTGCCTTACACAAGACATCAGTCATATGTAAATGAATGAATAAATACACAGAGTACTTAAAGAGTTAAATTTGTAAACACAGGACATGAAAATAAGTTTAGATGGAAAAGGAATTCACATCAAGTTACTTTATAACAAAGGAACAAAAACAGGTAAAGTATAAAAGCATTATTTGTATGTGTACTTTCAAAAATAAGAATAAAAATACAATCCACACAAAGTAATTTCTGTATAATGTCTCACAGAATTTAGGTATTCACTTAGAAGTCAGATGTAATGATGTCCAAATAAAAGAACATTGAATAGAAGGCAGAAAAGTTTATTTAAGATTACAGGTGATAGATACACCTCTGTGGAAAAGGCAAACAACCAGGTGTGAAACAGAATCTGGCTGTTCACACATCTTAGAATGCTCAATAAATGAGTGACAAAATGAATGCAGGAAAGGCTTTTAGGCTTAGGGATGACCCTAGGTAACTCTAGCAGGAAAATGTTGATTTTAACAAAATTTCACCCTGTCCCCTTGATTTATCTGTAGAGGTGTTTACCAAATTCTGAAAACACACTTGAAACTATTCTTAAAATAAAAAATTTTAAATTCACTGACATTAAAAACATACTGTGTATTTGATGTTAGGGTAGTTTTATGTATTTCTGCATAACATCAAGTGTTAGTGAGTTTGTACCTGTAAAAAGGTACTAAATTTGTTAATTGAGGCTAAGAAGAGAACAATGGAAGTATGTCTTCTTGATAACCAATCATGTGGGTGTCCGAATCCAGTGGACCTGATTATATCCAGGCCCTGCCACTTTACTGATTTGGGGGCTCTTCTTCAAGCCTTGATTTTCCTTCCTATGCTGTTGATCGTGGCCACCTCAAAGGGTAAGAGGATCAAATTAAATGAGATGGTGGGTGTTTTTGTTGGTTTTTGATTTTTTGTTGTTAAGACAGGGTCTTGTCCTGTTGCCCAGGCTGGAGTGCAGTGATGCCATCATGACTCACTACAGCCTCGACATCCCGGCCTTGAGTGCTCCTCCCACCTCAGCCTCCCGAATAGCTGGGACCACAGACACATGCCACCAGGCCTGGCTAATTTTTTTATGTTTTGTAGAAGTGTTTTCTCTCTGTATTGCCCAGGCTGGCCTCAAACTCCTGGCCTCAAGTGATCTCTCACCTCAGCTTTGCAGAGTGTTAGGATTACAGCTGTGAGCCATTGCGCCTGACCGAGATGGGTATTTTTAAAGCTACTGGCATTCAATAATGGTAAAAATGCTGTTAATTAATGATAATGACAACCTTCACAAAGGACTGGTTTTTATTCCTAAAGTCTCTTTTTCTTTTCTTTTCTTTTTTTCTTTTTTTTGAGACAGTCTCGCTCTGTCGCCCAGGCTGGAGTGCAGTGGCTCACTGCAACCTCTGCCTCCCAGGTTCAAGGTATTCTTCTGCCTCAGCCTCCTGAGTAGCTGGGATTACAGGCGCACGCCGCCACGCCCGGCGAATTTTTGAATTTTTAGTAGAGATGGGGTTTCACCCTGTTGGTCAGGCTGGTCTGGAACTCCTGACCTCGTGTTCTGCCCGCCTCGGCGCCCGAAAGTGCAGGGATTACAGGCGTGAGCCACCGTGCCTGGCTAAAGTCTTTTTTTCTGTATACTGGTGTTTTTATTTTTTCTTTTTTTCTTTTTTTCTGTATACTGGTGTTTTTTGTTTTGTTTTGTTTTGTTTTGTTTTGTTTTGTTTTTGAGATGGAGTCTCTCTGTGTTACCCAGGCTGGAGTGCAGTGGCGTGATCTTGGCTCACTGCAACCTCTGCCTCCCAGGTTCACACCATTCTCCTGCCTCAGCCTCCCGAATAGCTGGGACTACAGGCGCCCGCCACCACGCCCGGCTAATTTTTTTGTATTTTTTAGTAGAGACAGGATTTCACTGTGTTAGTCAGGATGGTCTCGATCTCCTGATTTTGTGATCCTCCCGCCTCGGCCTTCCAAAGTGCTGGGATTACAGGCGAGAGCCACCACGCCCAGCCTCTGTATACTGGTTTTTAAAATAATTTTGGTGGAACCTCAAATTCCAGTGGATTCAGAGTATTTCTAAACATTGACTTATAGTTAATGGTAAAATTATTCATCCTTCCTTTCTTGGAGCTCATCAGGGAAACACAGTTGCAATGTTATCCTTATTATTCTCAAGCCTATAAAATATTGTAACCTGAACAAACACATCCTCATCTCCCTTTTATTCTATCTTAATTGTGCACATCTTTCTCCATTTCAAATTCTAATTGAATCTCTGTTTCGAAGACCCAACATCCATTGATTATAATGTTTCTTTAGCAGCCAGTGAGATTCCTGACTTAGAGGGGTTTTGTTTGTTATTGTTGTTTTTTTTTTTTTTTTGAGACGGAGTCTCGCTCTGTCACCCAGGCTGGAGTGCAATGGTGCAATCTTGGCTCACTGCAACCTCTGCCTCCGGGGTTCAAGTGATTCTCCTGCCTCAGCCTCCTGAGTAGCTGGGATTACAGGCGCGTGCCTCCACGCCCGGCTAATTTTTTGTATATTTGGTAGAGACAGGGTTTCACCATACCATGTTGGTCAGGCTGGTCTTGAACTCCTGGACCTCGTGATGCGCCCACCTCGGCCTCCCAACTGACTTAGAGTTTATTGTATAGATAAGCCTTTTTGCAGAAGGGGAGAAATTCAGCCTCAGTTTGGTTAGATCACTAGTAATCTAATTGCAAGGATTCATTAGAGTAGAGGAAGAGCACTGATTTCAGTTGTGTAGAGGCGAGATAGGTTTTGCCTCACTTTGTTTTGGCTCCCTGTGCAGCACAGGAAGTACTTTGCAGTGAACTTCCTAAGTCTGGACTTGACTGTTTACATTCTTTTCAACTAACTTGTGCCTTAAGCCCCAAGTTCTTGGTTGGAAGGAGGTTGCAAGCCATTTGATGGTGGGTGTTAGAGGTGTTTTAAAAAATAGGGTTAAGGAGCAAATTTACCCACTTTGCTTATTTCTGTATTTTTATGAAATTCATCAGTGACATCTCCCCCAACCCTATTGATTAATTTAGTAAATGGTATTAGTAAATGATGTTGAGGACCAGTAAATAATGTATTGGTATAAATGGCTCATTTTTATCCTTAGTGAAATAAAGGATATAAAACCATTGACTTATAAAATTATTTGTATTTTTTAAATGTACTACAGCTTTTTCTTTCTAAAAATTTGTTGTCAAGTTGTACAGTTTGAAAATTAGTAGCTAGATCAAGATAGTGATTATCTTTGGGGGAGGGGGAAGAAAACAAGAAAATGCACGTTTTCTACTTGCTCTTGGTATTTCATTTCATTAACATTACCTAAACTTGGTTGGGCACACACAGGGTGGGAGGTTTCACTGGATCCTGTTGGGGGCTGGGGGGCTGATTGCTAAAATACTGGAGAGCAGAAACAGGATTGTGAAAATATACTTGGAGGCCTATTGCGGTCTATGTCTGATCTTTAAATAGAAATCTTCTCAAAATGGTTTTGGAAAGTTTAGGCAACTGTTTTTTTTCAATTGTAGAGTTTGTTTATGTCAGTACTGCTTTCTCTCCTCCTCCTACCTCTTTTTTTCTTCTGCACCAGCCACTAATAAAAGCTCAAAGTAAACTTTGCAGAACGATCCTTAAAACATATACAGAAAGTTAAGATAGGTCCTCAAATGACCTAACAAGCACTTAAGGTGAAGCTAAAAGAAGAGCTCGTTAAATGCATTCTCTTAGCCTGCCTACCTCACAAGTAGGACTTATTCTTCATGTGCTTTTCCATGTAGACAGACACCCCCACCCCTCCCCCGATGGAGTTTCACTCTTGTCGCCCAGCCTGGAGTGCAATGGCACAATCTCGGCTCACTGCAATCTCCAGCCTCCACGATTCAGGCAATTCTTCTGCCTCAGCCTCCTGAGTAGCTGGGATTACAGGCGTGCAGCACCACGTCTGGCTAATTTTTGTATTTTTATTAGAGATAGGGTTTCACCATGGTTGTCAGGCTGGTCTCGAACTCCTGACCTCAGGTGATCCACCTGCCCCGGCCTCCCAAAGTGCTGACATTACAGGTGTGAGCCACTGCGCCCAGCCGACACACTTGTTTTTTAAAATAATTCTCTGAGACTTTTTATATTACACAGTGTTAATCATTCAACTTATCTTTGAGTGCATAAAGCACTTTCACACATGCATGCATCCATTGTCTCATTTTGCCTGATAAGTGCATAATATGTATTAGATGCAAAAGTAGGTTGATCTCCTTTTCAATAATTAGAAGATTAATGTGTAATTATGTATAATTAGTCCTTTCTTTAAAGAGCTGACACCACGCTTGTCAACACCAGTAACTCTTTGACTTAAAAAAAAATACCCCTTTTATCTTTAAAGGATCTAGATTGTCATCTACTAATTGGATATGAAATTAGTAAGTATTTCAAAACCCATCCCTTCCAAGTTTAATCCTGGGTTTTGTACTTGGCAGAAGCTGTATGGGCACATATGTGGCCCTTATGAATGAAAGTGATTCTCTCAATTTGCAATCACTAGGAAAAAAAATACAAGCTATTTTTAAAGTTGTTATTGATAATGAATTTGCACATAAACCCCCCTACTTTTTCACTGGATTCACTATGTAACCAAAGGGGTGTGTATTTTCTAGACTGGCCTGTTTCAGTAATATAGACTGGCTTCTTTAAGAATAAGGTTGTGATTTCTTTTGTCCATTTTATTGTTGTTTTCTTTTTTTCTTTCTCTTTTTTTCCTTTTTGGTGCCAAATTCACTGATTTAAGCCTATGATCTGAGCTTTACAGAGATGAATCACATAATCCGGAAATCATTTACATGTTCACATTGACAGGGCATGGTTTCTATGCCACATTTCTGAAATTTTTGATGTGACACCCATAAGGCTTTAGTCAAATACAAGGAAGTGCTTTGTTGAGGCAAACCCACTGTTGATTTCCCAAGTCAGTGAAGTTGGCCATTAAAATTCTGAAGTTTCTTTGGTGTCACTTGACAGTGACCGACATCAGACTGGAATGTCTTGGGCCAACATTAAGCCAATATGGACCATTAAAAGTTTGTTTATAGGTTTTCCCCAAATCACCCCAAGGTCTCTATCAGAGTTGAAAATTTAACTGAATTGAGAGCTATTGCCTAGGATCTGCTTCCTTTAAGCTTTCATTTTGAGTGCCTTCATTTAGCAGGTAGCAGGAGAAAAAGACATTGATGCAAAGGGGAAAGAATGTATGCCAATGGGTTTATTCATTATCCTTACAGTGAGACAGGAGAGGAAAAGGCAGTAAGGACTCTGCAATGAAAGGGACTACTGGCAGCACCAGCCACGTTTGGTGTTTGTGCATTAAGGATTCTAAGGGATGTTTTTGTGCCTACCAGAGCAGTTGACCTGCTGCTTTACCTTCTGTTCACCTTCAGAGTTCTCGGTGTAAAAATGTGAGCATCAGGATTCCTGAGTAAGAGAGTACCATCTGCACTCTGGCCTATGTTTCTTTCCATGTAATATTATCTATTTCAAAGTGTCACTGTAAAATATTTCTTTAATGGGTAACTGACCGTGTTTGGGTTAGAAACAGCCCTTTCCTATCATTGTCAGGGCCCAGGTCTTTCAATCATCCTTTTCAGAATGGTTTGAGAACATAGTGGCAAAAGTTCAAACAATCATGCCCTCTCGACCCTTTGGAAAATAAACTCTGCTTGACTCTGATTCTCTTGACATGTTAAAGATTGCGTTTATCGCTTCTTCAAAGGCCCTGTCATGACTTTATAGTCATCCTATACAAAGCAGATTCTCCTAGGGCATGGTTATGTACATAGGGGTGGTTGGCTAACACAAAAAGTAAGTGCGTGTTGTAGAAAAGAAATTAATTGGGCCGGGGTGGATGGTCAAGTCAGATGGAGATTCCAGATACCTTCGAAGTATATCTGCCTGGTTCCTCCTACAAAGGGAATCCAGTCTCTGCAATTACCAGCCAGGCCCCTAAGATCTACTCAGACTGTGTGAACCAACAGACATGGGGCAGGAGAAGCAGGACACACGTCAGCTCCTTGTGGGGGAAACACAGGAAATAAAGGAAACTACACAGCATCAGACTGGACAGCAGCTCAGGTGTCCTGCTGCTTTCTCCCAATTGGGGCAGTCTCAGAGCAGAGTATGAATCTCATCTTTCTCTTTCTAAGTAATAGAAGAACCTCTCCAAAAAAGCCAAAGGAGAAGAATCCCCATTGGTTCATATTTGGAAGAGGAGCTCCATAGCTGATAAGCACTGGGCCATAGGGATTAGTGTTTATCAGATATCAGGTATTAATCTGGCCATTTACAAGATCTCATTTAATCTTTACAATGAATGCTATGAAATATGGACTATATTCATCCCCAGTTTACAGCAGAGGACTGAGACACAGAAAGGTTAAACAGTATATCCAAGGTCAATAGTGGAGTAGTATTTGAATCTAGGAAGTCAGACTCTTAAATCCACACTCCTGATTCTCACAGTGTAAGCCTCATGTTCCTGGGGAGGTTCCACAAAATTGATTGTGACGCTGAGTTGGGATGTCTCTTTTGTTAATTGTGACTATAATTAACTATAGCTGATGGTACTCCTAGACAGCTAGTTTTCTCGATACCTTTGCCAGTTGTAGAAGGGGATTGATTAACCAAGACCTTCTTCTCCTGGTTGCTTTTCTAATCCTTCTAGGTTTGGGGGCAGACATGAGGTTTTCCCCATTTTGTTATTGGAGCAGTTACTTCATACCTTAAACACAATGTATTGTTTTCACCGTAGGAATTTGGCTTAGTGGTGGGAGGGTGTGAGTTTGAGTGCCACAGTTTATTCAAAGGAATAAAAGTGAAGCCAAATGTACATTGTATTTTAAGAAGTGGCCTAGTCACTAGGAAATATTAAAATCTTTTTATCCCTCTGGTTAATGAGGATGAGGTTAGGCTTCTCTATCATGGAATATTATTCTTTTATAACACTTAGCTTGTTACAGATATTATCAGAGGAGAAGTTACACAGGCTTGAAATCAAAGATAAACCTGTGGAAACATTCTAGACTAGACGTGGAAACATATTCCTTTCTGTTACTAAAACATTCAAAAGAGGATAAAATTTTATTGCGTTTTATGGAACATCTGGTTTAGAAACAATTATGAAGGTTTTTTTTTTTTTTAAATTCAAGGGGTTAAAAATCAAAACTGACTTCAAGATATGTGGTAACCTAACACTTCCTGGAAGACTGTTCAATTAGGCAGTCAAGAGAGAAACTGTACCCAGACTCATGGCCCAGCATCACCTCTAATGGCTCCATGGCCACGTATACCACAGGGAGCCTTGGGAAAGGGGTCTCTTTCTCCAAGTGCAGTATAGCTGTTTTACCAATGGACAGGAAAACATGTTTTCAAATGACTGATTTAGGCAAGGGAAAAAAGGAGTATTAAATCAGATTATTCTAAGGTAAAGCCAGGGCAAGCACTGGGAGGTAGTTGGATTAAGAAAAAGAATGAGGCATAATTGGTGTGATACAGTTTCTCATTGGGCAATAACCCAGCAGCACAGGCTGTTGTATTAACAGTCCTGATGTCTTTGCAAGCAATGCCCTTATTTAGGAAAAGTATGAAATACGGTTTACATCTGACGGATTCTTTCCCTCACTTGTTCATTCTCTGTTGGAATCCATATCTACCTAAGTTTCATCACAATGCAAACTGAACAACAGCCTCAGTTATTATCTGGAAACAATGTAGTCTTTATAAAAGAAAAATCTTCACGGAACTGTAATGTCCTCACACACACACGCTCTATTGGGAATTTAAAAATTGGATTGTGATATGGATTCTACCAGTAGTTAGCTGGGAATTTAGGCACATTATTTTTCTGGATCTTTTTTCGTCTGTGTTGGGAAGCCTATTGGCATTTTGGATGAGAATTCTTAACATTGTGTGGGACTATCCTGCTCCTTTTAGGACTTTATCTTCCTGCCTCCTGCCTAATGAATGCCTGTGTGGTATTCAGTCATATAACAGCCTTCAGATACCCTTGCGCATTTCTTTTTTTTTTTTTTTTTGAGACAGAGTCTCGCTCTGTCTCCCAGGCTGGAGTGCAGTGGCACGATCTCAGCTCACTGTAATGTCCACCACCTGATTTCACGCCATTCTCCTGCCTCAGCCTCCCAAGTATCTGGGACTACAGGCGTCCACCACTACGCCCGGCTAATTTTTTGTATTTTTAGTAGAGCGGGGGTTTCACCGTGTTAGCCAGGATGGTCTTGATCTCCCAACCTCGTGATGTGCCCTCCTCGGCCTCCCAAAGTGGTGGGATTACAGGCATGAGCCACCGTGCCCGGCCACCCTCACACATTTCTAAATACCTCTAAGGAGTAGGGGGAAAGGGCAATGAGGAGTACTAACCATGGCTGAGAACTAGGCTTGATGACCCCAAAAGTTCAGTACTAATTATGAATTTCATGATTTATGTTGACAAACCTGTATTACTTACCAGAGAACCTGACCCAGTTCTCTACCAGCTTCCCATTCCTGTGATCTTTACTCATAGTTTTGTATTTTAAAAATGTTTGAGCGTCACAAGTTTTCACTTGTAACACAGTGATATATTAATAAATGGTAGAAAACTTCTACTGGTTCATTTTTAACTCACCTGCACAGTGTTGTCTCTCAGTGAGTCCTGTGCTCTCCTAATAGATTACCCAGATGTGGGTTTATCTGTGGCCTGTCGTGGAGTCATTTCAGGCTCCAACTGAGCGTAACAATTGTTTTCACAGACTCCTGGGGAAACTTTCGACTATACCTTGCCTAGTTTCTGTTTCTAATATAACCGATTATGATGCCTGTGGCAGAGAAAGCTGACAATACTCAAAAAATTGTAAATATATTTTAACCTTGGACCAATATTTGAGAGCTCAGAATCTCTCTAAAGTATGTATTTACTTCCTAGTTTCTGATGGAAATGACATGGCTATCAATTTTAAGAAACAGCTTATATTCCTAACTTATGTTTTTAACTTCTAAAAAGGCAAAAAAGTCAGTTCTTTCTGCTTCGTTTCCTTTTCTCCTGTTGAAAGATTTGTGGTCCCCAGGATATTTCCTTTTCTTGTGACCAAAACGCTCTTTGAAAATAGTAGAGGCCGGGCGCGGTGGCTCACGCCTGTAATCCCAGCACTTTGGGAGGCCGAGACGGGCGGATCACGAGGTCAGGAGATCGAGACCAAGGTGAAACCCCGTCTCTACTAAAAATACAAAAAAAGTTAGCCGGGCGTAGTGGCGGGCGCCTGTAGTCCCAGCTACTCGGGAGGCTGAGGCAGGAGAATGGCGTGAACCCAGGAGGCGGAGCTTGCAGTGAGCCGAGATTGCGCCACTGCAGTCCAGCCTGGGTGACAGAGCGAGACTCCGTCTCAAAAAAAAAAAAAAAAAAAAAAAAAAAAAGAAAATAGTAGAAGGCTTTTATTGTGGCTCATGCCTGTAATCCCAGCACTTTGGGAGGCTGAGGCAGGCAGATCACTAGAGGTCAGGAGTTCAAGACCACCCTGACAAACATGGTGAAATCCCATCTCTACTAGAAATTTAAAAAATCAGCCGGGCATGGTGATGCACACCTATAATCCCAGCTACTCGGGAGGCTGAGGCATGAGAATTGCTTGAATCCCAAAGGCAGAGAGGTTGTAGTGACCTAAAATCATGCCACTGCACTCCAGCCCGGGTGACAGAGTGAGACTCTGTCTCAAAAATGATAAACCGGTAGAAGACTTTTATTCTTAGCTCTCTCTAGAAAATGGTTTTTGTTGTTGTTGTTGTTTTGTTTTGTTTGTTTGTTTGTTTGAGATGGAGTCTTGCTCTGTCACCCAGGCTGGAGTGCAGTCGCACCATCTCGGCTCACTGCAAGCTCCACCTCCCGGGTTCACACAGTTCTCCTGCCTCAGCCTCAGCCTCCCAAGTAGCTGGGGCTACAGGCGCCCGCCACCACGCCTGGCTAATTTTTTGTATTTTTAGTAGAGATGGGGTTTCACCGTGTTAGCCAGGTTGGTCTCGATCTCCTGACCTTTTGATCTGCCCTCCTCAGCCTCCCAAAGTGCTGGGATCACAGGCATGATCCACCAAGCCCGGCCACAAGGTCACAGAGGGATAGTAGCAAATTTGACCTTGAGTTTCATTGGCTGTGGGTTTTCATTTGGAGTTGGCCGTGGAGGAAGGGGCAGTATAAAGGTTGTTAGAATCAATTGAAGAAGTCTTTCAACTTACTAGATGGGATTGTATATTATTACTACCTTACTATTTTTATCCTACAGTAAAAGGCAGTTTCATCTAGTTCAGTACATATGCCTCAGATCTACTGGATCAACAGATCAGAATGGAAGTGTAGGAAGCTCTAGCAGAATCTGATAGGAAGCTCTTAAAGAAGTGACTTGTGGCTGTATCCCAGAGGAGGTAGAGCCTTTGATTATTTAGAAGCTTCCTTGGAGAAGTTCAGTATCTCAGAAAGTCAAAGCAGGTGGGGAGGGGAGTTAGAATTCTAGATCCTCAGCTTTTAGTCAATATTTATAATATGTATTCATAAGTGGGTTAGCAGAAAGATGAATGGGTCGATGAATCAGCTTTCACTTTTGAAATGGTAGAATAGTTTTTACTTGCTATGAATGCATAGGCAAAGTGGAGACAACAAGGATGGGGAGAGACTCCAAATTGAAGACAAACAGAAACAAATGACTAACTGTATGACAAATGAATAACACAACCACACTGAAGGTGGGGGGAATGGGGAAACTAACCCACAAATAATCCAAATAATATACATATTGGCAACATACATTTAGACTAAAGACAAAAAACTGTAAATAAATATAAGTTGTAGTTAATAGACTTTTTATAGTGGTATCGGTTAGCAGTTGTGCATTTTTATATTGAGCAAATAAATAAATGTATAGTAGATAATGAGAGCTAGGATTCTCGCTATTAGAGGAGTTACACATAGGCAAAGGAGAGGGATAGAATTAACCAAATGGTGTTAGATTGGAATTGGAGCTATCAGTATGAACTTCAATACATCTAAATATATTTTAAATATATTTTAAATATATTAAAATGTGTTTATTAAAATAAAAATTAAAAATATTTTAAATATGTCTATATGATGCAGAGAAGTAGATCTGAATGTGAGGGCATGTATGTGTACACAACTCGGACACTTGGAACAGCAAAATAAATAATGATAGTAATGAATTATAAAGCATAGAGCTAAATATAAGTCTGTAAGTCATTACTGATGTAAATAATTAACAGGGCAGAAGGGAGAGCTTTTCCATGGAGTAGAAAGCTGATACACTATATAAAAGGAGCAATGAAGGCAATCCCAGCTACTCGGGAGGCTGAGGCAGGAGAATTGCTTAAACACAGGAGGTGGAGGTTGCAGTAAGCCGCTGAGATCATGCCGCTGCACTGTAGCCTGAGTGACAGAGCAAGACTCCGTCTGGTGGCAGCGGGGAGGAGCAATGAGATTACTAAAGCACCATTTGGCAACTACAATAGTAACAGTTGCTTCAGGTAATAATTATTAATAGGTGTTAAAACTAGTAGATTTTTTTGAAAAACAACATATTTATATAGTCTGGAAATATCTGTCTGTAAGAAACTACTTAAAAAGGGAAAACAGCATCTTTACAATAGAGAAACTTGGCAAATGATCAAAGCTAATATCACTCGTAATGGGACAAAAGTGACATCATGTGCCTCTTGATATTATGCACTGTGCAGGACATCCATCTCTGATCTTCCTGCCAAAAAATGCGTAACCTGAATCTAAACCAAAAAAAAAAAAATTAGATAAACCCAAATCGAGGGCTACTCTACAAAATAAATAGCTTGTAGTTTTCAAAAATATCAAGCTCATGAAAGGTAAGGACTGAAGAACTCTTTCAGGAGACTAAAGTGATGACAACTAAGTGCTATGTGTGATTCTGGATTAGATCTTGGATCAGGAAAACAAAGAGATGTCCTTGTTTTTAGGAAATCAAACTGAAGTAAAGGGTAAAAGAATAGCATGCTTGCTACTTACTTTTAATCAGTTCAGGGGAAACATGGTGTGTGTGTGTGTGTGTGTGATAAATGTGAAATGCTAACATCTAAGAAATCTGTGCAAAGGGTATATAGGAATTATACTATGTCTGCAATTTTTCTGTAAGTCTGAAATTATTTCAGAATAAAGTTCTTGTTTAAAAGTAACTAGTTTTTAAAAACATAGCTGGTTGAATGCTGTGTCCCAGTAGGAAATCCCTTATTCCACCTCTCTCCTTTTGTTTTTAATTCTGTATTGGATTTTATAAATTATACATAGTTGTAAAAATTTCAAATGATGCAAAATTGTACAAAAGTCTGTGCCCTCTCTCACCCCTACCACTAAGTTGACTGCTATTATTAACTGGCTGGTTGTCTCATTCTAAACCTTTCTGGACTTACACAGATAGAGAAGTATACATGCAGGTGTATATACAGTCTCCTCTGCCCCCCATACTACCAAACATTGTTGAGTATCTTTTTTTTTTTTTTTCAGCCTAATCTAGCCATGGACATCTTTCTCAATGTGTATATATAGCTCTGCTTTGTTTCTAAGCATTTTTTTTTCTAAATGAGTCATTCCATTGTCCCTAAAACTCATTGTCAAGGACTGATGGACTAACTTTAGTGCAGAACCATTTGTAACAACACTGGGAGCCCGAAGCTAACAGAATTGAAGTACTCTGTTTGTTGTACCAAATAACCAAGACTGTATCAGGTATGAGGGTGCTCTGAAGACCTCAGTGACAGGAATTTGGAGACTTTTTCTCTAGTGAGAGGCTATTACAGTGACTCAGCTTTGGTCAACACCATTTTCTGTGTCTCTATATAGGCTCAAGGTTGAAATCCTTATAAGAGAAAACAGGTTTTGTCACTTTAGGCTGCAGCTGCCCCTTAAATAGGCAGCTGTGGTCAGAGGAATAAGGGCACAGAACACAGACATTGGCCCCTGAGTACCCTTCCCAAAGAAGAAGGCTTAGAGGGCAGTAGCCATCTCATCCCAGCTTCTCTTCCCAGGGCTGCTCTAATGGTTTCATATCTGATCTGTTCTAGTCCTTTCATTGAGTCTGTCTTCCCTACCACCCCTAGAGTTACCGCCAATCACTGTGATTCTCAAATGTGGTCCCTACACAAACAGCATCAGCATTACCCTGAACTTGTTACAAATGCAAATTTTCAGATTCCATCTCAGAGCTACTGAACCAGAAACTCTAGCAAATCCTCCAAGTTGATGCTGCTAACATTTGAGGGTCACAGACCTACTACATAAAGCTGATCATATTATCCCCCCCATTTTTAAAACCTAATGGCTTAGCTGAGCACACACTCCAAAGTCCTCAGTCATGGCATAAGAGGTCCTTTGTGATCTCTCCCCAGTCTGCTTTTTCAGCCACCCCACCCCCGACCCCTCCCACCCCAACACCCTTTCTGCATCCTGTTACAGAGAAATTTGCTGAGCCCTTTCCTGAACTGCACCTGGTGAACTTCTACTCTTCATCACTTCCTCTGGTGCCTTCCCTGGCTCCCTGGCGTGAAACTGCCCTGGTATATTTTTAAGTATACTGGACGAACAAGAATATGTTGTTTCTCAGCAGTGTCCTTTTAAAGATCTCCCAGAATTTGCCCTGAGTAGGGAATTCAGCCTCTGTAGATTATATGGAACCTGCATTTGTAGAGACTGTTGGCTGTCCAGTAGCCAGTCAGATTGGGGTGCTTGTAAGTAACTGTTTATATTCAAATTAATATACTAATATTCAGAAACTGTCCTTTCTGGTCCATGTAATAAATAGGACACCATTTACATTTGGAAGAGAAAGGTTCTCTGTTCATTGTGAGAAGAGCGGTGAATTATGAGCAAGAGAGGAAAAGGTTGCTTTTGAAAGACACAGGTTCACCCTTTCACTTGGCAGTAATCTTATCCTGACAGCATTTAATGTGGAGTAATTGTAGCCAGAGAAGAATCTTAGTAGGCTTTAATTAAAAACACAAGGAATTTTTTTCTCTTGTCTTCTTCCTATCTGCCTCTTTTTCTTTTTTCCCTCTTTGTTTCTGTGTTCTCCCTTTTCCTGCCCCTCTTTTTTCTCCTCTTCATCATCCCCTAACATTTAAAATGTTTTTGGCTTGGCTAATCCCTATGGATGGAAACTTAGCTGCGCAGGATATTGATTACCAAATATGGTATTGCTGCTAAAGATGTTAGAGGAATGTGGCTTGTATTCTAAGCCTCCGGCCTCTGAATAAGCTGCCAAACAAATTAGGTCATTTTAACTTCTGAGCTTTTTTTTTTTTTTTTAAATAAGGATGCTGGAACTTTGATTTGGAACATGATGTTGATGTTATTTTAGTTCAAATGGGGGGGTGGTATGAAGAAGGGGGCAGGGAGTGGTGGAGACTTAGTTCAGCATGTTTTAGGACTCAAGCCACCAGCCCAGGTTGTGTAAGAGGCAAACACATTATGTGGAGCTTCAGTTGATTCTGGAACACCAGTGAAAGAGCCGAGGCATAGAATTCACATGTGCAGCCTCATTTTCTGAGGCTAGATGCTCTAGACCACAACTAGGTCCCAGGATACTCTTCACATTATCCCCAGTGGCCTGGGCCACAGGACTCAGGTTAATGTGAGCTCAGGTTTAGGAAAGTTGCTTCTTCACAGGAAGGTTGGTCAAGTTTAGTGCCGGGGAGGACGTCCTGAAGTTGATGGCAAGTTGCTACTATGTGTGTCTGATGGAGTGTGGTGCGAATGAGCAAGTCCTTTCAGAGCATACCTGTACGTAACACCCAGGGACTGTGCTTGCCTCCCAGCAGAGACCACAGTTCTTAGGTCCATTCTTGGAAATATTTATTCTGTTGTAATATTAGCTTTGTTAGGGTGGAAGTTGGTCCACCTCAGTGAGGTCCTTTGTGACCTCACCCCAGCCTGCTTCAGAATGCAGCTTTGCTTTTTGTTTTTGTTTTTCCTTATATACTTTTTCTTCAAAATAATACTGAGGTTTCCCAAATTTAAAAAACAAAAATACAACACAATATCAGTTAAAGAAAATGTTCTTATGTTTCGCAGAACAGGCACTATCTGTTCGCTTTTTGGTGTTGATTAGGTATGCACAAGGGTATTCTCCACATCCCTTTTGCTACTGCCCTCAGTTGGTTTCTTCTCAGAATGAGTGAGTCATGCTCATGAAGAAATTCCACCCACTCCAAGACTTCTGGGTCAGGGCTCTGTGGCTTTTGTTAGGCCTCCCTAAGGGCCTCTCTTTCCTTCCCCTTCCCCCCTTGTTTCCTGTTAATGCCATTACCATCCAGCCACAGGCTCTTCCTTGTATACTTGAAGCTGAGCCTGTGAAGTTCAGAGTTGTTCATCCTGGTCTCTAGAGTAAGAGAGTCTTGTTTTTGTGGATATTTCTTTTTTTGAGACAGAGTCTAGCTCTGTCACCCAGGCTGGAGTGCAATGGCGCAATCTTGGCTCACTGTACCCTCTGCCTCATGGGCTCAAGCAATTCTGCCTCAGCATTCCAAGTAACTAACTGGGATTACAGGTGCATGCCGCCACGCCCAGCTAATTTTTTTTTTTCGTATTTTAGTAGAGATGGGGTTTCACCGTGTTGCCCAGGCTAGTGTTGAACTCCCAAGCTCAGGCAATCCACTCGCCTCGGCCTCCCAAAGTGCTAGGAGGACAGGCATGAGCCACAGCGTCCTGCCTGCTCTTATTTTTTTCCAAGCTCATTAGGAAGAATGGTGGCAAGGGGGCGGGGGATGCTTTGGAGCCCTCAGGCCCATGTGTGTACATTCAGAACACTAAATGGCAACTGTGTTCTTAGGAGACTCATTTTCAGGACTCCAGTCCCTTTCCAGACCACACCATGAAAACATGGGAACCGAGTGGGTCCCGTGGGTGCACATTTAAAATACACTCTCTTGGGATATCTTTTTGACATGTAGGGTCCAGAATTCATGGTATTGGATGCTTAATAATGAAGACATTCTTGAATGGTGGAAAGGTTCCAAATAGACTTGTCTTGCCCTAGTGTCTTTCATAGTGTCTGTGATTTATTTTACTGAATATAATCTATTTTAGGTAAACTGCAGGAATAGGGTCAGAGGTAACTGAAATTACTATACATTAAAGTGTGTAACTGTGCTAGGAATTTGCTGGTTCAAATTTTAAACTGAAAAGTTTTTGTCTAAAAAGAAAAGGAATAGTTGAAAATCTGTGTAACTACATTTTTTAACTAAACTAAATCCCACTGACTTTCGGGACACTTTGTGTTGTCATTTTTCATGTAACCCGTGTAAGTAGTAAGAATGAGAGTGGTTGCTGACCTTTTTTCCTGATAGACCAGGGTTTACTGGTGTGTTTATTTTGTCACCATTCCGGTTTGACTCTAAGGAAATGAAAACATCTTCCATTTGTTCTCTATTTCCAAAGGGCATCCGCTTCGATCCTGAAATTCCGCAAACACTACGACTAGAGTTTGCTAAGGCAAACACGAAGATGGCCAAGAACAAACTCGTAGGGACTCCAAACCCCAGTACTCCTCTGCCCAACACTGTACCTCAGTTCATTGCCAGAGAGCCATGTAAGTCGACCTACTTTTCATTTAAAAGTAATAATAACTAAGAACTGTTCATGTGCTGCATGTGAGGTTACACCATGGGACATGGAGCTGGCTGAGTCTTATTTTCCATTTCTGTGAAGAGGTTGCCTAGGCGTTCTTGGTGTCAGAATTCCAAATACAGCAATCTTGTTTGCGATTGGCTGTCCCAAAAGATGGTTCAGCTTGAATAGAACCATAACTTCAGAATTTCATTTGATGTACTACAGATTTCCTTAATGTTATATTGACCATCATGAGTATGCCCCTAGTTGCCTTGGGTATAAACCCTTCATTCCCCCCTGCTCGGACACGAGAGCTGGTTCTCAGCATTTACTTTAATCCATTTGTTGAAGGACATCAGCTCGGTGGCTTTGGAAAAATAGGATATTAAAAGTGAAAGAAGCAGATCTTGGGAATTTGGTTCTATTCAGTTTAGCCATAACTCTAGGGGGAAAAGTAAACACATACAAAGAATTTATATATTGGAACAGTCAGTCTAGCAAACTAATACCAGTAAAACTTTAAGGAAATTTGGGGCTTTCTTTTCCAACTTAATTGGATAAGGACACTGGCTAATTGCTCAAGATGTCTTCTACCCCACATTAATAAGCTTATTTCATTATATGTCCAGACTACCATTTCTGCCTTTCACTGAATAACTTTAAAAGATTGAATTTGCTTTCTCAAGCTCAGTCAGTGGCAGAAGTGGGGCATGAGACAGGCCTTAACTTTTCCTTTCATTGCAGAGCCATATGTGATTTAATATGGCAGGGCATTCAAGGAAACCCAAGTGACTTGGATTCCAAGTTATTTGGAATATTTCTGTCCTGTTGTTTATGGTCTGCTTTCTAAACCACACGGTTGTGATCTTCTTCCTTCGATAGTACATTTTAACTCTTCTTATTGAAATTGAAGGACACATGGATTCCTTGCTCCCCCCATGTCATGTGCATGTCAGATTTAATCAGGTTATCTTTGGAAGTCACAGCCATTCTGTAGTTCAGTCACTCTTGGTACTCATCAGTAGAAACTAATAGATAAGTCTCCCTGAATGTTCTAAAACAAATGTTTCTATGAATCCAGAAAGTCATAATAGATAAAAAAAAATTATTTTGTTCTTTCACCTTCTTTGTCCCAGGGAAACTAGAAACCTTTGCTTATTTGGGAAGGAAATCTAAACAAAAGTTACATCTTACAGTGTACTTGTAGTACAGGAGGATATAGGAACATCCTTTACATAATTCTTCATCCTTATAGTATCTAGCTTAATACTTTGTATATTGTATATATTTAATGTTTATTATAGCGAGTGGATAAATTGATACTGAAATTGGGCTACTTGTAGAACTATAGATGCATTTGTATGCCTCTTCTCTCTGAAATATCTTCTCTCTTGATCAAGGCATCAAAAAAGAGTATTTTTAGGATGCCTGATTTAGTAAAAATAACCTAAAGTAATTCTTTGCCTTTTTAGTGAATTTGCCAGCCTCAGATCTCAGAGTTCTTTGAAAAGATTAATTCAGGCAGGAAATGTAATGCTGGTGATACTTAACTTTACATTTTCAATTCTTTGCTGAATGCTCTTTTTAACAAGACCACGAAACTTTTTCTGAATTTCCTACAACAGCCCTGTGAAATAGGTAGCCAGGAAGGTTGTAGCCAGATTACGACATGCTATACGAAAGCAACAAATAGGAACAAACTGGACATTCACAAGTCCCTGAAGTTACAGGAGAGCATAGAAACTGAGCTTAGAACTCTTTTCTGGCAAGCTCTGCTCACCTCCCTTCCCAGCATACAGAACAGTGCAAAAATGGCCAGATAGTTTCCATGACAGGGTAAAAACTTGCCCAGCTGTTCACAGCAACACAAATTTGAAGTTTAAAAAAAAAAAAAAAATCCAAGCAGCCAGCAGTGTATTCTTGAGGAAAATAAAAGTCAGCATGATTTATCTTAATATAGCTCATTTTTACGACACAGCGTCTTGAGGAGAGCAATTCCACTATGGCTCAGGTCAACCTTATTATCCATTGCCATTCCCTCTGGGAACTGGGTTGCCATTCCCTCTGGGAACTGGGAACTTGACCGTCACATACAACTTGCTTACCTGGAAGCATACGGCAAGACTAAGAACACTGTGTTGGGTCTACACGGACAAACCCACTTGCATTGTACTCAGAATTGGTACTCAGGGTGGTCAGTTTAACTACTTATCAGGTGTAGACTATAATGGAATTGGAGAATTTGAGGATTGGAAAGGCCCTGAAGGCTAGTCTTTGTTGTAGGCCATAGAGGTTTTTTATAAATGTTTCTTTTGGTTAATGTTTTTATATGGTAGTGGCTGAAAAGCACTCGTTGCCATCACTAAAGGAAGAATGTTCTGTGGTTTGATTATACAACACACATACACTTGAACTCTCAATTCTCCATAAATATATGAACTTAATGAACTTAAACGAGCACCCAATGTGCTGGACTCTGGAGAAGAAGGAAATTGGTTGCTGCCTTAAAAGAGCTGTCATTCCGGGGAGGTGATGGTGGTCAAAGTTGTCAGAAAAACTTGGCCCCATATGAAGGACATATAAGAGATTCTGCAGCTTAGTTGAGATTGACCCCGAATCAGACTGCCATATTTGCTGAGCACCTGCTGTATTTGTGCCAGGGATGAAGAGTGAGAAAACCAGGTGTTGCAACTTAGCTGGGTAGATGGTGGCCTGCTGTGGAGAACTTTGGCTTCAAGCTAGAAGATGTCACTGAGAATCCTGTCAATAATTCTGCCAATTATTGACAAGCTTTGTGACCTTTAAGAGAAAAAAATTTTTTTAACTTGGTTGTGCTCCTATTCTCTCAGCTATAAAATAGGAATAATACTTTCTGATTGTTAGGAGAGGTAAATAAAACAATATCCCAGGATTGGGCTGAGGACTAAATAGATATAGTGTATGTAAAGTACTAGGCAAATGTAAAGTACAATCATAATTTGTTAATAAAAAGCATTGGGTTGCCTTTCTTTCCTAATAGTTACAGCAGATATTGATCTTCTGAGTTGTCATCACAGTTTGAGTGTAGCCAATTGTCTTTGCAAGTTAGGAGAAAGGATGAGTGAAATTGACATACAATTTCAAGAAAGTAGTATACCTACCTGCCTAAATTAATAGAATTGATCATTAATTTGAGCTTTTATTTCTCTTCCTTGTATGTAATAAAGTTGGAAAAGAACTGTGAGAAAGCGGGAGTTAAGAGATGAGGAAGAATTATAAATTACATTAAATTCTCTTAGATTGTGCATTAGGTTGTACAGGAATGTAGTATTCTATAATAAGAACTCTGCTTTGGAGATGAAGAAAGAGTAAGTCACTGTTACTGATTTTTATTTTTCTCGTCTGTAAAGTGATGATGCTGTGTGCCAGATCCTCTCCTAAGCATTTTTATGTGAATTATCTCATTTCATTCTCAATAGCACTTATTTTCCAGTTGAAGAAACTGAGGCCTGGGAAAGTCTAGTAACTTTCCTGAGTTAACACTGTCAGTAAGTGTGATGGCTGAGTAGTGTCCCCCAGAATTCATATGATGAAGTCTCTGTTCCTGGTACCTCAAAATGTGACCATATTTGGAGATAAGATTTTTAAAGAGATGATTAAGTTCAAATGGGGCCCTTAGGGGTGGAGCCCTAATCCATTATGACTGCTATCCATATAAGAAGAAAAAGAGACACCAGGTATGTATACACACGGAGGAAGGGCCGCGTGAGGACAGAGGACAAAGCAACCATCTGCAAGCCAAGGAGAGAGACCTCAGGAGAAACCAACCCTACAGACACCTCTAGACTGGCCTCTAGAACTGTGAGGAAATAAGTATTTGTTGTTTAAGCCACTCACTCTGTGGTATATCACTATGGCAGCCCTAGCAATACAATACATCAAGTGATAGAGCCTAGACTTAAATTCTAGACTTTTTGTCATTTACTAGTTTTGTAAGTTTGGTTTAGTTACCTAACCTCTCTGTGTCTCAGTTTTCTCAGCTACACAACGGCAATAATTAGGGCCACAGAGTCAGTACGCAGTGACTGTTAGTGTGCGTGTGTAAAAATGGTACATTCACGTGCCTTTTGTCCCTCATAATTAAAAGACCTGTAGTTTTTCTGTGTTTGTATACTCAGCATCTCACATCTAGAAATACATAATGGATTTTTTTTTTTTGGTAACATACCATAGTTTTATGTTTTTTCAATTGATCATGATTTTCTTATTCCCAGCAAGTGTGGAGAGAGGTGCCCTTCAAAGTACTTTTTAAACTTACAGTGTTACTGAGGTCTGATTGGGATGTGATAAAATGCACATATTTAAGATGGCTCATTTGGTTAGTTTGTCATAATACATATGAAATTAATTGAATAAATGTTCTTGATGAGTTTATACTCTTTGCAATATATCTTATTATAATAGTGCCCTTAAAGGTGGAGGCATTCAACACTTAACAGAGCCTTTACTCAGTTTAGACAGATCCTGTCCTTTCGATTCAGTTTTTATAAAGCAGATAACAAAAGGCTCCAGAACTCTGCAGTAATGAAGATTCCTGTACTCCAGCTCCAAGGAGTCTGGTTCTGCAGGTCTGGGCTTAGGACGTAGGCTCTGTATTTTTAAAAAATAATACTTGTTCTTATTTTCCTCCCCTCTAGGCTTTTAAAAGCTCTTTGGGTAGTTTTGATGCACAGTTGAGAGTCACTGATAAATCAAGGAATTTTTAAAGTTAAATTCTCCTTCCTACTTTCATATTCTTCTCCTTTGCCCCTGCACCTTTCTTCCTTCCTCCCTTCTTCCCTCCTCCCTTCCCTCTCTCAGACAAAAGCTTGCTCTGTTAAATTAGTACTCTTAGATACCTGATCAGCACATAACATTTTGGTGACTAATCAGATTACTTCCTTGTTTACCTGCCATGTCCCTGGAAGTTCCCATTTATCCAGTAACAACCTACACTAACTGGAAGTGAGTTCTCTGTCTCATGTCTAAAGAGACTCTGTGAAGGTTCAGGAGAACCTGTAAAGTATCTCACATATTCCCTCCCAGAGACAACACTGAGCAAATAGGAAATCTCTTAACATTCATCTCTGCGGGACAAGGTCATCCAGGGCCTATCTAAAGTTTCCTGTGTCCCATGGAACAGAGCCCTGGTGCCTGCATTTTTTCCAAGGCAGCAGTGCATGGCATGCACAATTAGAAAGATTGGCAGATGTCTTGTCAGTTTCATGCCTGCTCTCCAGCGGCATTGTCTATGAAGACTGACTGGGCAGGAGGAATACCTAATCAATCTGGGCAGAAGGAACGGGACACAAGGGAATGACTAAAAGTTGCAGGTGTTCTGAGGGCAAGACTTTCTATTTCATTTTTTTCTCATAACCAAAATCCTACATGCTTCTCAGAAGAAAAATTTTCAGGCAGTCCAGCAAAAAAATAAAAGTCATTAAATTCTACTACCCAGAGACAATCACCATTAACACTTTGGTGCTCATCCTTACACACCTTTTAATATGCACATAATAAAATGTATCTCTTTCTGCATTTTGAATTTTGAAATCATTTAATTTACCCCTTTATCTTTAGGACAAAGTTTTGCTGCAAGTGAGACTAAGTGGCTCAGTAGGGCCGAAAATAATACCTGGGCTCTCACAAAACATCACCTCAGTCTCTGCTGCTGTTGCTGTAGAGCACTGTGTATTCATATGGCACAGATACACTTGCTAGAATCAGAGCAAGAGGAATAGTGGCAGAGAGAAGTCTCTCTTAACTCCGATGTCTCGAGTAAACCCAAACCAGCTCCTGAGCTGCTTGAATTCTGGCATTTGACTGAATGATTCATAGGCCTTTATTTAATGGATGGGAAGAAAGGAAATGTTTATTGAGCAACTACTCTATTTCCTTAAGAATTATATGTAAAATACCTATTTTACCCCTAAGGAGACTGAAACTCAAGAGTTTGAGTAGCTTTCCCAAAGTCACATAGCTCATTTTAAGGCATGCTTGGCTCTAAAACTCATTGCTAGTCTCACGTCACCACACTGCCTTTTTTTTTTTTCCAGTTATGTTTTTATTATTTACCTCCCAACCTGCTCCCCCTCCTGCCCTTCAACATTGCCTACCTTTATGATCCATTTCTTGATTGATTGGCAGGGTTTGGCTCTGTCTCCCAGGCAGGAGTTCAGTGGCACAATCATGGCTCCCTGCAGCTTTGACCTCCTCTCAAGTGATCCTTCTACCTCAGCCTTCCAAATAGCTGGGACTACAGGTGCATGCCACCACACCCAGCTAAATCTTTATTTTTTATAGAGATGGGGTTTCGCCACATTGGCCAGGCTGGTCTCCTGGGCTCAAGCAATCCACCTGCCTTGGCCTCCCAAAGTTCTGGGATTACAGGTGTGAGCCATGACTCACTTC
Organism: Gorilla gorilla gorilla; assembly: GCF_029281585.2. Lineage (NCBI taxonomy): Eukaryota > Metazoa > Chordata > Mammalia > Primates > Hominidae > Gorilla > Gorilla gorilla. The sequence goes on from NC_073231.2 coordinate 34,734,414, forward strand.
TTTATGAAGTAGCCCATGGGTGCTGACAGCTATAGTTCTTTTCGAAGATAATTCCTTAGAAGGTGCTTTAAACTCACTCAGACCTTTGAAAATGCACTTACTAAAGACATATAAAGTCAGGATTTCAGGGCTGGTCAACTTCTTATTGAAAAAAATCAAGGCTGGGCGTGGTGGCTCACACCTGTAATCCCAGCACTTTGGGAGGCCAAGGTGATCTCAAGTGATCAGGAGGTCAGGAGTTTGAGACCACCGTGGCCAACATGGTGAAACCCCGCCTCTACTAAAAATACAAAAATTAACTAGGCGTGGCAGCGCTCACCTGTAATCTCAGCTACTCCGGAGGCTGAGGCAGAGAATCACTTGAACCCAGGAGGCAGAGGTTGCAGTGAGCTGAGATCGTGCCACTGCACCCCAGCCTGGGTGACAGAGTGAGACTCTGCCTCAAAATAAAACAAAAAATCAAGCTTCAGACTGGGCTTGGTGGATCATTCCTGTAATCTTAGCACTTTGGGAGGCCGAGGCAGGCGGGTTGCCTGAGCTCGGGAGTTCGAGACCAACCTGGGCAACATGGCAAAACCCCATCTCTTTAAAACAAAAAAAGAAAAAAAAAATATATATATATATTTGTGTGTCTGTATATATATATATTTGTATAGATATATATATTTGTGTATATATATGTATAGATATATATATTTGTGTATATATATGTGTATATATATATTTGTATATATATTTGTGTGTGTGTATATATATATATATACACACACAAAAAATTAGCTGGGCGTGGTGGTGTGTGCCTGTAATCCCAGCTACTCGGGAGGCTGAAGCATGAGAATTGCTTGAACCCGTGAGGCCGAGGTTGCAGTGAGCTGAGATCGCACCATTCCTCTCCAGCCTGGGCAACAGAGTGAGACTGTGTCTCAAAAAAAAAAACAAGCTTCAGTATAATTCAGTAGCATCAAATTTGATGGCCAAGGTGCATTAACTGTAAAATGTTAGCTGAAGTTGAACCACCAGATCGTATATATTTAGTTTTGGTGTACTTTTTTCTCTCTGGGAAAACTAAAACTAACATAGAAAACAAAACTAACATAGAAATGTGAGGGATTGTTTTACATGATATTGGGTTGGTTATTCAGGGAGATAAAATTTTCAGTCCATGTTAAGAGAACATGCCTCAGGTCAGTCAGTCTCTGTTTTTGAAGATTGGGCCTTGCTATGTCACCCATGCTGGCCTAAAAGTCCTGGGTTCAAGCAATCCTCATGCCTCAGCCTCCAGAGTAGCTGGGAGTACAAGCACATACCATACCACCTTGCCTGGCGTTCATGTATTTCCTTTTTTATTATTTATTTTTGTTTACTTATTTGTGTATGCTTATTGTTACTTATTTGTTTGTGTATGCTTTTTTGTTTTTGTTTATTTTATACATATATATGCATTTATACATACTGTATAAAAATACAGCATATGGCAGGTTTTTTGGTTGGATTTAGTTTAGATAAAACATGGCCATACTATTCTTAACATGAGTTCTCACCTCGTGGACCCCTTTCCATCCAGGACTATATATCCAGAGCGTTGTTTTTTTGTTGTTGTTTTGGTTTTTGTTACTGTTGTTGTTTTTTGAGGTTAGGTCTTGCTCTTTGACCCAGGCTGGAGTACAGTGGTGCAATCATAGTCATATCTCATCACTTCAGTCTCCAACTCCTGGGCTGAAGCCCGAGTGATCCTCCTGCCTCAGCCTGCTGGCTAGTTTTTTAAAAAAAATTCGTAGAAATGGGATCTCGCTGTGTCTCTAACTTCTGGGCCTTCTCGCTAGGCCTCCCAAAGTGCTGAGATTACAGGCAAGAGCCACTGCACCTGGCCACTGACCGTACTATACTTAAACAAATTCTCACCTCATGAACACTTTTCTATCCAGGTAGACTTCATCAAAACTGCCTCCTTAAGCTCTGGGAAACTGTGATAAGAGCAGAACTCCATACGATCTCTTTCGTGTAGATGGAGGAGTTCAGTTAGTGGTAAATAAAAAGGGGAAGGGGCCTGCCCTGAAGTTTCTTCTTGATACCACCCGAAATGCTACTGGGTGGGTAGATTTGGAGGTACACTTAGAAAGGCAGCCTTCCCACCCACCCCACCCGGAGATTTTGGGAAGAGGTGGTAGTGAGGGCACACATCATTATTTCACCCCTTTTTCTTGCCTCCAGTCTTTCTGGTGAGGGATAGGAGTCTCAGTGTGAAGAACAGGTTGTGGGGAGAAAGTAATGCAGAGTCTTGGGGCAGTCAGAGCCATAGGGTGATAGCAAAAGAAAGAGGCCAGGAAGTGAGACACAGAGGAGAAAGACTTCAGACTGTGGCATCAGAGCCACAGCACCCAGCTGAATTTGTTTCTTTATTAAATCATTGAACAGCTGTAAACAAATAACAGGAACTCAGGTGCCGGGCGCGGTAGCTCACACCTGAAATCCCAGCACTTTGGGAGGCCGAGGCAGGTGGATCATGAGGTCAGGAGATCGAGACCATCCTGGCTAACACGGTGAAACCCCATCTCTACTAAAAATACAAAAAATTAGCCGGGAGTGGTGGCAGGCGCCTGTGGTCCCAGCTACTCGGGAGGCTGAGGCAGGAGAATGGTGTAAACCCAGAGGCGGAGCTTGCAGTGAGCCGAGATCTCACCACTGCACTCCAGCCTGGGCGACACAGCGAGACTCCATCTCAAAAAAAAAAAAAATCAGGGACTCGAATCTCCTTGGATATCACATATTTCTATTGTAATGCAAATAACTGCCCCAACTTTTGTTTTATAAACTCAAATTATTCATTATATTCTTAGAGATGAAAGAGTAAAGGAAGTTGATTTACTGGGACAATCCAAAAGAAATACAAGCTTAATTATTTGATGACCATTTCTCACCTCACTTGCTCATTGTGAAGGAAGGTGTTTCTTACATTGTTGATGCAGGCTCCCTTTTACTTCCCTTTTGTAATCCTCAAATAAAGAGCTATCTTTTCTTTTACAGTATGGCAGTTCTCAAAAGCATGGTCCACGCACCCCTGGTTGGTCTCTGAGATTCCTTAAGGGAGTACATGAGGCCTATATTATTTTCACAAAAATAGTTTGCTTTTCTCATGTGTAGTGGTGGACATAACTACTGGCACCTTAATACATATCAAGACAGTGGCACCAAAATACATTAGTAATCATTTACCAATGTGAGCATTAGTAAAAAGTGTGCAGCAGTAAAGTGTGCATCCTCACTCCTGCACACTTTGTTAAGAAAAAAGCCAATTTTGCCTAAGAATGTTTTTGATAAACAGGTAAAAATTAACGTTATTTAACCTCAACTCTTCAGTGCAAGTCGTTTTATGATTGTGACAGAATGGGGAGTGTACATAAAGCTGTTCTGTAGTTCTTTTAAGGTATGAAGTAAATGGCTGCTTCCTTTAATCCATTTTTACTTGACACTCATAAACTATGGTTATTCAGAGTTGGATTTTGGCTTTTTCTTGAAAAATTGTGAGATGTGCCTGTCACTTCACGGAAAATGACAGTTTTTGTTCCAAATAATAAAATTTTAGCTGTAAGGCAAAAATTAGAATTTTTGAAAACTTTACCACCATGATTTTGACAGTTTCCCAACAGATTGGTGGTGATGTTAATGAATTTTTTTTTTAATTGAGATTGAGTGTCACTCTGTCACCCAGGCTAGAGTTCAGTGGCTTGATCGGCTCACTGCAACCTCCATCTCAGCTTTCCCAGTAGCTGGGACTATGGGTGCGAGCCACCATGCTGGGCTTTTTTTTTTTTTTTTTTTAAATGTAGAGGCGGGGTTTCCCCATGTTGGCCACGCTGGTCTCAAACTCCTGACCTCAAGTGATCCACCCACCTTGGCCTCCCATAGTGCTGGGATTATAGGTGTGAGCCACCACTCCCAGCCATGTTAATGAATTTTTAAATTGCATAATGAAATGGGTCAACATTTAGAAGATCCGCATAACTCATTGAACCATTATCTTCCAAATGACCAATGTATTATATTCCAAAATCATGCATGGGTAAAGGTCTGTATGAAATGGAACAATGGATTTTTAAAAATCTTTTTTAGTTTTTACTTTTTATTAGAGACCATGTCTCACTCTGTTGCCCAGTGGTTCGATCATAGCCTCAAACTCCTCCCAGGGTCAAACGATCCTCTCTCCTCAGCCTCCAGAGTAGCTGGGACTACAGGTGTGTGCCTCCAGACCCAGCTAATTTTTAAACATTTTGTACAGATGGGGTCTTGCTTTGTTGCCCAGGCTGGTATCAAGCTCCTGGTGTCAAGCCATCCTCCTGCCTTAGCCTCCCAAAGTGCTGGGATAGCAGGTGTGAGCCACCACACCAGGCCAGGACAATGGATTTTAATGGAACATAATAGGAAAGCTCATTGATAAGGTTTCAGATTCCATAATCCAAGACATGTTTAATAACCACCCCTTAATAAGTGTTGGTGTAATAGCAGAGAAGAATATCCAGTTACCTGTAAAGGGTATTGAAATATTACTCCTTTGACCAGCTAGATGCATGTCTCTGTGAGACCGTGTTTTTTTTCATATACTACAGCCAATACAATATGTTACAATAGATTTAATTTGAAGCAGATGTAAGAAACCAGTTGTCTTCTATTAAACCAGATACTAAAGAGATTTGCAAATATGTAGAACTAAAGTTTTATCTTTTTTTCCTAAATATGTAGATTTCACTAAAATATCTTATTTGTAGTAATAGGTAAAATATCTTATTTTTAAAAACATGAATTAATAAACTTTTTTTGTTTTTTAAGAGATGGGGGTCTTAATTTGTTCTTCAGGCTGGAGTGCAGTGATGCCATCACAGCTCACTGCAGCCTCCAGCTCCTGAGCTTAAGTGATCCTCCTGCCTCAGCCTCCTGAGTAGCTGGTACTACAGGCACGCACCACCTTGCCTAATTTTCTAATTTTTTGTAGAGATGGGGCCTTGCTTTGTTGCCCAGGCTGGCTTGAGCTCAAGCAATCCTCCCACCTCAGCCTCCCAAAGTATTGCCATTATAGGCCTTAGGCACCGTACCTGGCCCCTTACCTTTTTTAACTTCAAAAGTTTATAACATGGTACAAAACCACACAAAAGTTCTTTTAGGCTTGATCGTTTTTACGTGTGTAAAGGTGTCCTAAAACCAAAGTTTAAAAACTTCTGGTCCTAATAATTTAAAATTAACATTTTTTGGCCAGGCACAGTGGCTCACGCCTGTAATTGCAGCACTTTGGGAGGCCGAGGAGGGCGGATTACTTGAGGTCAGTAGTTCGAGACCAGCCTGGCCAATATGGTGAAACCCAATCATTACTAAGAATACAAAAACTAGCCGGCTGTGGTGGAGGGTGGGGCGCCTGTAATTCCAGCTCCTCAGGAAGCTGAGGCAGGAGAATTGCCTGAACCCAGGAGGGAGAGGTTGCAGTGAGCTGAGGTCGTGCCACTGTACTCCAGCCTGGGGGACAGGGTGAGTGAAACTGTATCTCAAAAAAGAAAAAACACCTGCAAGCTTTTGTGTCAGCCTCTCCTTTAAAATGGGTCTTTTATTTCTGCTGTGTATTCTGTAGTGACTAGCCCACGAGTAACTGGTTGTATGATGAGCTGGATAACATACCAGCCGTTCATATAGTACCTCCTTGGGAGAGTCTACCCAAGTATCTTTCACAAATGCCCAATTCTCTCCCACCACAATACCAGTTCCAAATGTGGTACAAGCTTATTTCAAGAAATGTGGAAATTAAACAAAAAATTTTTAATACAAAGATGTAAGGCATTTACAAAATTTTTTAAATACAAAGATTTAAGGCATTCCAAAAACATAGTTTTTATAATACGTGTATATAAAACCAGGTATAGTGGCATACGCCTGTAGTCCCAGCTACTCAGGAGGCTGAAGCAAGAGAAGGAGTTGAGCCCGGGAATCTAAGGCTATAGTGTATCTTGTCTGTGAATGGTCACTGCACTCCAGCCTGGCCAACATAGCTTGACTCCATCTCTAAATACACACACACACACACACACACACACACACACACACACACACAGACACACGAGTTTTCCTCATGTGAATTGATTTTTTTAATAATATAACTTATTTCAATCTGTATGTTTTAAAAATTGAATGCTGAAAATTATGTTACCCACCCAGAGATAAGTATTTTAACATTTTGGATGAATAGCTATACAGATATACACATAGATATTGTATGAATGGGATTTGACATTACATCCTGCTCTGATACCTGCTTTCATTCTCAGCTCTAGACCTTATTTTTTTTGTTTATCAATAGATATATAGGCCAAGACCCCGTGTGTGTGTGTGTGTGTGTGTGTGTGTGTGTGTGTGAGTGTGTGTGAGTGTAGCTGATCCATACAGTGAAATACCATGTAACCAAAGCTCTTTTCATTTTGGAAAACATTGGCAGAAATGATGGTCGCTTAGAGAGTTAAATCTCTGGGTAAGTATAATGTAATCTGTGCAAACTCAGGTCCCTTATCCTTCTTTTCATTCTGCGCTTCGTGTAGCCACTAGGATCCTAGCTATACTGAGATACAGTGGAGGAGCAGCAGTATCTCTACTTAAACAAAATAGTTTAATTAGTGGCTTAAGGTGGAGGGGTGTCTTTCTGTCTTTTAATTAAATAGCCCTCAGAAGGTCAAGGAGATCAAACTGGTCAAACATTAACAGTTCTGTGCAGGAAATTATGGTGAGTTCCTGTTGTAATTTTCTCACTTGAGTTTAGCAAACATTTGAGGGGAGGTGAGAGATTAAAAAGCTGAATAAGGTACAGTTCTGCTCTTGGAGTGTTTACACATAGTAGAGGAAACAGGCCTGTAAGGAGCTGCCGTGTAAGGTAGAGCAAGTGTTCAGTTGAAGTTATAGACAATGCTTGTGCAACTGATGAAGCCAATCATTATTCAGTGTATGGGAAGGACCTGGTGGTCCTCCGCTTTTAGCTGAACATGAGAAAGATTTCAGTTAAGTAGAAATTGTGGAAACAGATCGACAGACTGAAGGGGTGTCCAGTGTGAGGATCAAAAACTGAAAGTGTAGGGAGAAAGAAATCACAAAAGAGCTGGAGCTCATGATCCAGTGCAGCTGAAGAGATGCCCAGAAGGAAACAGAAAGCAGCAGCACTGGGCAGGGATATTGTGCCGCATTTAGGAAATCTAGATACCAGTTGTTCTGTGAATAGGAGGAAACTTTTCAGGATTCACAGAACACATCTTACCAGCATGCTGCTTTAGTCTTCTCAGAAGTAGCATGTATGGAATAGGCAAACTCTGATAAAGGAGTATGGAGAGGTTTCTTGTGTTTTTTCTTTGTTTTGTTTAAAACGACTTACATTTACTATGTTACACATTCTGTAGGGCAAAATTCCAGGCACAGGTTAACCGGATCCTGCTTATGGTCCCACATGGCTGAAATAAGTGTGTTGGCTGAGTTGCAATTTCATCTGATGTTTTTCCATTCCCACGTGGTTGTGGTAGAATCCAGGACCTTGAGTTTGTAGGCAGTTAGCTAGGAGTATGACTTTTTCATTCATTCATTCATTGGTTTATTTATTTAGAGACAGAGTCTTGCTCTGTCTCTTAGGCTGGAGTGCAGTGGCATGATCTCAGCTCACTGCAACCTCCACCTCCTGGGTTCAAGTGCTTCTAATGCCTCAGCCTCCCGAGTAGCTGGGATTACAGTTGTGCGTCACCACGCCCAGCTAATTTTTTTGTATTTTTAGTAGAGATGGGGTTTCACCATGTTGGCCAGGCTGGTCTTGAACTCATGACCTCCAGTGATCCGCCCGGCCAAGCATGACTTTTTTTTCTGGAAAGGAGTATGATTTTTAGCTGTCATTTAATTGAACCCCCACCACATGCCAAATACAGGCACATGCATACATTATCGTTAACCCCTCCTGACCTCAGTGTAAGCCAGTATGACCTACACTTGATAGATGGAGCAGAGAGTAAGTGGAATGCTGATTATACCTCACACCCTGAGCAGGAAAATGATGTTTGTCAGGTGATATTGCTAGTGTCCTCCACCCAAAAGCCTGAGTTTAGTTGGAAAGGAAAAATTTTATTAAAAAGTCTCTCCCTTGTGACTTTGAGGAAGAAGGAGGGGCATGTTTGCAAAAGAAACACTGCTAATGAACGTTTCCCTGTTAAATCACAAACATCTTAGGACTCCTGTCTCATGGAATCAGTATCTTCTTGGCAGGTTTACAAAGAAACCAGTTTTTAAAGCCACAATACAGAAGAGATTGGTGTTTTCTATGGCTTGGGTTTTATCTGCTTGGAGGGTATGTGTCTAATTCTCTCTTTCCCTCTCATACTGGTAAATATACCAAAATATAGAAAGAATAGTATGACCAATCCCAAAAACGAATCATTCATGTTTAACAGTTACCAAGATTTAGCCACAACTTTTTGATTGCTTCTTTCTCCTCCTCCTCAGTTGTCTTTTTACAATTGAATTGGTCAGTCAATATATTGCATTAGTTATGTCTTTTAAGTGCCTTTTAATCTAGAGCACTTTCTCTCACCCTACGTGGGAGGATGTCTCTTTTTTTTTTTTTTTTGGAGACAGAGTCTCACTGTGTTGCCCAGGCTGGAGTGCAGTGGTGTGATCTCGGCTCACTGCAAGCTCCGCCTTCCAGGTTCATGCCATTCTCCTGCCTCAGCCTCCTGAGTAACTGGGACTACAGGCGCCCACCACTGTGCCCGGCTAATATTTTTATTTTTATTTTTTGTATTTTTAGTAGAGATGGAGTTTAATAGAGAGACCATTGTCTCGATCTCCTGACCTCGTGATCTGCCCACCTCGGCCTCCCAAAGTGCTGGGATTACAGGTGTGAGCCATCGCGCCTGGCTGGATCTCTCTTTTTTATGCCATTGGATTACTGAAAAAAGTGCCAGGCTTCCTGGGAAAAGATTCTCCTGGATTTGTCTGTTTTCTTCTTTTAGGTGTCCTTTTGCTTATTCTTGTGTCCCCTCTATTTACTGTAAATATAAAAGCTTGATTAGATTTGCAAGGTTTGGTTAAATTCAGCCTTGCCATTTTTGGGTATGAATACATCATAGGCCATACTGTGTACTTTATATGACATCCCTTTATAAGATAAGTAATTTGGGGGCTATTCCGTGCTTGGTGTAAACTAAGAGGGGTTTGTGGATTCAAGCCTACATTGTAAGGTCCCTATCACCTTCATTTTAACGACTTCATGTATTGATCTTTTCCTCATTACTTCATTAGTGACTGAAAAATGTTGATTTTTCTAATTGGTTGTTTACCCTGAAATACAGGTCATCCAAAAAAGCAGGACAAATGCTTAATTCTTTTCCTTTTAGTGCAAATTTTCCGCCTAAGACATTGGTGCCTGGTAATCTCCATTGGTGATCACTGTTTTGTGGGGGGTTGTTTGTTGCATCGTTGTTGTTATTGTTTCCCCTTCCCCTATTTTTGAGTATCATCATGAACTCGTGTTTTTTAGTATATTTTCAGGGGTTTCAGTATACCGCAGTCATTATTCTTTCTGATGCTCAGGGGCAGGGAAGGGACAGTATCTTTTTGATAGAAGGAAACACCAGGACTGCCTCAGTGGACCTTGTTTTGGAATGTCCATCATTTGTAGGAATGATGGGGTCTCACTTCCTAATGGTTCAGAACTATTAGAGGTGCTTCCCTAGGTGCCCAATACGACCTATCACTGTTAGAGTATAATGCATTTCTTTGGCTATTTATCTGGTTAAAGCAACTCCTTTATCCACAGAAAAGGAGGTTGAGGTAGGAAGATCCCTGGAGCCTAGGAGTTCTAGTCTAGCCTGGGCAACATAGTGAGATGAACATCCACAGAAAAACCCACTTTTACAGCTTTGTGAGAATAAAATTTTTAGAAAGGAAATAGATTTTTTTTTAATTACTAAGATTCTTTGATTAGGAACTACAGTAGAACACTGGGATTACTAGTGGCTATACATTGTTATTTTCTTCCCAATTGTAAGGCTTTGTCAGCAGAACATGAAATTAAGCTAAAAGTGGAAAGGTGGGACATGTAATAGCCAGAATGTTCATCAACAAGAAAAGAAATTTATCTTGTAAAAAGTGTGTCTTTGCACGTAAAATAAACAAAACAGACTGAGCACTGATATTGACTAGATGCTTTAAAATAAGCAGAAGGGGCAGAAAGTTAAATATTTAGATTAGTTCAAAATGTTAGCTTTATAGTAGTGTGCCATTGATGGAGTATTCCTGGAACATGTCTTCTCTGCTTGTTTTAACACCTGACCTTGGTCCCTGAAATGGAATGTATAGACAGGAAGACAGTGATATGGGTGGGTTTGTTTAACATTTTCTCTTTGTTTGAATAAGCCCTTTAGTTGTTTCTTAATACTGTTGAATATTTAGTGGCTTTCTAGGACCAAGACAGTATGGTTCTGTCATTCTGTCATGATTGGTTTGGGTTTATTGACGTTTTCCCCAAAAGGACGGGACACACTTGAATCTGAGGTTGAATTTAGTTGACTTTTTCGTTGTATGTTTATGAAGAATAGATGAACTTTGTCAACAAAGATGGTGCCTGGCAAAAAGATTGAAACGTAGTAGGCTCTTGGTATGGGAATGCTTATTTCCCTGCTTCTCTCCCTCAGTTAGGGTTATTATCGTATAAAATTATTTTAGATTACTCATATAATTGTGAGTAACCTAAATTATATGAGTATCATGTGGGCATAATGTCCTCCATGTTCATCCATGTTGTTGCAAACGGGATCCTCTCCTCTACCCCCCTTTTTTAGGCTGGGTAATATTCCAATTCATGTATACACCACATTTTCTTTGTCATTTGCCATTTAAATTGCTTCCATGTCTTGTCTTTTGTAAATAGTGTTACAGTGAACACAGGAGTACAGATATTTGTTAAGAGGGTAAATCTTAGGTTGTGTTCTTACCACATCCTCCAAAATCGTAATAAAGAAGATAGAATGGGGGGATTGGAGAAATGTCGGTCAAAAGAAACAAATTTTCAGTTAGGAGAAATAAGCTCAAGAGATCTATTGTACATTATGGTGACTGTAGTTAATAACAATGTATTGTATATTTGAAAATTGCTAAGAGAGTAGATTTTAAGTGTTCTTATCAGAAAAACCTAAGTGTGTGAAGTAATGCTTATGTTAATTAACTTGATTTAACCATTCCACAGTGTACACATATTCCAAACGTCACATTGAGTCAGGGCCAGTGGCACAGGCCTATAGTCACAGCTACTTGGGAGGTTGAGTTAGGAGGATCCCTGGAGCCTGGGAGTTCTAGTCCAGCTTGGGCAACATAGTGAGACCCCATCTCTATTTAAAAAAAAAAAAAATTCCAGCCTGGGCAACAAGAAAGAAACTCCACCTCAAAACAACAACAACAACAACAACAACAAAAAACCATGTGGCTGGGTGGAGGGGATCATGCCAGTGATCTCAACATTTGGAGACGCCAAGGTGGGCAGATTGCTTGAGCCCGGGAGGTCAAGACTGCAGTAAGCCATGATGGAGCCACTGCACTGCAGCCTGGGCAACGGACCAAGACCCTTTCTCAAAACACAAACACACACATGTAATGTTGTGCACCATAAATATATACATTTTTAATTTGCCAATTTAAACAATATATGTTAATTTTTATATATTTTTTAAAAAGGATAGGAGGAAACTTTTGGAAATGATGGATATATTTATGATATTGATTGTAGTGAGAGTTTCATGGGTATATACTTATCTCCAAACTCATGAAGTTGTAGACATTAACTATGTATAGCTCTTTGTATATCAGTCATTTCTCAATTAGGTGATTTTTAAAAAATAAATACTTATGTTTCTGACAGGCAAAAATGGCATGACATTTTAGTAGTTTATTAATAAAGTTTTTTGTCATATACTTATTAACCATTTAATTTGAGAATGGTATTTTCCAGTTATTTGTCCATTTCTTCTTTTCCTTATTGATAGGTCTATATAAGAAGAATAATGCTTTCTTGACTAGTGTAGTTTGCTTTCAGGTGGATACTTTCCTCATTGGTTGAAGGAGAAGCTGGTGATTCTGTTCTCTGTTTTCCTATCCCTCAAAATTAATAATATGAGCACCTCCACAGCTGATGGTTTCTCTTTAAAATAATGATGAATTAGGCTGGCTGCAGTGCTTCACGCTGTAATCCCAGCACTTTGGGAGGCTGAGGCAGGCAGATCACTTGAGGTCAGGAGTTTGAGACCAGCCTGCCCAATATGGCAAAACCCCATCTCTACTAAAAATACAAAAATTAGCCAGGCATGGTGGTGCGTGCCTGTGATCCTTGCTGCTTTGGGAGGCTGAGGCACGAGAATTGCTTGAACCCAAGAGGCGGAGGTTGCAGTGAGCTGAGATCGTACCACTGCACTCCAGCCTGGGCAAGAGAGTGAAACTGTGTCTCAAAAATAAAAAAAAAAGTAATAATGATGATGAATTTCCTGTTTTGTTTTACCTCACTGAGCTGTAATAGTAGGAATACAATGAGATAATATACTTCAAAATCTGTTGAGTACTACATAATGGCATGTTGCAAATACAGTCCAAGGCTTAAGCAGCTTCATTTGGAGTATCATTTGAGTAAGATTCTTCTAGAAATCTAGGGTGCAGTAGGCCAGGGCTTTAGGGTGAGCACATGACAGGGGAAGAATTCCTCAAAATTGTAACTGTAAAGATAAATCTAACCTTGATGCTTTTTCTTTTCTTGATTTCTGGGCTCTTGCAAAGTCCATAAATTGCATTATACTTAATATAGACACATTTTGTGTTCTCATAACTGCATTAGCATGTTAATTTCTGCTGAGTGGGTTAGTAATCAAATAACCAAGTGGCTAGACAAGAAAAGAGACTTTATAAGTGGATTATCTTGCTTTCCAGTGTTACCATTTTTAATGATGGTCTACTCATTTTTCCTTTAACTTTTTGTTATGGAAAATTTCAAACATATCTAAAAATTGAAGGATTTTTAGCATAACGTTTTATTGTTTTAAGTTGTTTGAATCAACATTCAATATGTTCCCTCTCATTCTCTCTCGTGTTTTTGCTTGCAGTTTATTTGTTGTGGAACCCAGATTGTTTGTCCTGTAATTTCCTAGAGTATCTCTGTGATTTTGTTTAGCATGATTCTGTTTCTAAATTATCTGCAAGTTATCTTTTATATATATTTTTTATCTTGCAAGAATACCTGGTAGTGTGTACTTCAATCAAGAGGCACATAAGGATTAGTGGTCTCTCATTTTGTGATGTTTACAGCCATTGATTATCAGGATCTACCAATTGCCCATTCCTTTTTATGTTTGTTTATTGTCTTTTGGTTATGTTAATGTATTTCATTAAATTAAAAAATATTTTATAATAATTTGCCAAACAGTGCTGTATGAAGATTATACCAATGTACACAGCCAACAGCCATGTACCAGAATATCCAAATTTTTATTTTCTTATTTTATAGGTAACTGATGCTTAAGGAGATATGTAGTTTTCCCCAAGATTACACAGCTATTCAGTACAATACTCAGGTCTATATATGTAAATTTTGCCTTAATCTCAGACATAACACCAATTTTCTTCTCTCCTTCCACTACAGTCCCAGGTTATTACCCCTCTTCATTTTTTGAAAAATTATAGAAAGGCAGATATAAGTAGGGCAAGGTGAGATGAAAAGAAGGGAACTAAGCAGTTAACATAGGAGGGTTAAAGACCCAAATGTGATTTCCAGAACATTCTGCACTTTCTTCTCTCATACTGATTCTCTAGTGCTTAAAACTATCCAGCCATTGATAATCATTACTTAGATCTACTAATTCATTCCCTAACCTTTTGTATTTTTCAAAATAAGCATTTGATCACATTAATAACTTTAGAAACTTAATTTCAAACTTTATCAGTAAAACTACTTTTTCGTAGCCCTTTAAAGACCATTATTAGTACTATTTATAAAAAGTACCAAAGCTGGGATCCTATTGGAATATTCCAAGTTTAGTCTATCATACCATTTTTGCTAGCACTTTATCAGTGGACATACTTATGAAAAAATTTAATCTAGATGTGTTTGATGTGTCATTAAAAGTTATTTCAAAAATCATTTTATTGTAAATGTTTCTCAAACTGAAGTTCTCCTAAAATAGCAATTTAACTTGATTTCTGGTAAATAGTTAAAGATTAGCAAAGTTTTTAATGTCATAATTTTTAGTAGAAGTTAAATTTAGGAATTAGCAGTCTCCTACTTCCTAGTTCAAATCCAAGTTAACTTTTAAAAGTCTAAAATATACTGGCCTCTCTCAAGACCTAGACACAGATATCAACAAATGCCAAAAGAGATATGCAAACAGGAAACTATGTGATTCTTTTAACAAATATTTTAAATCATATAATCATTTTTCCACTTGACCCTTCTCCTTCCTCCTCCTCCGCAATAAAAAGAATCTACAGTAATCCTGTAGAAACTTTAGAAATCTTTGTTTTTCTTACCCACAACTCCCTATTTATATATGTTAAGTGCTACCTGATATGGCAAACACATGTAAATGATGTCCTTTCAAAGTTCACTGGCTTCCTCTCTGAAGTCATCTAAAATTCAGAAGCCATAAAACAAACCATTAGATAAAAGTGAGACTTTATACTGAAATAGAACCATAAGAACATTTTTTGCAGTTTCTGCAAGGAATTGTATTACTTACTCCTTTCAGTGAATCAGTAATGACGTTTTAGGTCAGGAGAATGGAAGCTGCTTGCGGGGGAACGTAGGTAGGTGACTCTAGTACAGAGAAAGGCATTTGATGTGGCACAGACCTAGGCCAGGTAGGTGGCGGGTGTCAGGACCCATGCTGTAGAGCTCTCTGCAGGTTGCAGCTCCTCCAGCTGGCCTTCCTAGCCCTGACCAATTACTCTGAGGCTTCCCAGCCCTAAGCTGCTTCTCTTGAATTCTCCTCTGAATACTTACATAGTGTGTGAAAGAATTCCTTGCCACTCATGAGAAATGTGTTGATTTATTTGAAAATATTTGATGCACTTAAATCCCAGATGAGTAGCAGTTATGATAACAGATGTCCTTTTGATGAAAAGCCATTACTGATAGATGGGGGATCCCCATAGTGAAATGAGAAGAGCTTCACTTCCTACTTTGTAGAGTCCAACTCTTTAGCACGGTGTGCAGGCCCTTCATGATCTGCGCCCCCACTCCTTATCCCCAGATTCCCAGCCATAAGGTCTCCTTCAAAGCCATGCTCCAACAATACTCAGCTCTGGGAGTCCAAACAGAGTCCATCATGTATTCGCTTTGCCTTCAGGCTTTTTGCTTAGAGAGCCCAATTTCTGGCCATAAATTTAATCCCTTTACAAATTAGCTGCTTGTCCTTCACAAGTCACCTTAACCATCTCTTTCTTCATAAAGCTTGCCTGGCTCTCCAAATGTAGGTTAATTGCTCTACCGTGTTGGTTACTGCTGTAGAGCTGTGTTTATTCAGGCTGCGGCATTGATACTGACTACATTTATGTAGGACCATTGGTGGAAGGCAAGTTCCCCAAACAATCCACTGAGATAAATTTTCTAACCGCAATTTTATTTTACTGAAGGCTGGGAAGCCCTGAGGTTGCTTCTTGAAGCACACACAGCCTGGAGAAAAGCAATTCTCAACGTATGTGGCTACCCCTTGATTTAGATGAATTACATTCCAGTCAAAAGGAAGAACAGATTTGAAAATTTAATGGCAAGACTGACTTCATTCAGGAAATCATAACTAATTTTACCAAGCTAGGGGTGAGTTGATGGTGTGCAATAAATTTGGGAAGAAGGAAGAAGGAAATGGGAATGCTGGATTACAGTTAATAGTTTTCTTTAATTCAAAAGGTATTGGGAGGTATTGCAGATCTGGAAGAAGGAGAATTACATTATCAGAAAGAACTCAGCAACAGATTTTAAAGGAGATGTGGCTTTGTCTTAGGTATTTTCTCATCTAAAAAAATTAAGAGAATGATTAAAAATGCATCACCAAGAGTGCCAGGGTGATGATTCAGATAGCGCTCTGTAGCTCCATCCTAAAAAGGGCATGCTAGCCTGTTCTTCTGATACATACTTACAAAACTTTCCCAGTTCTCTCTCCACCTCTATTTATTTCCAGCACCATTTGCCCCTTTGGACCTGATTCTCATCTAAAGATACTCTGTTGTGGGAAGTAAATATATCCTGAGAAAAATAACTTTCTGGCAAAACCTCGAAGTGAGTTATTGTAAACCCTCAGACAGGCTACTCATTCTATATTTGTAGCAGGATCAGAGGAATTAACAGATGAAATGGCCCTGGAAGCTGGTGTGAGCATCCACACCCCAGGCCTTCCTCTCGTCCCTAATCACACAGCTACCCTGGGAAACCTTTTCTGGGGTCTCCCAGCCTCACTCTGGGTGGAGTTTGTTCTTCTTTCCTCAACTGCCAGCTCCCCAGGTCTCTGAATTAAATTTTGCATTCTCATCTCTTTTCATAAATTCTCTTTGAAGATCCAGAGACAACTCTTCCAACAGTTTCTCTTCCCTCTGAGACATTTGTAAACTACCATCTCGTCACCCACTAGCTGGCCTACAACCATTGGTTACATACACAGCCCAGTCTTTTCATAATTTACCATCCAAGCCCCACACTGTGTGTGCTGTGGGCTTCATGATCTGTTTACCAGACTATTCCCAGCCCCAGCATCCTGTGCTGGGCCTCAGCACAGTGTGAGAAAAGGAAAACTTGGAGGGGATCCAGCATGAAAAAAATGAAAGATTGGAAAGAGGAGTGTCTGTGAGAAAAGGATGGAGAAGCTGGGTAGGTTTAGCTCTTGAGAAGAGATGGAGAATGAGACATATGTTGAGAGATTACAGTCAGCAGTCCCTTTTCTTGTTTCACTTTCTCCATGGTTATAATATCCTTAAAGATAGGTTTAAAGTGGGCCAGGCATGGTGGCTCACGCCTGTAATCCCAGCACTTCAGGAAGCCAAGGCGGGTGGATCACCTGAGGTCAGAAGTTCAAGACAAGCCTGGTCAACATGGTGAAACCCCGTCTCTACTAATATACAAAAATTAGCCGGGTGTGGTGGCGGGCGCCTGTAATCCCAGCTACTCAAGAGGCTGAGGCAGGAGAATCGCTTGAACCCAGGAGGCAGAGGTTGCAGTGAGCCGAGATCGCGCCATTGCGCTCCAGCCTGGGCAACAAGAGCGAAACTTTATTCCAAAAAAAAAGAGATAGGTTTAAAATGGTAATCCTTGTTTAGTGGTGGACTGTGTGTGGGGGGGATGTCACATTGCTTTCGGAGAGGTACTAAGGTGCTCAAGCAGTCTCTGCAATAGGATTTGGTTCCCTGTCTTTTCTAGCCCTTGTCTGATCAGCCCTGAAATTTTACTGGTACAGAGACTGGAGAAAGAGGGGTGGGTGGACAGGACATGTAGGATGGGGGAAACTCCTGCAAGTATGTTTGCCTTATGGGCTCCAGATGGGGAGCCGGGACATACCTGTGACCATGGTGGGTCATTAGGTCTTAACATAGTTCTGGGAACTGGTGAAACCTGAGGTCATTAGATAGTGCATGTTTGACCTTTGGGCATCTTCAGGAATGAGAAATTCAATAATGAGGATGATAGCAGCTGTTACTCATTCAAGACATTTCTGTTAAACACGTTATATTCGTTATCTCATTCAATCTTCACAACACCCTGTTACGTAAATATAGTCATTATCCTCATTTTACAAAGAAGGAATTAAGCTCAGAGTTTTTTAAATGTGCCCATGGTCACATTTGGTAAGCTGCTCATCTGAGGTTTTAAGCCAAGTCTGTCAGGTCACAGACCCCAAGGTGGGGGTTTTTTGGTTTGTTTTAGCAGCGTTATTGAGCTGTAATTCACATACCATACAATTTAAAGCATACAACTCAGTATTTTTTTTTGGTATGTTATTAATTTCTAAAAATTGTGGTAGGCCCAGCACAGTGGCTCATGCCTGTAATCCCAGCACTTTTGGAGGCCGAGGTGGGTGGATCACTTGAGGTTAGGAGTTCGAGACCAGCCTGGCTAACATGGTGAAGCCCACGTCTCTACCAAAAAAAAATTAAAAATTAGCCAAGTGTGGTGGCATGCCCCTGTGGTCCCAACTACTCAGGAGGCTGAGCGGGAAAATCGCTGGAACCCAGGAGGCAGAGGTCACAATGAGCCAAGATTGCACCACTGCATCCAGCCTGGGCAACAGCGAGATTCTGTCTCAAGGAAAAAAAAAAAAATTGTGGTAAAATATATATGACATAAACCTGCCATTTTTTTTAGTGTACAATTCAATGACATCAGTTATATTCACAGTGTTTTGCATCCATCACCACTATCTATTTCCAAAACTTTTTCATCACCTTAAAAACTCTAACTGCATGCCTGTAATCCCAGCTACTCGGGAGACTGAGGCAGGAGAATCGCTTGAACCTGGGAGGCGGAGGTTGCAGTGAGCTGAGATGGTGCCATTGCACTCCAGCCTGAGCAACAAGAGCAAAACTCCACCTAAAAAAAAAGAAAAGACAAAACAAAACATAAAAACAACTCTAACCATTAAGCTGTAACTCCCCATTCCCTCCTTTCCTTGTCACCTGGTAGCTGAAAATCTACTTTCTGTCTCTGTTAATTTGCCTCCTCTAGAGACCTCATGTAAGTGGAATCATACAATATTTGTCCTTTTGTGTCTGGCTTCTTTCCCTTAGCGTAATGTCATCAAGGGTCATCCATGTTGTAGCATATATTAGAACTTCATCCCTTTTTTTTTTTTTTTTTTTTTTTTTTTTTGGTGAGATGGAGATTTACTCTTGTTGCCCAGGCTGGAGTGCAATGGCATGATCTCGGCTCACCGCATCCTCTGCTTTCCAGGTTCAAGCGATTCTGCTGCCTCAGTCTCCCGAATAACTGGGATTGCAGGCATGTGTCACCACGCCTGGCCAATTTTGTATTTTTTTAGTAGAGACAGGGTTTCACTGTGTTGCCCAGGTTGATCTCGAACTCCTGACCTCAGGTAATCCGCCCGCCTCGGCCTCCCAAAGTGCTGGGATTACAGGCGTGAGCCACCGCACCCGGCCAGAACTTCATCCCTTTTTATGGCTGAATGATGACCCATTGTATGGATATAGTACATCTGGTTTATCCATTCATTTGTTGATGGACACTTGAGTTGTTTCCACCATTTGCCTATTGTACAGAGCCCAAGTTTTAACTGGAATGTATGTTACAACACAAGCTGAGAACCACCCCAGGATGAGATCTCCTGATTTCAAGCTTGGGCATCACACCATGTTGCAGAGAACTGGTAGCCTCAGTATTGAGAGTGAGGCTGACCTGAGTTTTGAAATACAAGTCTATCACATTAGTTGTGGGACGTGGGTCAAGTTATTTAACTTCTCAGACTCTGGGTTTCTCAGTCTCCACTATCCAGACAGGTAATCACAACAACACGGTTGAATATGTGTTCTATCATGGGAAGTTTTCTTTTTTTCTTTTCTTTTTTGAGATGGAGTTTCGCTCTTGTTGCCCAGGCTGGAGTGCAGTGGCGCGATCTCAGCTCACTGCACCATCCGCTTCCTGGGTTCAAACGATTCTTCTGCCTCAGCCTCTTGAGTAGCTGGGATTACAGGCACGTGCCACCACACCCAGCTAATTTTGTATTTTTAGTAGAGACGGGGTTTCTCCAGTTTGGTCAGGTTGGTCTCGAACTCCCGACCTCAGGTGATCCGCCTGCCTCGGCCTCCCAAAATGCTGGGATTACAGGCGTGAGCCACCGCGCCTGGCCATTCATGGGAAGTTTTCTTAAACCCTTTATCTTTTCAATTATCATGACAACCTATGAGAACAGGTACTACTACTACTATTCCTCCTCCTCCTCATCTTTTGATGAGGAAATTTGCACGAGGTCACATAGATGGTAAGTGACCAGGGACTTCAAACCTAGATCTACCTACCAAAACATTATACCAATCCCTCATGCAAACCGTATGTATATGTATGGGCTTGTATTATATATATATATTTTTCACTTGTTTATGCACCTTTTTCCATCTTTATAGACAGGTCTTTTACGTTACTATTTTCGGTGGCTATAATAGTGGACCATTTTATAGTTATTGAACTAGCTCTTAGATTTGAACATTAAGGTATTTCCCGTCCCCTAATTAAAAAAAAAAAACTTTATATGACCATCTTCATAATACTTAACCAGCAGTCGGTTCTAGATTTGTAGGGGACCTTGCCTGCACTGGGATGGCTTGGACACCTTCATTCTAAAATGTTCTGAAGCTTTAGGGAGGGAAGAAACCCCAGAAACTCCTTGGTTCCTGTGTTGGATTACCCACCAAAGATCTGAAGTCATGCCAGAGTCAACCAGCCTTCCTGCTGACCCTCATGCCCAGATTTCCTTGATTTTGCATCATTGCAACTGAAAAAAGATTTCAGACTGACAGGCAACCTTTTAGTGTTGGAAGGTAATCTGTTCATCCCAGACCAGTGATCCTCATGAGATAGAATTACTTACTATTCCCCAGAAAGAAGCAGCTCAGTTAGTCTAAACTCTTGCAGTTTTCTTTTGGTATTTCAGTGCTTCTAACTAGGTTAGGATACCCTGTTCTCATATATGAACTCTGCAAGAATGAGTACAATTTTCAGGAATGAGAGGGCAGGAGCGGGGAGTTATTTACATTAGCATTTGCCAAGTTTTCACTGTTTATCTTACCGGAAAGTCAACAGTGTGACTATTAACCTCCTGCATAATTAAAATTTGGGCCTTGTTATGGTTGTTCTTAAACTTGTGGTTAAATCTTTGTGATTTTTAGAAGGCAAAGAGATGGAGAGTAAAAGGAAGATTAAATATGGCTATTCAGGGGACTGAGGTACATGGACACCTGGAGCTGCTTGTTGTAAATTGGCAGGTTCATTGCAGCCGGTGGAATGAATGATAAGGGAATTGTGTAGGTCAGAGTCTCTCAAGGTACTTAGCCAGTTTTGTTTAATAAAGTTAAGTAGATTTTTTTGAGCAGATCACATTTCCCTGGTGAAGCTGGAGGGCTGTGAGATTTCTTTTAAAGAAAGTCTTCTGCTCTTAAATGAAGAGCATTGTTCTTATTTTAAAAATAAATACATGAACACCAATATAATTAACAAAGCTCTATCTTCTAATGATCACTAATTTAATCTTAGTACAAAAGAGCTGAACAATATGTCTGAGGCACAAAGAATGAGGAAGAAACAGTTAAACATGAGAAGTGGCTGAGGGCATACATTCCAAAGCACCACTCCCTGCCACCTCCCTCTGGTAGGTAATGACCCCAGATCATCTGATGAATCAAGGGATTGTTTTTGTACTGAGGATGGATTTCCTATAGCAGAGACAACATTATTTATACCCCCAGATTGTATTCCTTACCTTTTTTCCTATATTAATGTCAGTTACTAATGTTACTGTTGTTTGACACTGTGCAGTAACTATATGCATGTCAAATTCGCATTCACGTTTTATAATGAACTAGGTGTTAGTTTTTATTTTTATCTGAGCAATCGGAGGCTGGCAGAGATTAGGTAAGTTATCCAATGTTGCACAGCTGGTAACATTTTACAACTAAAGGACTTAAAGAGGAGAAACACCAGTTTGACTTTCAGGTGAAGCTCATTGAGTCACCTTTCACCACCATACGCATACATTCTGGAATTACCCCATCTATAATACTGATACAAGGAAGTCATTTGTTCTTTTCTTGTCCATACCCTTTTCAGTGACCATCTCCTCACCCTCTAAAGAGTTCCCAGGTCTTTGGACACTTTTCAGATGACATACCACATCTTCCTAATAACCTGCCACTGTGAAATAAGGAGTTCCATTTCCAAATAGTTTCTAGTACATTCCGCTACCCACTCCCACTGAGGATCACCAGGATACATTCAGTTAAACAGGAATTACCTGTAGATAATCAGCATTACTGCCTGAAATCTGGGCTGGAAACATAAATGATGATGATACTCAACCAGAGTTTGCCTCACAGCAGGTGCTCAGTAAGTGTTTGTTGAAGACAAACAGTTGTTAACCAAGGTGAATTTAAATGTGAGAGTAGCCCTGACCAAATTGACATTTTTGGATCTTGTGGGCTTTATTCCTGCTGGTCATAACTTCATTTAAGAATTAGCCTCATTTTATTTTTTGTAACTGGAGACTGCCCAGTTATTCATCCATCTTGTGGCCTCATGGCTTAACACTCTCAGAAAATATTTTTTATTCACTGCGATCATGGAGTATGCAGGGGGATTATCCTTCAGTGGCAGCGTGGAACCTAGCCTGCCTCTGAAAGCAAGGGAGGTGAAGGAAAGCAACTCTCAGGCAACAGCAGATGTTTCCAGAAGTGGGGTTTTGTTTTGCACTGAAAATTTAATCCAAGGGCACCAGATTTTTAAAACATGAATGAATCAAAGTAGGAGAGTTTGGAAAAGGAGGGCACTTTTGAGATGTCCACACTTTGTTGCTAGCAGCTTTGTTACCTGTGGAGAGACAGTTCTGGGTCCATGGGTGGCTTTGCTCCCGTAGGTTTTTCTTGTTTCACAGTAATTGGCAGTAAAAGACTTTTCATATTTAAGTGATTGATCTAGCCTGGCTTAAAGAGATGATCAAATTCCTTGGCACACAGAAATGTTTAGCAGCCTTCTTTATATCCATTGCCATTGTGGTGCCTGATAAATCTGGTGCTAGTGAATAAGTACTCATTACTCAAAGAAGTGTAGAACAGATGCTGTGGAATTTCTTTTCAGGACTAGTAACAGTCTAATTTTTGCTTGTACACAAATCAGGTTTTTTCCCCCCACCAGAATGCCAGGTTAAATTATTTCAAGTCTATAAAAATTGTTTGTTTTGGCCAGGCACGGTGGCTCACGCCTGTAATCCCAGCACTTTGGGAGGCCTAGGTGGGTGAATCACGAGGTCAGGAGTTCGAGACCAGCCTGGCCTACATGATGAAACCCTGTCTCTACTAAAAATACAAAAAATTAGCTGGGCGTGGTTGTGGGCGCCTGTAATCCCAGCTACTCGGAATGCTGAGGCAGGAAAATTGCTTGAACCTGGGAGGCGGAGGTTGCAGTGAGCCGAAATTGTGCCACTGACTCCAGCCCGGGTGACAGCACGAGACTATAAAAAAAAAAAAAAATGTTTTTGCACTCTGACTTCTGAAAAACACAGAAACTCAGTTTGGAGGCAGTGATGCCTTGTCAGGAATGTAGACTCTGGAAACAGATTCTTTAGATTTGTATCCCTCTACCTATAAGCTGTATGACCTTGGACAAGTCACTAAAACTCTCCAAGCATCAATTTCTTCATCTGTAAAATGGAAATACTAGTATCTAGCTCAGAGGACTAAGGGGAGATTGAGACTTTATGCTTGTGAAGGATACTATACACATAAGCACAATATAAATACTTGTTCTGGTTTCTAGGGATACATTAACATAATTTTAAAATAGGATTTCAGTCATTGATGTTTTTAACATTCCCTGTGGATAGATCAAGGGCAAGTAGCCCACGGCTAGCCAGCATAGATGGGGAACCAGAAGAACGGGGGTGGTGGAGTTGCTGAGTTCCTAGAGCAGGAGAAGGCCATGGGTGAGAGTGGGAGCTCAGTTCAGACACACAGCTTCATTCTGGAATTCCTCACGTGGCTCACAGAAGAGTTTGCTTATGTGTGTGTCTAGATTTGTGTTATCTGTGCTATGAAGTATATTTTGGGGTTCTGATTGATCAGTTTCCTAGGTCAGTGGCAATCTCTTTAAAACTGATAACTATGACAAGTTAGTAGTTTCCACCTTTTTCCGTCAAGGACTGGAACCTCTGCAGATTTAAGAAAACTGACATTTTCTTAAAAGTCAAGGAAATGTGCTAAACTGTAAATCATTGGGTGGATTACATAATTCTGAAGTTATATCCTCTTGCTAGTTGTAAGTTAGTTGTAGGCACTTTGTAATATCGTTAATTTTAACTAACTTTTCTTGAATATTGTCTGTGTGCCAGACATATGTGCTAAGGATAGGAGATAACAGTTTTGTGAAGGACATAGACACAGAAAAAGAAAATTTTTCGTATAAGCAGTAGGTGCAGTGTTCAGGGTACACATAGCCTGTTTTGGGACGTGTAAGAAAGGATATCTGGTCTTTACTGGATTTTCAAGAGTGCTCCATGCCTTGATGAAGACTCTTTCAGGCAGCACCTGTCCCAACTAAGAGTCCCTGCTAAGAAATGGAAAGTTCATTAGATCATCTTCATTAATTATCAAAGAAATCTACATTAAAATAATAAGACTTTAATAACATTTCTTTAGATATAGGGTGTCACTATGTTTGCCTAGGCTGGCCTTGAACTCCTGGCTTCAGGTGATCCTCCCACCTCAGCCTCTGTAGTAGCTGGGGTTACAAGCATGTGCCCTGTTCTGTTTTTAAGGATGATTCTCAGTGTTGTTACATTAAAATTTGGTACAAATGTTGCTACTTTGGGGATTATACATTCAAACAGCACAGTTAGGTGTATTGAGATCCTTAAAAATGTTCGTTTCTGAAAGCTTGGCAAGGTTATCTGGAAGGCTGAGGAGAGAGGATAGCATGGGCTCAGGAGTTGAAGTTGTAGTGCACATTGATGATCACACCTGTGAACAGCTGCTGCACTCCAGCCTGGGCAACATAGTGAGACCTTGTCTCTAAAATAAATCAATAAATAATGAATGAATGAATGTCTGCTATGTAACATGTGCTATGCTAGGTACTGGAGATACAGCAGTAAGCACAACAGACACAGGTCCTGCACTCAGGGACCTTATAGTTCAATAAGAGATCATCTCTTTTTTTTTTTTTTTTTTTGAGACGGAGTTTCACTCTTGTTGCCCAGGCTGGAGTGCAATGGCACGATCTCGGCTCACCGCAACCTCCGCCTCCCAGGTTCAAGCGATTCTCCTGCCTCAGCCTCCCTAGTAGCTAGGATTATAGGCATGTGCCACCACGCCCAGCTAATTTTGTAGTTTTAGTAGAGACGGGGTTTCTCCATGTTGGCCAGATTGGTCTCGAACTCCCAACCTCAGGTGATCCGCCCACCTCGGCCTCCCAAAGTGCTGGGACTACAAGCGTGAGCCACCGCGCCTGGCGAGATCATCTCTTTTTATGGACTAGATAGAGATGTACCCAAGCAGCAATTTCAATTTCATTAAAAAGACACCTCTGCCTCCCCTTGCTGTCATAACCATCCTTCTCCCTTGCTCCCTTTCCTCCCTCACCAAATAACAGATGTATGCCAGAAGAGGTGAGTGACAAATGAAAGTTATACTAAAACACTATTTCTGTTTGTTTATAAATTTTTTATTTTTAAAAAATTAATTTCCACCTGAATCATAGATTCAAGTTGCCCTGAAGATATACTTCCTGAAACACTTTTTTTATGTTAGAAGAAATTTATTTTCCTTCCTTTTCTACTCTTTCTCCTTTGTGGACCTCCTTTGTGGCGGGCACGGTAGTGAATCTAACAGAACAGTATGCTGCTCTCATGAAGCTTACCCAGGTCTCTAGCAGAGTGGGACTGAGCAGATTTTCTTACGTTGTTCATAGACGTAAAACCATTACGTTTTGAAAATACAGCTCCTGTTAAACATCCAGACTTGATTGCAGTTGTCAAAATCCAGGCTCGCAGAGAGGCTGGCAGACACTTGGAATATTCTGCTAATGCCAGGGAATAGACTTTCCTGGGGAAACTCTGGGTAAGCCTCATCCCAGCAGCTGCAGGTCATAGGAAGGAGGAGGAATGAAAATGTCCCCATGTGATGAGTAAGAGTAGGTAATAGTAGTGGCTTAAGTTCCCAGAGGAACAGTTTTCTTCCCACTCATGCTCAGGGTTCCCTTCAACTCTGATTAGAAAGCAGATCCTTTTAAAATTCTGGATTGCATCGCATGATTTCTTAGCCTCGAAGAAGTGGGCAGTAAAGGAAGAAGACAACCGTCAAAGCAGTGACTGGTCAGAACGGCAGAAAATCATTAAATGGAGAAGTGACTCTGGGCCAGTTGAATCATGACCAGCTTGCTTTTGGAATTTCCTTGGCATATTTATTTTGGGGTCTGCTTGCTTTTTTGCAGAAAACTTGTTGCTTCTGCAGTTTGTATCAGAGAAATAGTGGAGTGGGGAGACAGTGGAAGTTAAAGTCAGTCTGGCTAAGAACCCGCATTTGGGTAATAGAAGTAGGGATGGGAATGAGAAAGACATAGAGAATATGTCTTTATCATCAGTAGGTGGAGCTAATGAACATGGAGAGAGGCAGTGAAGTGCAGAAGTGAAGGGTCTGGACTCATGATCTTGATTGATTCACATCCTGGCTCTGTGAGAGTCGTTGGGCTGGATATTTAACCTTGCTGTGTCTCAGCTTTCTCATAAGGTAAAAGGGGCTCCTGCTAATGTCTCCCATGAGGATGATTGGTGCACAGAATGTGGTCAGTAAACACGAGCTCCTACTGTTGTTATTACTGCTATCATCACTGTAGTTATCTTTGTCATCTTTATTGTTACTAGGACTTAGCAATTGTTTGGACATGGGAAGTGATGGAGGCTTCTAGCCTGAGTAAAAGGGATAAAGGAAAGTGTTGGAGGTAAGAAGAGGAATTGGTTTATGAGTGACAGTAAGTTCACTTCTCCATGAGTTGAGTTTGATGAGTTTAGGGTGTTTACGTTGGAGTAGAAATCAATGCTATAGGTTTATGAGTCATCCTAAATAGAATGAGTAGTTGAAGCAATGGAAATGACCAAGGTCCATGATAGAGAGAAAACAGAAATAGTGGAGAGCCAAGCCAAGACTTGATTTCTCCTCATGACTGCAGCACGTAGTACAGTTGGTTCCCTGTACAGAACACAAAAATCGCCATGGTAATTAGTGCTGGGTGGTGGAAAACACCTCCTTTGAGCTATTCACCCAATCTTTTTTTCTTTTGGAGACAGAATCTCGCTCTGTCGCCCAGGCTGGAGTGCAGTGGTGCGATCTTGGCACACTGCAGCCTCTGCCTCCCAGGTTCAAGCAGTTCTCCTGCCTCAGCCTCCCAAGTAGCTGGGACTACAGGCACCCACCATTACACCCGGCTAATTTTTGTATCTTTAGTAGAGACGGGGTTCTCACCATGTGGGCCAGGCTGATCTTGAACTCCTGACCTCAAGTAATCCACCCGCTTCGGCCTCCCAAAGTGCTGGGATTACAGGCATGAGGCACCGCGCCCGGCAACAATCTTTTCATTAGCTTCTTTCATAAACATCTTCATCTACATTTGTCTTCTTGGGAAGACAGTGAATGGGTTTGACATTCTATGGGAACTGTATTAGTTCCCTAGGGCTGCCACAACAGATTACCAGAAACTGAGTGGCTTCAATGGACAGAAATCTGAAATCACGGTGTCAGCAGTGTTGGATCCTCTGGAGGCTCTGAGGCATTCCTCTGCCTGTAGACATACCATTCCAGTCCCTGTCTTTGTCTCAAGATTCCTAAATCGATCTGCAAAGACCCTGTTTCCAAAAACAGTTATGTACTGGGGTTGCAGGTGGATTTTGATTTGGGGAAATGCCATTCACCCTATCACAGGAGCTAGTGTGCACTGCCCTGCACCACGGGAGCTGGCGTGGGCTACATTCTTAGTCCTGATAGCGGAAGAGCATGTCTGAATAGGCTAGTCCTTAAAAGAATGGGCCTTGTATGGCTGATTTTTGAAGGGCTTACTTAACAGGCATGGATCAACTACTTGCTGAGGTATGTGAGTGGGAGTTGATTGCTAACAGAATCCTTGATTTATTTTTCTTGTTTCAAAATTTATATTATTCCTATTAAAAATGGAATTTTTCATCATGTTTGGATTTTCTGTGTCATGGCTGCTGTTTTTCCTGGCCAAATTCTTCATCTACGAGGCAAGCTCTCCTGGAAGACTCTGTCCCTGAGTTTCTTAGAGCAAGTTGAGTATGCTAAAAGCCAGACATAAAGACCACCTGCTTTCCAGGGGCCTTGTCATCACCAGCAGCAGTGGGGGCATCACCCACCCCAGGGAGGAAAGGATGGTGTATAGAAGGGACCCCAAACTATGAGACAAGAGACTTGAGTTCTGGTCTCAGTTCAGACATTTTAAGTTATCTGTGAGACCTTAGATAGATCTTGGTGCCTTTATGTGCATATTTCTCTCCCACCCAGAATTAATCCTCAGTCTGGCTATTTCTTCACCTGAAGGCAGGATGGAAGTATATTTTTTCATCATTCATTTTCTCAAGTATAAAGCAAATGGTTGATTTTTTTAATCTTTTTTTTTTTTAATCTTTTCTTTTTTTTTGAGACAGAGTCTCGCTCTGTCACCCAGGCTGGAGTGCAGTGGTGCGATCTTGGCTCACTGCAATCTGCACCTCCCAGGTTCAAGCAATTCTTGTGCCTCAGCCTCCCAATTAGCTGGGATTATAGGTGTGCACCACCACACTCAGCTAAGTTTTGTATTTTTAGTAGAGACAGGGTTTTCCCATGTTGGCCAAGCTGGTCTCGAACTCCAGACCTCAAGTGATCCACCCACCTCCGCCTCCCAAATTGCTGGGATTACAGGCGTAAACCACTGCATCTGGCCCAAATGGTTGATTTCTTGATATTGTCTTATAATATGGTGGTAGACACTGGTGAGCAAGAATAAGAGTGAGCTTGCCGTCCAGGAGGTAACTGCTGTGACTGGGGAGGTGCAGGATGTGGTGGAGCACAGAGAAAGTAGTCTTCTAGACTAGCAGTGCGAGACCAGGCCCCTCCCTGCCCCCAGAAGAGGCATCTAAGCAGAGCACACTGAGGAGTTAAGCTGGGTGGAAGGAGTAAGTAACTGATGAGTAAGAGTTAAGCCAGGCAAGAGGAGGGGGAGAAGAGTGCCTCTGGCAGAGGGAGCAGTGTGTGGGAGAGAGGCAGGCATAGTCATGCAATGGAAGTGACTGATCCCAGACCATGAGGGAGAACCAGATGAGAATCAGGGCTGGAGAGGAGGATGAGGGCCAGATCATTTTTGGGGTCTTATAGGCCATTACATGGAGTTTGGGCAGTATCCACAGAGCAAGAGGAAGTCATAGAAGGGTTTTAAGTGGGAGTGACATGACTGAATTAAGAGACAGGGTCTTACTCTGTTGCCCTGGCTAGAAGTGTAGTGGCACAGTCACAGCGCACTGCAACCTCAAATAAGTCCTAGGTTCGAGTGAACCTCCCACCTTAGCCTCCCGAGTAGTTGGAACTAAAGGCATGCACCACCAGGCCTGGCTGATATATATTTTTTTAAGATACGGGGTCTCGCTATGTTGCCCAAACTTGTCTCAAATCCTGGGTCCACGCGATCTTCTTCCTCCTGCTTCTGCCACCCAGAGCACTGGGATTACAGGTGTGAGCCACTGCACGCAGCCAAACTGTGTATTTTTAAAGTTGTCTTGACTTGAGTGTGGAAGCCGGGAGGGCTTTTAGGAGGCCTTTTCAGTAATCCAGTAGTGTTGGTGAAGATCAAACTGGATCGTGGGATAGATTCACCAGGACCTTGATGAAAGAATGAATGAGAGGGAGGATGGGGTGACCACCAGGTCTGTGGCTTGGGCAGCTGAGTGGAAGGTAGCATCTTGCTGAAATCTGGAGCCAACGAGGACAGGTCATTGAGGGAGCATGTTTAGTTTTGAGTATGTCGAGCATGAAGTTGCTATGGAATATTTCCAAATAGATGTTTTCAGGAGGCAAAAAAGTTCTTAAACCTTGTGTTACCAACTAAACTCAGAGATACATGGCCATACTTAAGTCCATTAAAGATTCTCCTTGTTCTTCCATCTCTCAGTTGTTTCTAAGAGTCATTCATGTTTATCTCTCTTTCAATGCGACCGTAGACTGTAAGCTTCACCTTTCTGCATCTGTTTCCTCATCTAAAACAAAAAGGCAGAAGATGATCTTCCCAAGCTCTGTAGGCTTAAACCTTCATCAGACGCTCTGCAGTTCTTTCATTTCAAAGGGATTACAGGGTGGAGTTGGAAGTTTCCAGTCCTTGTTTTTCAGAATCCAATTTGAGCTCTTCTGGTTGCATATTCTCATGCTAAGAAAAAAAGCCTATTCAGATGTATATTGTGAGCCCTCAACAACATTATCCTCAGAAGGTGCAAAAAAGAAAAGATGTAGCCAGATTGGTGCAATGGGAAAGGATTTGCCCTGCCTCTCAGGAGGGATGGATTAGGCCCAGACATAAAAGCCCTGGCCTCTTGATCTGCCCTCTTTCTGCTTACTGGGGCCTGGCTCACTCTGGGTGGTCAAGAGCCTCTTTTGTCAAGAGGAATCTCACCCCCTCCCTAAACTCCAATTCATCCCAGTGGGCCTTGGGCAGCAATCTTTGTCTTCTTTTTTCAGCCTTCCATCCTGTAAAGTTTGAGCAGGATGGGCAGTGACTCAGGAAGGTGAAACCCATCAGGGCCTTGCCTGCTCCTTCAGTGGGGAGTCCTTGTGAAGGGCTTGTGCTGTGGAAAACCAGTCTCTCTAGCTTTTGTAATTTTCTCAAGCAATGAAAAAGCAAACAAACGCAAAAAGCTTATTCTGCTTTAATACCCATTTCCATCAAAGGAGTGTATGTGTGTGTTAGGAGTGCTCAGGCTCATACTGGAAGGTTAGGTGTTGGTGAGGACTGCTTCAGGTGCGATCCTGACCTGGTCAGACCACGTATCTTTTGATGTTTATGGTAATTCCACATTCCTTCATGATGGGAGAAGGGAGACGGAGATGATAAGATGTATCAAGGGATTTATCAAGTGTAAGTTCACCTTTATCTCTTTTAGGCTTCTGCCTCACTACTACGTTACTATTACTCAGCAATTTTGAGTTTAGGGGATTTCAGAGCAAATCCTCTTTTCTGCTGGGCTGGGTTTTGTGCAAATATCAATGGTGAATTGTCTCTAAGCATCAGTAAAGAACTAATGGGAAGTAATGCTTCAGGATAAAAACAGAGAAAAGTCTGGGAAACATAAATTCCAGCAGTCAGGCTGACACTGAAATCTGATTCCAGCTTATCTCTGTTGCTTATCTCTTTAGGATCAGATATCTTAAAGGACATACTCGTTTCATTTTTAAAAGTTTCTAAAGGAAGGACCTACTGATCAGGTAACCACCTCTACCCACCCCACCCCAGTTAGCCAGGAAGATAAGGAAGGACCACTGACAGGCTGCAGGCCAAACACGTTCCCCCTGAGGGCTCTGCCGTTTGGAATCAGTTGTATGTATCAGTTTTACGGTCTTCTGCTATCACAGTGGGAACAGACAAGCATGGGCCACAGTGTACTGAGGATTTAAAAGACTCAGAATGTCTTAAAATAGCCTGGTCGCTAAACAACAATAATAGTTTGGCATTCCTGAGAATGGTTGTTTGTTTAAAATTCAAGGCATTGGTTCTGGTAGCAGTTAGTTTCCACTAGCTGGGCTCCCACGTGAGTTACTCTGGAAATCACATGGTGTCATCACAACAGGAAGCACAGGGATCTATTAAGCTCCTCCCAGCCCCTCTGAGGGTGGTCCCTAAGCCTTGGGCTACAGGCACCTACACACCCTAGAACACAGTAGATGCTGTGGACCTGATCATTTTAAGGACTCTGGTGTTGTTGCTTTCACCCTAAATAATAATGATCAGTCCACTCTTAGGGGCTTATTTCTCCCACCTAGATGCACAGGCAGTCTGTCTTTCTATCACCAAGTCCTGAGGAGGTAGTTTTTACTGCCTTGTTGAGAGGAGAAGGGAGTCGGGAAGGCCAACCAGCAACAGTATGTTAAACCACATTGTTGGGGTCCCATCATATCTGAAAATGGGTACAAACTGCCCTCTGAACGTATCATCAGCAGTCAGCTCTTGACTCCCTACCATCCTGAGAGAAGCTTGTGCCATGCAAGCTGGCTGTGGGGAAGCCTCACACAGGTTCTGCTACTTTCTGGTTTCGCCATAGAGCAGTCCCACATCACACCGAGCAAAGCAGTTTTCTGTTGCTAGCCCCCTTTTTGTATTGAAGAGTTTCGGGGGATGGGAAGGATGCAGAGACACTGGGCCTGGAATGGCTCCTTAGATGGTAGGAAGGAATAAAGTGACTCTGTTGACCTTGGATCACATGCACTGTAGACTCAGGGAAAGTACTGAATGGCAGAGTTACTAATGACTTTTATCAAATCACCTTTTGCTGACTCCCGTGTTAGTCCTGGATAGCGTCCTTGGCACACTTGATTTCAGATTTTGACAGGTGATAAAAGCACATATTGAGATTGCTGCTTCACAGGGCCCAGATTCCTTGCTATTGACTGATGTTATTTTTGCCTTTCCTGAGAAGCTCCCTCATGTGTTTGCTGTTACTTTTAATGGATTGCTTCCTGATACATGGGAGGCCCAGGCACTTGCCCTTCAATCTGGCCAACTGCAGCCTGACCTGGGTGGAATTGGAGCTGCCTGAGGAACACTTAGACCAGGCACTTGGCAATATGACTCACTTTTTTCCCCTAAAAGTTAGTCTGTAAAGAGCAACTGGAAATGTTCCTGTTTACATCTTTGTGGAGTGTAATTTTAATCAGGATTCTCAAGGTTTTTCACTTCAATTATCTGAATTTTTAAGATCTTAAATGCCCTGTGGTCACAGTATTTGGCCCTGTACTTCTGAGGGCTACATGGAAAATGCTTGATGATCATGACTGACTTGTCAGTAGTAATTATGCCAATAAACAGAAAAGTCTTCCAGTTCTGGTCTGTTGAGGCCCTGCCGTTAAGCCATGGTTTTCCCAAAGGCTCTGCAGTGGGTTCTCATGGGATATCTTTCATTGGTTCTTTCTCTCCCTTTTCCTCAGAGGGCCACATTTTCTGTTTTGTGCAGGAAATTCCCACTGTTTTGGGTTCCCCAGCTACAGTCGGAAAGACCATCAGAGTGTTCAAGGCGGAGTCCAGGCCTGAGATCTCAGCAGGCCAGACAGGCAGCAGATGCTTGTTGCTTTTCCTGTGTTATATTTTTCGTTCCCTTACTTAGCATTTGTGGGACCAAAGCCAACAAACAACAGGTTGTTAAAAGAATGAGAGTAATTTGACTTCCGACAGTGATTGGGGCTCGGGGTTGTTGGGTGTTTTGTTTTCTGATTTGAAACTAGCTGTATGGTAACCACTAACTCTCGCCTTATTCTTTTCTTGCAGATGAGCTCACAGTGCCTGCACTTTACCCCAGTAGCCCTGAAGTGTGGGCCCCGTACCCTCTGTACCCAGCGGAGTTAGCGCCTGCTCTACCTCCTCCTGCTTTCACCTATCCCGCTTCACTGCATGCCCAGGTAATTGATACCCATCGGCCAGGACTTCACTCACTTCACCACCAGTCCTTTCAAACTTGGTTCCCGAGAGCACACCATACAACTAACACCTATCCAGCTAACAGATCCACCTTCAAGAGATTAATGATCCCCTCTAAATCAAGCTGACACTCCTTCAGGACTTACGAGGATCGTCTGACAGCAATGATATCACCCACTGCCTGATGTTTGCCCCAAATGACACCTCTCTCTTCCTTAATGATCTCACCTCATATCGCACATGAGAGACCGGGGCAGGTTTATCCACCTGGCTCCCAGCTAGCTAGAGGGCATCACCAGAGTGTATACGTGTGTGCCTTGTGTGGAAGGGCTGCAGAGGAAGGTGTGTGCTAGGAGAAGGGGATATGTGCGTCTGTGCGTGTTTCTGTGTGTTGAGAGTTTTCCACTCTCGTGTACGGTGAGAAGAATCTCTGACCAAAGGGAAAGCTTCCAGGGGGGAAGGCTGTACTTTCTTAAATATGTTACAGGAAAGATTAAGGGTTCCTTCTCTCCATTTTCAGGAAACCCTGTAGAAAAGGAGATACAAGATAGTGTCTAAGATGGAATTACAGGTCAAGGTAGAGATCTCTATTCTGACCAGCTTTCTTTCTTAGTTAAAAATAGCCTGATTTTTATAAACAAACTTCCTGTTTCTCCGCAAAGATTACTGTCTACATACTAACACTTCCTCTCCCCTTGGAGAAAATATTTCTCTTAGCTTCGCTTTTAGTGCAAGTGGTAGTAATCAGTGTAAAGATTCACCTTTGGAGATCACCACTCATTCTTTGGCCTGCAAAGATTGATGACCAGTAACAAATAGAAAGTACGTACGTAGGTTTCATTTGTCTTTCTGCATGTGTAATTCAGCCTTTACATTTTAAATTTTTAAAAATTATTAGGCTGGACAGGCAGAGTTTTCGTTTGCCTGTTTTGCTCAGTGTTTGTTTACAAGGCTGGGTGAAATAAACAGCTTCCCAGAAAACCTCCTTCTGACTTAAAACTCTTTTATGTTGTACAGAATTCCCTGTCTTGATAAAGACCACCTAGAAGCAGCCCCCAGCGAGGGTTCTTGAAAGTCATGGGGTCGAGATTGTTGTTGGCTGAACATCTTTTAATTCTGAGTTACCAACACGTTGTGCGTGCATTGATGACCCGGCTTCCTGGCCTGCCCTTGGTGCCTGAGCCCCAGTAATGATTGCCCTCTATGTTGGGAGAAGAAGGGAGAAAGTAGTACAAGTAGTGAAGAAAAAAATGTAGGTGGTGGTGGTGGTTGAGAGTACATGGCACAGAAAATAAAGGAGCCAGGATTACCTGTGCCTTTGGCTTCTCCTTCCCCTGCTGCTTTTTCTTCCTTTTTCCATGTCAGTGCTTGGGAACCCTCACAACTGGCAGGTAACGGGGTCGGGATAAAATGTAAACCTATGAGTGTCTTCTGCTGAGTCATTAGGATCTTTGTAGCAGGCTGCGGATAAATATGTGGATGACATGGGGCAACTAAGAGCCCCTTTTGCTTGCCACCTCCCACCCCTGCTCTGGATGGTGTCTCCTCTTGCTAGACTGCCGGGTACAGATCATGTGGCAATTAAGGCAAATGTTAATAAATACCATGAAACAGTGGTTTGCATAGTCTTCTGAATAGCCATGGCTTTGGTTAGTCAGCAACAAAGCCTTTCACCCTTACCCTGGATAATCAAGAGTTGACAACAGCCAGAAAGTACTGGGAATAGTGGCTTTTGGCCATGACATCTGCTCATTCTTCATGCATGTAATGGGTCAAATCAGAAGTAATTCTGGAGATACGGTATGGTAAGAGAAGGGCCTAAAGAGTCTCAAGAGATTAGAAAGCATATGCCATTGTAAGGAAGGATGGGGAGAGACAGTGCCAAGATTAGATGGACTCAGCCATTTGACTTAATGGGATGCATTGCCCATGGTGGCAACCTCCCCTGGGAGTTCTTCCTTGATCTTGAGACTTTCCCAAACTGGAATCCACTTAGCTCTGCCACATCGGTCCCAGATTTGGTGGGACTCTCCTCTGGTATCAGTTTTCAACGCCACTTCTTGTTTGGAGTCATTCCCAGTGCAGTCATGGACTCTATGAACAAATACGGTTATTTAAATGTATTTGTCCAGTATGAGAATCAGAATGAACTAGTAGAGGCTTTACAGATCAGCTGGTCTGACCCATTTTACAGATGAGGAAACAGGCCTGAGAAGATGGAGGGAGTTACCCGCAATCTGAAGGGGCTCTACCATGACTAGACCCAGGTCACCTGCCTCCCAGGCCTGGCTCTTTCCACTCCGAGGTGCTGGCTCACCACAGACTTATTCTTTAATGGAATTTTGGAAAGGCCTCACTCCAGTGACTCCTTGGATCTTTCTTCTCTAAGTAGATGGGAAGCCTGTAAGAAGAGACTTGGAGGCAAAGCAAAGGGAATCAGCACTTAACCCTCACCCAAAGGGCCCAAGAGAATCTTTAGTAACTGGAGGCAGAGCAGACTGGAGCCTCTACGGGGCATCTCCCCATATTGGAGAATTCAGTCTTTGTTTTGGAAATCTTATAATGTCTTTGGAGAGGCTTTAAATAATTTTGTTTTTCTTAGCAATGTTATGCTCTATTTTGAGACATGGATTTTTTTTTTCTTCTAGTGTTTCTCTCCTGAGGCAAAGCCCAACACACCTGTCTTTTGTCCACTTCTCCAGCAAATTAGATTTGTCTCTGGGAATGTGTTTGTAACATACCAACCTACTGCAGACCAGCAGAGGGAGCTCCCATGTTGAATTTGTTTGTTAGCTAT
Source organism: Gorilla gorilla gorilla (assembly GCF_029281585.2). Classification (NCBI taxonomy): domain Eukaryota; kingdom Metazoa; phylum Chordata; class Mammalia; order Primates; family Hominidae; genus Gorilla; species Gorilla gorilla. The sequence goes on from NC_073231.2 coordinate 34,770,662, forward strand.
TTTCCCCCCTTTCACAAAAACTATTTCTTGACGACCTTTGAGAGATTTCAATAAAAATTTTAATCAGAGCAAAAATGAACTCAAGTAGACTGCAGCGTTTTGTTTTCATGGTGATGCAATTTTGGAGCAAAGGTGTTACTCTCTGACTGAGGTTTTGGGAGAATTGGGCCTGTGACACCAAGTCTATTTTACATAGAAGGACTCAGAACGAGCTTCCTGGAGAGGCCAGGTCCTGGAGCCGAGGCCACACTGCTGCTGCTTGTCTCTCCCTGGGCTCCCGGAAGAGCCACCAAGAGCTGCATGTTGGAAGCGTCTCATCCACCAGGAGACCTCACTTCAGCAGGGATGCTGCGTCTAGCTAGGGGAGCCCCTGTGAAACATGTGGGTGCAGTGTGCAGTCTGCCCACCGGGATCCACAGGAAGGAAGACCAGGAGACAAAGTGTCATTGAAAAGAAGTTGAGTCACATTTCTAGCTCTGCCCCGGCTTCAGCTGTGGTCTGGTACCCCTTCAGATTTCCCAGCTCTAAAGTAAGGATACTTATTTGCCATCAGATCCCATGTTTTAGAAATTATTGGATAAGGTAATAGGACTGAAAGCCTCAGTACTGACTTAATGTTTAGAGATCAAAGAGCGACCCTGTGCAGCAGACATCGGATTTCTAAGAAGATCATTAACATTTTTAAAAGTGATCACCCAGTTTACTTTCAAGATCATTGGTATTTGAAATGTGTTAATTAGGAGAGGAAACTTTCATCTGTTGCTTTCAAAAAGCTTATGCACTGAAGAGAGCACACAGCTGTTCTGTCACCTCACATTCACACACTTCCGCCTCTTAGGTTTGAGCTCATGTTCTGCTTTCAGTCTTGTTGTGATGGGCAGAGAGAAAGTCGTTAAAGTATACTGTCCTTACCACATTCTCGAAACACAACACCATACACCCTGTACTTCAGGCAGAGTCACAGTGTGGGGCCAGAAGCTTCTGTAGGTAAGTAGGACTGAGAGAGAAAGTCCTGGTTACCTGATTCCTTTTCAGAGGCCTCATTTGTCCAGAGTAACAGCAGTTCTATCGGATTTCTAATAGGGCTGCTGTACAGCTTACCTGGACATAAACCAAAGGTTTTAAAATTATAACACAGACTGCCTGAGGACAAGGCATGCGTGTCCCTTGGGATGGCTCTGTGACACACTGGAAAAATTTTAAAGGTTAAACCCAAAATAAATACAGAAGTGGACCATGGGAAGAGAGACATAGGCTAACCAGGAAGGGAGCTCACAGAGGAGTAGATGGGCCTGGGAATAGTGGGTGGACTACCTGAATTGCAGGGCTGTCCCCACCACCCCTGTATCTGAGCAGTTGCTCATCAGCAGGGTGGGACTTCCAAAAACTAGATTTTAAAAAAAGCAAATCGTATTAAGCATCTGCATCACTATGCCCTGTAGGAAATAACTGAGGCAAAAGACACAAGGACTTCTGCTTTGGTGTCGGGTATGTTTTGAATACATAGAGTGTTGGGGGGTGTCTCGAGGGCAGTGCTGCGTATGGACCTCAGTGCGCACACAGCTCCTTAGGAGTCGCCCAGCAGCGAGACAGCTGTGGATCCCCTCCAGGCGCATGGGAGGCTCACAAGGCAAGGACTCTGATGGTTTTGGCTTCCACCTCCTGTACAGTGGCCAGTGCTGTGAGGGTGGTTGGTCCCACAGGGAAACCTGTGAACAGAGTCATGTCTGGGGCCCCAGGGACATGGCTTCAACCCCTCACCTGGCAGTCCTGCCTCCCAAAAGTAAGGCAGGAGTCCGGAGATTCCCAGTGCTTGCTTCTGTGAATCTCAGGTCACTTTAGCACTTGACCCCTGACCCCAGACTGCCTTGTCCTTGAGGCCTGGGATTCCTAAGGTATATACTGTCTGCTCCAGAGCTGTGGCTGTGGCTATCCGGAAAACCACAGCTTTGAAGGACTGCAGAGCTTGCCTTTGGGGCTGTTCTGCCCAAGGCCTTCCATTGTTTTCAGACATAAATGAAATTGTTAATCCTCTGACATTTACCTTTTCCTCTCAACCTGCAGCTCTGTGAAGGTCAGACTGTGAGGAGAAGCCACCCCTTGAGCGCTCCATCTCCTGATAGTGCCAGCCTGGCCTGGTTTCCTGTTTGGTGAGGCTTTCTAGGAGCACCTGGCTTAGCTCTCACAGGAGGAGGGGCGGACGGGGAGGCCAGGCCTCATGCTCACAGCGCCAGCCTCCTGTGAGAGTGGGCTGGGTCTCCTTTCCTTTCCCAGGCCCTTCCTGGGGGCGATTTCTTTCTTTCTTTCTTTCTTTTTTTTTTTTTTTTTTTTTTTGAGGCAGAGTCTCGCTCTGTCGCCCAGGCTGGAGTGCAGTGCTGTGATCTCGGCTCACTGCAAGCTCCGCCTCCCGGGTTCACGCCATTCTCCTGCCTCAGCCTCCCAAGTAGCTGGGACTACAGGCGCCTGCCACCACGCCTGGCTCATTTTTTGTATTTTTAGTAGAGACGGGGTTTCACTGTGTTAGCCAGGATGGTCTCGATCTCATGACCTTGTGATCTGCCCGCCTCGGCCTCCCAAAGTGCTGGGATTACAAGCGTGAGCCACCGAGCCCGGCCAGCCTGGGGGCAATTTCTATGCCTGCCTCCTGATGCAGGGCCTGTGCTCTGAGCTGCGCCTTTCAGCAGAGCTCTGCGGGGCTTCATTTCCTTTCTAAGCTCATGGCAAGAATGTAGGGTGGAAAGGACAGGCTCTGGAACTCCCTGGCCAGACAGGAGCTCTGCCATTTACACGCTGTGCGACCTCAATTGAGCAAGTTTCTTAACCTCTCTGGGCTTCAGGAAAAGGGCCAATAATCTTTCACATAAACACTTAAGAGAATGCCCGGCATATTAGAAGGGCTTCATGTTTGCTTTAAAGGTAGCCCTTCCCAAGGATCTTTTAAGGGGCACTTGAATTTTCAATAAGGAGAAGGAAGCCCAGGACTAAGCCTAAGCTACCCACAAGGCCGTGACAGTTAAGACACAGGATGGCCAGCACATGTGGATGACACTAACGGGGGCTGCTAGAGACCTCACGGCTGGAGCCAAATGGAAGACTGGCAAGCATGAATGAATGACGGGAGTAAGATGAGGCATTGCAGTGACAGCACCACCCACAGCACCGATTGACAGCACCTGCCCTGCTCCTGGCAGTGTGATCTTCACAGCTTATGCCAGCACTGGGAGAGCTTATCCAAAAGAGGGCCTCCCCAAACCAGGCTGGACACGGCCACCGGAACACCCTTCTGACAGGAAATACATCCGGGGTGGAGGGGGCTGGGCAGCTGAAATCCCAGAGACGGAATGGCCCTTGCCCTCACGAGTTACTTTACACAAACCCACTGTCCCTGACCTTTCCAGCTGCAGCCATATCTCACTTTCCTATCGGAGAAACTGGAGAAAGAATCACAGGTCACCCAGCCCATTCCTCCCTGGACTTTCTGGCACTTTCTTCCCACAGTCCTTCTGCTAGGATTCTCCTCAGCCTCATTTCCAGGCAATGGAGTTACATCTTGTACTTGGGGATATTGTTCTCTTCACAGTTCTGCCGTGAAACCCAAGAATCTGCCCCCGGCCAGGCAGATGCTCTCTCCCTGGTGACCCTCTCCACCTCTTCCGTCATTTGCAGTGAGAGAGACATCAGCATTTTGTCCTTCACCCTCTTTAGAAGCAGTCCTCCAAAACCATCCGTCCAGGGTGTTAGGGAGACATGTTCTTTTGTCCAGAACTGCTGCTGCTACTGAGGCCCAGGCCTCTCCATGTTGGGCAGTTTTAGGAGGAAATGCTGTTCAGAAACCAGAGGCAGTCCCCTAGTGTATGGCTGTGTGGCTTTGGCCAGGGTCACTCACGCCAAGGAGACTTCCGTAGAAATCACAGTATTATTCAGGATTGCCAGAACATCTCAACGTGGGCCTCCTCCTGACTGGGGGCAGCATTACTCTCCATTACTCCATTACTCTCCATTTGGTACACTGTTTTCCAGGTTTCTAAGTGTGTTCCATGTTGTCCTTTGCGGAAGGTTAAACTCCCCAGATCCTACGCGCCTTCTCCCCTGTCCTTAATAGTAGTAAGAGCCCAACCCTGAGTCCCAACAAGTCGCACCTGGAAGTGCCGTCTGCGCTCGGCTCTTCCCTGGGATTAACAACCGCGTGGCCCAACTGTCACAGTCGGGTGCTGCTGAGCGCCTGGCACCTAACTGGGACTCAGTTTTTTAAATCAAACAAACCTGATTTTAATGACAGTTTCTACTCACTCTGCTAAATTTGGGATCCTAGGCAAGTTGGTTTTTAACTGCACGGAGCCTCAGTTTCCTCATCTATAAATGGGAAGAATGAACATCTCCATGGGTTTATTTTGCAGAAAACAGTAAGATGTTCAGCTTAAAGTCATAGTTATGATTAAAATAGTTCTTCCAATGCCTTCCCTTTGTCAGGATTCGATCTGGTGTGGCCCAGAGGCTCCTGAGCCCTCCCTGTAAGCTTGAGAAGCACTTAGAACACAGGGACTCCTGACCAGCACCCTGATAAGAGAAACCTAAGGGCCTGGGCTTTTTGCTTTGGTAAAGAAGAGAAACACCAGAGCCGGGGTGAGAATGGTCCGTGGCTGTGGCGGATACCGAGAGGAGGCTGTCTGGTTGGGTCAGCTGGGTGTGCACCCAAGGTTTTTTTCTTCTGTAGGCATAGGCACCCAGATGCCGTCCGGAAAGTATGTGAACTCTAACTGCTTTGGAAACAAAACCAAGGCCACAGAGAAACTTTGGAATTATAAAATGTAGCCTTCATAAAAGGGGAGAGTGAACTTTTCTGTGAAGAAAACCAATTGTGACAGTAGGGGTAAAGGAAAATCAACTCCAAATGGAATCATGTTTTATTCAGGATTTGTGCTGCCGGTGGGGAAGGCCAGACCCAGCGACAGGATGGGAAAGTGGGACACCCCAACTTCAAGCTTTGTGCGTTCTGCCACGAAGTTCTATGCGCTTCACTGAGCTCAGCTCCTGGGGACCTCTAATGGCCCTTGATAGCAAACATAGTTAAAAATTAACAGACTGACAGAATTAAATATGGATGACAAGCAACCACTGTGGACTTAATCTGACACAGGGTGTTACACGCTTGGGTGCTTTTAACCCAAGTGGCATCTCAAGTGAACTTCTGAGATGTCTGGGCACATTTCACATGCCTGTTTGGAAGCAGAGCCTAGCTTGTGCTTAGGACAGACAGGAAAAGAGTCTAAGAGCCCAGGAGAGAAAATTCTCCCTGGAGGCTTTTGTTTCATTAAACCCAGCTTTGATCAGGCTTACCAGGATGTACTCACAGTCCTACGACCTTGTCCTTGTGGTCTAGACCTTGTCCCTGCCTGGGCTCGGACCTCAGTAGCACCTGCCATCGTGACTGGAAGATCCGGCAAGAGCACAAGGCCAGCGGGGAGCATGGCCTCCTCCAGCTAGGACTTTCTTGCTCACCTCTTTTCCAGCTGTTGGGGCAGGTGAGATGGCAGCCTTAACCAAGGACCGAGTCATACAAATCTTGGCATTCTGCCTAGATCATAGCGACTTAATTGCCCTAGGCAAGGAGTATTAGGTGCCAGACAGGTAGTGAAGAATGCTGATGGCGTTTTCATGCCTGAGTCTGCTGAGAAAGAGTATAGGCTGCCGATTCTGGGGGGCAGGGAGAAGAGGAGCGGTTCCTTTACAAGAGGGCCTCATTTCATGCAGCAGCGAAATTCCTAAAAAGTGTTCTTCCAGTTTTGGTGAGTGCTTTTTTAGAAATGGAGGTGAGGGTTACTGTTTAAAAGAATCTTGCAATCAGCGCTGTAAGGAAGACAATCTTTTTGTATTGCACATCATCCTTCCAGCCTATTCGATGAGTTTGGAGTTTCTTGGACCAGATTATGCTGGGCTTGGCAGCCTCTCTTCAGCCTGGCAGTCTCTGACAGAGCTTGCTGTAATGGCCTAACGTGCTTTATTTGGTGATGCTACCCAAAAGTGGATCCTGAGGTCTGGAGCGAGTAGGGCAGAGCTGATGGTAGGTAGTCACTGTGTGAGTGGTTCCCTGCAGTTGCTCAGTGTTGGGAATGAGCCCCACAGCGAACTTCAGCGCTCCATTCTAGGGAGAGTCATGGAAACCTGCCTGAGAATATCCATGCCTTCAAAACATTAACCCATTAGTTTGAGATAACATTCTTGTCATTTACATAAAACAACTTGTTCAAGCTACTGTGGGTTTTGTTTTGTTTTGTCTTTTGTTGAGGAAGTCTCCCTCTGTCACCAGGCTGGCATGCAGTGGCGCCATCTCAGCTCACTGCAACCTCCACCTCCCAGGTTCATGCAATCCTCCTGCCTCAGCCTCCTGAGTAGCTGGGACTACAGGCGCACACCACCACACACAGCTAATTTTTTGTATTTTTAGTAGAGATGGGGTTTCACCATATTAGCCAGGATGGTCTCTATCTCTTGACCTCAATCTACCCGCCTCAGCCTCCCAAAGTGCTGGGATTACAGGCATGAGCCACGGCGCCCTGCCCAAGCTACTGTTATTAACTATTTTGTTCAAAGAGGGATAGCTGACTTCTGAATGTGGTGCAGGGGAAACCTGCATTCAGGTACAGCATCTGCACTAGGGAAGGTGAGAGAAAATCTGTAGCTGCTCCATGTACATGAGACATCAGAGCACTAGCCGGTTTGGTGGTCTGTCTTCCAGCTCGAAGCATGCAAATGGCACAGCCCAGCCTCTTAGATCCACCAAATGCTACCACTGGAAGGGACCTTCCAGACCAGCGTTTCTCAACACCCACAGGGATTCACAGCTGTTCCATAATCCAGAGATCCTGCAGTCAGATAAACTTGGGCAGCACAGGTCTAGATCAAGTCAAACAGGTTTATTTTGGAACTTCTTGGAGCCGTTACTGTGCCCACATGTATCAAGAAACTGCTGAAGGGACCAAATTGTGCATTTCTCTCTAATGTCCTTGACATTAGAGCATTTCTAGACCAGTGTTCTTCCAGCCATACTTTTCGAAACCTTAATTAAAAGCAGCATCTCTCAGACTTGACCATGTGCCTGGTGATCACCTGGGGGGCTGGTTACAGTGTCGTTTATTGGATGCCTCTTCCAGAGTTTTGGCATTTCTGACAAGTTCCCAGGTGATGCCGATGGTCCAGGAACCTGAGAACCACTGGTCTAGGCTTACCCCTTCATTCCCCAGAGAAGAAAACAGTCCAACCAGAGAGTATTTGCTTTCAGTGGTGACTATTAATTGAGCCGGTCACCTGCTAAGCACTTCTCGTGACTCTTTCTAAGGGCAAGTATGATAGTGGGATTCAGCCCCTAGAAAGGGGATAGCGCAATGCAAATCATTACTGTAGAGTTTTACCCTGTGCCAGTCACTCACCACTGCAGAAGGGTTGGTACTTCAGACAGGGCGTCCTCCTGAGACTAGTCAAGGTCTTCCTGTCCTTGGCATCAGTATTAGGAACATAAATTCTGTCTGTATTTAATCCTCTGGCCCTTCATTTTCTCATCTATAAATGGAAGAGGATGGAAATTATTTTTATGGGTGGGTACCGCTTTCTCTAGCATTCCATTTGATTTTTACTCTGAGTTGCTTCTTTTTCTGGGTATCTTGGTGCTCTCCTGTTGTCCAATCTGTCACCATGCTGAGTGCTGGAGGCTTACAGTGTTAGCCATGCAGGGGCACTGCATTTTCAGAGCATTCCTGAAGAAGAGGGATGGTAGAATCCCAAACAGTGTGGCCCTGGGTAGTGAACTGTAACATGGTAATAATTTACCACTATTGTTCAGTTCTAGTGGAGAAGATTTCCAGGGTCGTCCACGTTGCCTTAGATGTCACATGCTGTGTGAAGTGCTTAGCGCGGTCTCTGACGCAGACTAAATGTCAGGGTCAGTTTGGTTAAGTATATTGTGTTAAAGCTTCTCACAGGGTCTTGAGAAGCCCCTGGAATTGTGTGCAAGACTGTGAGTGTGCACATTTGAGAGAGAGAACTATGGGAGGAGAGAGAGAGGGTGTGTGTTTGTGTACACATACGTTTTCTGCACATGGCATGAAGAAATGTGAGGGGCCGCTGCCTTGCATGGAAGGCCAGCCCTTGTCACATTATTCTAATGAGGAGCCCTAAACTAGCCTGCTGAACTGTTTGGAGAGGACCTTGACGCAGGCAGTCTGGAGGGAACTGTAGGTTTCCCGGTTAAGAAGAATTGTAAAGCAGCCCTTATGGGATGGGCAGGAGTGACCTGGGGCCAAAAGCCCAGCAGAACAAGCAGCCCGAATGGGGCTAAGAGAGAACCCTCTCCTCATTACCCCCCCACAGTGATGAGCGCAGAGCAGCTTGTTCCCCCCAACCGGGCCGGCTGCCCGAACTCTGCTGTGCACCATGAGCCCTGCCGCTCTGCCCGGCTGTGGTGCGGGAACCTGGATGAGCCGTTCAGACTTGGCCAGGGGGGCACTGCCCTCTGCTGGAAGCTGGGCGCAGTGGAGCCTCTCAGGCTGGAAGAGGAGGCAGCCGTGGGTGTCTGTGGATGCGGTGAGAAGAGCCCCCCACTTGGCAAGCACGTAGTGTCCTAGCCTGAGACACAAGAGCAATGAATTCAGGGGTCTGTGTCCGCCACCCGCCACCACATCCACTGTGAGGAGCAGCCACCTATTGCATCACTGGCGTCCTCACCCCTCAGCTGAGCACAGCCTCCCCTGGACCCCACAGCTCGGAACCCGCCTTCATGTCACTCTGGAGTGCGCCTCGACCAGGGTGACGAGAGCCTGAAGACGGGCTGCACGCTCGTCCCCAACCCTGCAGGCACCTGTGCGAGTGAGAACGTGAGGGCTGTGTGCGAGAGCTGGTCAGAGAGGCTGGGGCAGGGCTTCCTTCTCGCAGTCACCTGCACCGAAAGCAGAACCATGCCATCCACTGTGCGGCTCTCCTCCCCGGGCAGCCCTCCCCTTCCTGTGTCTCCTGTGAAACACCGTCATGTCTTGGCCTCGTCGGGGCTCAGCGCCCCAACCCACACCCAGGCCGCACCAGTCACACCACTGCGCTCCACACTGACCCAGTGCACACAGACCCATCACCCTCTACTGTGTGTTTAGGTGTCCAGCCCCCCACCTGCCATGGGGGCTCTGTGTCCCCGCCCCGTCCTTTCCCACCTATCTCAGGAAGGCAGCTCCAACTCTGCTCTTTGCTTAGTGAGCAAGTGGATTCAGATGCACCAGGCCGTGAGCCGTGGGTAGGTATAGAGTTCTTTCTTCTCCCCACCTCTGCCCTCCCTCTCCTCCCCTGGACTCTTCTGTCCCCTTCCCTGCCCGCCCCTACCTCACCCCCATCTTCCCCACTCTTGCCCTCCTTCTTTTGTTCTGAACACACTTCTAATTTCCCAGAGGAGTGTTTTCTAGCCTCCCTGCATGGGAAAAGTTTCTGACCCTTGTCCCTGTAATTGCAATGAGTGTTGGGAGTGACCCCAGCCCTGCCTTAAATGAGCTTTGGTACCTGCTGGTGGCCCTGAGGACAGCAACTTTGCCTCTCCCTGATACTGGGGACCCTGCTCTAGCTGGTCATCTGATCTCTGGTCATATCTGGCATGGTCGCCAGAAGAGACCCAATGCACAGGCAGCCTGACGGAGTCGTGGTGCAGGCAGAAGCTCCGGTGTGTCCTAAGCCTGCGTTTCCTGACTCAGGCCAGCGAGGAAAGAACCGCTCGTGAGGAGGCCCATGGGGAGGAGGAGATTCCCAGGCCACCTTGTGCTCGGACCAGGGACAAGGTCGGGGTGCTGTGTCGGATTTCTCTAGGACCCAATTTCTAGACATCCCTGCTTTTAGAATCAAGTTAGGGGATCTCGTGGGGCCTCATCCTGGATTCTGACCCCACTGGGCTCTGTGACCAAGGTCATTGAGAATCCCCAGACTTCAGCTGGTGCCCACACCTGTAAAACAAGATGAGGCAGGAGCTTTCCACCAGTCCCTTCAGAGCCCTGCGTTGTGCAGTGCTGCCTCCCAGACCCCCCCTGCACCTCCATTTCAGCCAATGGCTCTTGCTTCATCATTAAGCTTTGGAGATCTCAGTAAGTCCTCCTCTGCCACCCTGCGGGAGGGCATCGCCTCACCTGGCCCCACAGGCCTCACCTTCTCCACTCCCAGCAGCACTTCTGGGCTGCTCATGGTGGTCATGGGGAGACCATGCCGCCTCCATGTGAAAGGAAGAGCAGTGGGAGGCGGGCATCTCTTGCCTGTGTCCAAAAACTAACATGGCCAGTGATGGATGCCGTTAAAGACAAACTGCGCTTGCCCTTTTGGGTGTTTTGTTTTGTTTTTTGTTTGTTTTGAGATTGAGTTTCATTCATTGCCCAGACTGGAGTGCAGTGGCGCAATCTCAGCTTACAGCAACCTCCCCCCTCCTGGTTCAAGCGATTCTCCTGCCTCAGCCTCCCAAGCAGCTGGGATTACAGGCATGCATGCCCACGCCCAGCTAATTTTGTATTTTTAGTAGAGATGAGGTTTCTCCATGTTGGTCAGGCTGGTCTTGAACTCCTGACCTTAGGTGATCCGCCCACCTTGACCTCCCAAAGTGCTAGCATTACGGGCGTGAGCCACCACACCCATTTTTTTTTTTTTCATGTTTTCCTTGGCATAGGACCTGGAATATGCTGCCAGGTGGGCAAAGTGTTGCTCAATGCACCTGTGTTTGCGGCTGCCCTTCCACTTTAGAAAGCTAATGGAAGAGACAGGGCTGCTGGTCCCAGCTCGGAGGCTCCTTGCTAAAGGCTGTAGGCCCATCTCCTCAGTAGGGTGAACAGAGGGCCTGGGGTACCAGACACCCACAGTGCCAAGAAGCTGGAACCCTTTTTTTAAAAGAACAGGAACAGAATCGCAAACTAGTCCTGGCCAGGCCACTGGTGTGGATGGGGTCATGAACTGCCCCTTCCTTACCAAAGCAGCTATGTTTCCACACTCTGCTTAGAAAGCCATTAGATAGCCTTTCACCAGCCTAGGCCTGGGAAAAGGAATTCGCTGTGCCGGATCTTAGCCTCAAATGGCTGCTAACCTTTAAGAGGAGGATGAGAGCAGAGGAGTTGGTGGAACCTCGGGCACTTCTCGAGGTGGGTGCTTTCCTCAGAGAGCTTGCCCGTGTGTTCATAAAGGTGTGTGGAACGCCTCTCAGGACACCGCTCTGATGCTTTTCAGCCCCTTGGGGAAGAGACCCTCACAGGCTAGTGTGAGTGGGTACCATCTTGGAACAGTAGGGAAGTGGTAGCCAAGCAGGACCCTCCGTGAGAATGGGAATATGCTGGGGAGCCCTGGCTCACGGCCTTCTCCCATGTCTTTTCAGATGCGCTGGCTCCCTCCCTCCGAGGCTACTTCTCAGGGCTGGAAGTCCCGTCAGTTCTGCTGAATACTATGTAAGTACTCGCTTTCCTTTGGAATGTGCGAAGCCCCTAGAACACATCTGTACATGGTGGGTGCGCCATGAACGCAGCTCTCCTCCTTTCTCTGCACCCACACCTTATGCACCTCCTTTGATTGTCCATCTTTGTTAAACTCACTTGAACTACATAGCAGTGCATCTTTTCCGAGAGGAAATTTTCACCTAGGTACGGGTGCTAGTCTCTTTGAATCTAACTTAGGAAACCAGTACCTGGCCTCCCCACTTAAAAATAAGCAGTCAGTGCTAATTTCTGTAGAACAGCTGTCAGAACATTTTATTACCTAATTGTAGTTCACCTGCTGCCAGCATTAAACCAAAACCTTAAGTTGCAGGAATAGTCATCCACTAATTTGCACAGTAGTTGATTATGGGAGATTTATTAGAATGAGTTTCCCTGCATACATCATATCCAAAGTACTAATTGTTATAAAATACCTCCTTTTCCTACCAAAGGTGCAGTGCACAGTTCCAGCAGGCTTTCCTTTAAGGTTTTCATCATGAAGGAAGCACTATCCTAAATGGGCATTTTTGTGCCATTTTAGGCCTAACGTTGCTTCAGAGAACTACCAAATGCCTTTTCTCCATTTCTACAAAATACCAAATGCCTTCTGTAATTCAGAAATTCTGAATTTCTGTTAAGTACAAGGCACTGTTCTTCTAAACTCTAATTTAGTATGTGAATTTGGAGAGTCTACTTAGAGTTAAGTTTTCAGAATGTTTTAGTTCCACCATCAGTCTTCTCTTGGTTTACACAGTTCCTTCATGAAATAGGAAGAAAAATGAGAAGAGGGAGGGGCCTGATCCTCATCCTGTTAGAAATGCTAAAGAGATCATGGCAAACCTGTGCACCTGATTTTACAATAGTGTCATGGGCCTTTCCTTGGAGACTTCTATTGTAAGATAAAAATACTTCCAAACTAAACTAGTGTTCTTTTCTTTTTCTACCATTAATACTGAGTCCATGTGCTTTTGTTAGATCATTTGAAGCCATTTAGATAGACTCTTCTGGAGAGGCATTCTGTGGAAAGAACAGGCCCCTGGTCAACTTAGATTCCACTTAATGGAGAAATGTTTCAGACCTCTCACAAGAAAAAGACACTAGAGCTGAACTCGCGCAGGTCAGTGCCTGTCAGTGAAGAAGAAAGAGAGCATTAATAAGATTTTTAAAGAGTGCTAGGGTTTATTGTACAAGGTAAGTTGCCCTGTTGACCTGAAGTCTCAGTTGGTGGGTCAGGTCACCTTCAAGATCTGGGAGGACTGCTGAGTGTGGACTTCATGTTTGAAGTTCTCATCACGCAGGAGGCCGGCCGGCCCTTTTGGATGAGCTCAGGTCCGAGTCAGAAGACCCCTTCTGTGTTCGCAAAGGAGAGGTCTCAGCAGACAGTAGAGAGATGAGTAATGGGCATGAGAGTGTCAGAAGCCCACAGACGATTCTCAGAGCAGCCAGTCATAGCCCAGCAGCCACCTGGCCATTCACGGCTCTTTCTCTGATGGCAGGGATAGGAAAGTTGAGAGAGAGCGCTCTGTGCTTTAGGACATCAGCATCAGGAAGCTAAAATTGTATCTACTCTTCCTCTAACCCAATGTATTTCATATTTTAACTCAAATACTTCATATTCGAGTGGGGCCAAATAATAATAGTTCTCAGGGGCAATCGCAGGTGAAGTACACAAATCCTTCCAAGGTCAGTGAAACAAATTTCTTTACCCAAAGAATCTCAGAGCCTTTATTACCATATGAACATCATGAATATTTAAGAGGAGGGGGCTCTGGTACACGGTGTTCCTCAAGCTTACTTGAAACCAGGTCATCCTTTTTTCACAGAATCTTAGGAGACTAATGTTTCATGCCTGGGGGAACCATATCCTAACCTCTTAGCCAGAAACGAAACCAGAGGCCCCCATATATAGAGATCCTTGGATGAGTATTCATGTGTGATACTGCTCATTAATCTGTGATGATATTTAAAAACCCAGACAATGTAGTAGCTTTTCTTGTACTACTTTTGTTTGTCCCTTATTCTGAAATTACATGTCATGTGTGTGCGCGCATAAGTATCCTTCTTAAATGGTAGTGTTAGGAAATGGTAATTGTCTCTTAAATGTCCTTTATTAACAATTCATGATAGATAAAATGTTCTTTTAAAATGTTTAATTATTTTGGGAATTCTAAAAGTTTGCTTTTTAGGAGAGATTTTTTTGCTCCAGGGAATACCATTTTTAAGCCATAAGACTATATCTGAGATATAGTCTAGGGTCTATGAAGTCCAGAATTTTGTAAGTCCATGTTTCGTCTTCATATGCCCATAATTGACTTTTAAATACAGATCCCAAAGCCTTACTTATTTGGTTGCATAGGAACCTCCCCGTCACCATGGTGCCCAGCACTGCCTTACAACTCCAGATGGCACTGAGCGGACCCTGCTGTGAGCACCTCCCTATTCCATGACAGTGTGTTGAGCTCTCCATTGTCAGAGGCTGGTAGGGTGTTCAGCTAGAGGTGCCTAGGATGAGGTAACTGGAAATTCTGAAGCACACAAGAGAAGGCATGGCTTGAAACATTGACCTGACCCTCAGCATAAACTGACCATTGAGGAAGTTCGTGAAACTGGAAGAGAGGCCACTTGCCAAGCACATCTGAGAGCCAAGAGTCAGCAGAGAAAGAGCAGCCCCCAGAGAGTGGAGAGGGGGCTGGAGAAGCAGGGGGCGCCGGCCACTTCTGTCAGTCAGATGCTTTAGGAAAGTCAAGCATGGTGAGAGAAGACCTTCAACCTGGCAATTTCAGTTGGTAGAGAAGTGGGCAAAGGATGTTGGCCTGGGACCTAAGGAAGGGCTTTTTTCCCCTTAAGAATTTATGTAGGCCACAGAGAAGACATCCATTGTGAAGCAGTTGCGTGGGTTCCAGTGACAGAGATCCTGGGTTTCATTTGTATCTGCTCACCTAATTTTTTTCCAAATCATTTCTCACAGACCCTTCAGCAATGGCTACTAGAAGGACGAACAATTGCCCTCCTTTGGAAGTACGGCTAATAAAAGCCCTAGATCCGAATAAGATCCGAATAAGAATATGTAATGGACCAGGCGCAGTGCCTCACGCCTGTCATCCCAGCACTTTGGGAGGCTGAGGCAGGCGGATCACTTGATGCCAGAAGTTTGAGACCAGCCCAGCCAACATGGTGAAACCCCGTCTCTACTAAAAATACAAAAATTACCCAAGCATGGTGGTGGGCGCCTGTAATCCCAGCTACTAGGGAGGCTGAGGCAGGAGAATCGCTTGAACCCGGGAGGCAGAGGTTGCAGTGAGCCAAGATCACGCCACTGTACTCTGGCCTGGGTGACAGAGCAAGACTCTGTTGCAAAAAAAAAAAAAAAGAGTATGTAATGTCTCCCGTGGATGAATCATTTGTTCTGAGCTAAGCTTGGGCCATGGGCCAGACTCCTTCCTCGGAGCCTGTGGGGAGCAGGTGAGGAAGGAGTATGGATAATGGTGCCCGTTACTCCTGCACGCAGGGGAGTCTAGTCTCCCAGCCCATCTAAAGTTAGACTAGCTCAGTGCGGATCTATTATTTCAGCTCCTTCTAGTCTCTTGGATCAAGTCCTTTCCAAGATG
The DNA here is from genome assembly GCF_029281585.2 of Gorilla gorilla gorilla. Classification (NCBI taxonomy): domain Eukaryota; kingdom Metazoa; phylum Chordata; class Mammalia; order Primates; family Hominidae; genus Gorilla; species Gorilla gorilla. The sequence goes on from NC_073231.2 coordinate 34,785,738, forward strand.
GCCCATAATCCAAGCTGTGTAATCTTAGGCAAATGTAAATTAGAATTGGAAACAGTGGTGCTGATGAGCTAATATAAACATTTTTAAACCAGAACAAGTCTGTCAAAAAGGCCAAATGAAAGGCGCATACCATTCATTGGCAGAGGCCCACATGGCTCTCTCCGTTCGGCGGGGAGGGCTTTCTTCCCCATCTCGCTTTCCCAGCACGGAAAGAACAGAAGACGAGCAGGAGTGATGCCGTCCTTCCAAATCCTCAAAGGCCAGCACTCCCAGAGGTCCTTCAAGGATTTTTCATTTATGTACTTGGACTTCTTAGTGCTAAAGAGAAATCAGTGACTAGACTAGATATGTAAATAAGAACTTTATTCTCTAGACAAACATTTGTTGTGTCTGCTGTGTCCAAGATACAAAAATGAAAAAACAGGCCTGTGCCCCTCAGGAGCTTAAGTTCTAATGGCAGAGAACTGTGGACACATGTACAGGAGAGGGAGTTACCACTCACGATCCTGCAAGACCAGCCTGCTGTGAGGAGAGCCAAGCTGAGGGCATGTACAGGCCATGTGCATGCTGTTCCTGTGGCATAAGCAAGGCCATCAGGAGAGGGGGGGTCAGAGGGGGACAGGGTGTTACTGGTGTTTTAATTTGCTCCGCCTCTTGCTGATGGATGGTGTTGAGTCTGGCCACAGGCTGTGTCTGCATCACTAGAGTTTTGCTGATGGTTCAGCCATGTGCCAGAGAGCCCAGAATACAGAATCACGATTGAGAATTGTCAGTTTCCCAGATACACTGAGAACAGGAGAGCATGAGCAATGCTGCTGTCACTCCTTACATGCAGTGAGAGAGAGGCAGCTTTCCTTGATGGATATTCAGAGTTGAACTGTTCGTGAAAGGGAAGAACCAGCATTTGGGAGCCAAGTGGGGTGTAGGGGGACGTCTTCTTTCAGGACTCTTGAAATTTTCCTGGCCATGGACCGGGACCAGAGCCCAGAAATTATAAGCACATGTAGTTACAGCCTCTCCAGATTGGAGAAGGAAATGGCAAGAGAGAACATGGCGGAATTTGGAGCTATTTTTCCCTTCTCTTCTGTTTTGGGTGGAACGGCCTTGCCTGTCTTTGGCTGTGAGCTTGAGTCATCCTCAGTAGAGTCCCAGATGCTGGTGCCCAGGTGGAGCTTAGAGCTTAACAAGGAGGAAAGGCACTGGGGCTCCAGAGGCCCAGACAGCTGTGGTGGCTCCTGCTGTCACCCTGGCCTCCCCTTAGGAGAAAGCCACCTGTCCATGTCATGCTGTCACACTGCGGTGCACCCAGCAACCAGTACGAGGCTGCGAGGTCTGCACATCACACCTAAGGCTACTAACGCCATAACTGTCCGTCATACCTAAGGCTAATACGGTGAGCAGCTGCAGCGTCCTGGGGAGGAGATGGGTAATAGGTAATCAAATAGACATAATAGTTTGGGTGGTGATAGTATTCAGGGAATAAATAATAAGGCCAGGTAAGCAGCTCAGTGTTGTGGTGCGGCCAGCACTTCTGGTGCCTTCTGCTTCAAGGTAGCAGAGCAGGCAGGGTCCGCCTGAGAAGGTAACATCTCAGCAAAGACCTAGAACTTCACCAGCTTTATACGGGGTTTTTCAGAACACATTCCACTTTAGTGAGGCTTGGAAAATATTTAACTCCTGTAATCTTAAAGTAAATGGACTGGAAGTGCAGCAGGCTTGGCTCCCATGCGGCGCGGCACTAAGGAATCACTGGGAGAGCGCGCAGGGCCCTCCTCAGAGACCTTTCTCTATTTTCCCAGTGAGGAGACGCAAGCCTGGTTCTGCAATTCTTTCCAGCTCTGGAGTCTGTTATGGTTCCCATCTGAGCTCTAAAGGTAGGGGTGGGCCTGAAGACCCTCCACACTGCCAGTCCTGTGGACGTGGTGGGTGCCCCTCTAGCCACCACTGTCCTCCGGACTGTGCCACATCACAAGCACTTACCGAGCTCCTCTACAAACCACGTGACAACCAAATGCAGTGAAAACTGCGGCCCCCCAACCTGCTCCTGCCCATTGTGTTTTCTGTGGATCTGTCTGGAGTCCTTGGAGACTCCTGAGCATGTGCACTGGCAGAGCTGCCTGACTCTTCCCTGGAAGAAGTTCAAAGAGGGTAGCCACGTGTTCAGACCAGGCCATGGGGTCTGGGGGCTCCGCGACTCCTGAGAGCAATTCCTGGCTGGACTCTGGCTCATGTTACTGCCCCCCCTCCCCCCCAGGTAACCCCGGGGGTGCAGACAACTGTTGTTGAGGTCCCAGGAGCGGGTTGTCCCCTATGCTCCTGGGGACATGGAGGAGAGGGAGGGTCCCAGGATCCCAGTACTTGTATGAGTCGCACTGATTAGCTGAAGCCCAGAGGCTTCTTAATCATCCTAAAAATACAGCCTCCCGGGAAGTGTGGCCTGGCTCTGCAGCTCTGGGTGGCTCGTGCTCTCCCTCCTGTGTGGAGGGGGCCTGGAGAGGTTGGGTGAGCTGATCGGTTTCATGTGCAAAGATGATTATTTTCCTGTTCTCAAGTAACCCAACTTTTGCTAGGAAACTAGAATCATCTAATGTTGCATAGTGAAGTTCTGGGGAAAATGTTTTCTTCCTTAAATCTGAGGAGAGAGATGTCCTAGGAAGGTAGTCTTCAGGCTCACCCTTGATTCCAGAGCTGGGTTTCAGCACACGCAGTCCCCTCTCCCTGAAGAGTCCTGGTGGGACCACTCAGAGGTGCCAGCTGAGCCACTGCCACCTTTCTGGGGAACCCGGACAGTCCGCAGCAGTACGTTATGCACTCCAGTTCTCATAAGCCTCGCATACTGGACACGACCTGTCTGCAGGGAGGGAGATCTGAGAAATGTTAGTGGGAAATAGGACCGCTGGTGTCCACATGCAGGGAGTTGGGCTTCCTTCCCTGGCACTGGAATCCTTGCTGTAACCAGCCGGCTCAGAGGCAGCCGTGCCTGCAGGGGGAATATTAGAAACTGATTCTTTGCTAGGTCTTTGCACCTTCGTATTTCAAAATTCTCAGACCCTAGGGTACAAGTAGCCAGATATCTTCACAAATGTGCATCCTTTTAGTTTTTGTTTTCCAGGAGGTGCTTGGAGCAAAGTTTAGTCCTTGGTGCCTGTGACAGACAGGGATTTCCTATGGCCTTGGGCTGACCAAAGCTCCTCAGCTCCTGGAGGTGGCTGTTTCTGGATCTTGCTGTGTGGGGGCCTCAGGTCCCATGCCTTTCCTCTGCAGGGCCTTTGGACAGTCCTCCGGGTCTAGGCCACAGCCCTTGGGATGCAACCACAGGGACGTGGGTGTAGAGTCCTGCTTGCTGGGCCTGCAGCCTCCTAGTGCGCCCTCAGCGAAGAGTTCACATGCTTTTCTTGGAATGTCCTTCCTCGCTGGCCCCCAGAAGCCTCCTCTTACTTGCTCCGCCAAGTCCTCAGTGCGTTTTCCTGGCTGAGAGCTTTTCATGTCGCATATCCAAGGCCATTCTGCAGCAGCCTCTGGTCCTCAGCTCAGCAGCAGAGGCCTTTGATCTCTTTCGGCGTTGCCTCTCTTGGCTCTCTGCCCTCAGAACAGGCCAGTCTTCAAGACCAAGGCAGCCTCAGGTGGAGGTTACTGTGCACCGTTAACGGGTGATCTTTCTTCATCCCAGGTCCCAGGTGTGTGATGGCGGCTGCAATCTGTCTTGTGGGTATTAATGCAATCTTCAGTGGTGGCTACTGTTCTCTAGCTGTTCTACAAAACTGGAGCATGCTGGTGAGTAACAGAGTCAGGGCTGAACAAGCCCTCAGGGGCGGCATGGCGAACACGTGGGAACTGTGGGCCTCTGGGGGTGGGGTCTGGCATTCCAGGTGCTCGTGCCCCTCCACCCCAGGTGATTCTGCCCGTAGCTCTTTAATATCTGCTCCAACACGGCCTGCCAGGGAAGGTCATCCCAGGACAGCAACTGATACATTTTTAAAGCGCATCACCCCAGTATTTGGTGCTCACCATGTCCTCCTTAGGTAAGGCTGGCACCACGAACATCTGGCTGTCCAGCGGCACCTGGAGTGAGGGATTCCACCTAGGGAAATGTTACTGAAACGAAGCTTTTCCCTTTAAGCATCGCCTTTTTTGGGGGGAAATTATTATTTGGAAATCTGTTTCAGATGTAATGTGTATATCCCCCCGTCTTATTAATCCAGTTATACTGCATATGATCAGCCATTTGATGACTTAGGGACATAGGATAATTACCCTGGAGCATGACTGAATCAGAATTCACAATGAATTTCTCCAGACTGTGGGCCTCTTAGTAGTTCATGGTTTTAGTGATCTGTCTTTTCAGTCGGTATCACCTGTCACTCCTCAGTTCGTTAGCTACTAGCAGGAAATGTAGTCTAAAAAAAAATCCTCCTGTAGCATTCCCAGAGGTGACCTTGCTGCTGGGTCTCTGGAAAGCCTGGCTTAGAGCGGCAGGAATGCCAGGGGCGAGTCTATGGTGGTTTATGTCTCAGCCTAAATAAAGCGGCAGGCTGCATCCCTCTGAGGGGCCTGTGAAAAAAGAGGAGTCTGAAGGGAACAAGATTCCTGCTACAGAGAACCAAGCGGTTCTGGCCAAGGAGGTGGGGCCGCATTTGAGGGGCTTAAGTCACTTCATACTCCGACCATACCTCTCATTGCCGACCCAGGAGCAGGCATCAGGTGTGTGCCACACTGGGCGACCCACCTCCCACCACCCCAGGGAGCTTTCCTACAGGAAGCCGGACCCTGCACTTTGGGCATTTTTCCCGGGGTGCCTGTTTCTTGCACTAACCCAAGCTTTTTTCACATCACATAGGGCAGCTGGGTCTATCCCACTAGGCCCACGGCCTTCTAGCTTTTCCTTTTGTCAAAGCTCTTAATAGTCATCACTCACTCAAACTTTTTTAAAAGACATGATTTTGTTCTTCCTCCTGGGGATATTTAAAAACCAATTACGCCACTTGCACATTTTTTTCCACTTATGCAATTTTTGAATGCTGGTTAGACATCATGATTTTTAAATGCAGCAAGTCAACCAAAGTAACAACAATGCAAGGAGCAGGAGTTTTCCTGGTAGGCCACGGAAGGGCCTAGTGGCGGGAGACAGAAAAGAGGGGACAGGTTTGGGTCACGGTCCTGGGGGCAGCTGAGGGTCAGGTTGCAAATGCCCCAGATGTGCCTGAGAGAGCGGCAGCAGCCAGCATGGAGGGGAGCAGTGGCGTTCTCAGCACCAGTGTGTTAAGGTGGGGCTCACAATTTCTTGGGGCCTTCTCTGGGTTACAGCAGCGAGTTTGGAGGGGGCTTTTCTCTTCCCAAATCTGAGGTCAGACAACAGTGCTTATGTGACCTACCCTTGGAGGGCAGAGATGGGCCGTTCTCCATGGGCCCCCAGGGCTGGAATGGAGTTCCAAACTGCAGAAGACCGTGCCCCTAGAGGCTCCAGAGACCGTGAACTTTTTCAGTGACACGTTTGAAAATCTCTCTATTACAAATTAATATCAGTACCTGATTTTTTGAAGATGAAGCTGACAGGTATTAAATGAAAACTGAAGCACTCTTAATTAGGAACCTTTGCCACATGATGGCCCATGTTTATTTGGAGTTGGGGGGAGAACATTCCTTATCTGACTTGGTAACCAGGAAGCCTTAGAAACTCTTGGGGAAGGAATCCTCAGGAATTAGGTCACAGAGCTGCAGATGGATCAAGGGAGGCTTTCCTCTGGGAGAAAAATCTCCCAAGGCATCGGACAGAGACCCTGAGTGCGTGCGAAGAGACCGCAGAGTGAGGGGCAGGCAGCGGGCATCCTGACCCCAGGCCCATCTGTCCCCACGTTCTGAGTTCCACCAAAGACCCGAAATGCAGTGTTTTAGAATTGTGTAATATTCCTTAAGAGACCAAGAGACATGCTCCAGTGTCTTCAAACTGGGACTGTTCCCACTTACCTGAGATAAGGAGATTTGTTCCCTGTCTTGACGTCCCATCACCTGTATGTCATAGTCGGCCCCTTCCAGGAAGGCCCCGCGAGGAGAACCTGCTCCTAATCAGAGCCTTATGCGTTCCCAACCCTGACCCCGCCATCCCTCCGTGGGGCTGTGTTCCCAGATGTCTTTGGATTCTGTTTAAAATGTCCTTGTTAAGACATTCCAAGGTTTGAACTCCGCTCCTAGCTAAACCTCCTCCTTGTTTACAGTGACTGAAATAGCCACATTTTGACCTTCTGTTCAGTCTGGGATCATCTGTGGTAGTGTGACTACATTCCTTTCCCATGCAAGGATCCCATTTACATGGCAGTTATGGACTTGCTCCCGCCCTCCTCCTGCCTATGTATGTTCCTTCTCTCTTCAGATTAGCCCTCCTAGGCAGCCATTCCGCCTGCTCAGGGGCTGGGGCATTGGGAAGCTGCGTGGTTCATTACCCAGGAAAGCTGGAGCCACCATATCCCCCTCATCAGGGCTGCGGCTACCCATGGAGGCTCAGGGTGCCCCTGGACTGGTGTACAGAACCCAAAGTGGGTCCCCTGGCCTGCTCCCAGGCCAGACGCCATCAACCCCAGGGGCCCATGTCTCAGTGCCACATGCCATAAATGACCCACCACTCCTGTTTTGTGTGTCCTACAGTCTAAGCGTTTGAATGGAGGGTTTGCATTTGGGCCACCTGCAAGTGACTGTGTCTGGGGTTTGAGGAGAAGGAAAAGGTCTCAGGAAAATAATGCAGGATGATCCCTGTCGAAGCTAAAGTGGCCTGGTCAGTGAGAACCCCTGTGAGGAGCTCAGAGGAGGAAGCCCTTAAGATCTCCAGAGGCATGAGTTCTGAAAGACAGTGGCCTGTATATGCTGAGGGGACTAGTAACAGAAGAGAGGAAGTAAGAACAGGCATGGCACGCTCTTGCTGAAACTAGACTGCGGCCAGGCTTTTGAAGGCCTTGAAGGATGTGTTAGGGATTTGGAAGCCACTGGAAAGATGAGCAGGGGTGGAGAGTGATTTAGGAATGTTGTCATGCTGCCCAAAGCAAAGTAGATGAAGATTCGAGGTAGAAGCACACATCTGCACAGGTGGCCCTAAGATGGTGATGGTGGAGTGGAAGGAGCAGATGAGCCAAGAGGACAGGAAATGAGGTCGGTGTAAAGGGCAGGGACAGGCCAGGGGTGCACAGGGATGAGTCTGGATTTGGCTGCCTTGAGGGCTGTCTACAGTAAGCATACTTAAGTGGATGTGCTAGAACTAATGTCATTATTTATTTGCCACAACCTAAAGAGACAGGCAAGTATTAGTCGCCCGTCACAGAGAAGGTCCGGGGTGTCCAGGGCCCACTGTGGAAAGCTCTGCCTGGCTTGCCCCTGCTCCGCCGGCCGTTACCCGCTACCCACTCATACTGTCGTCCAAAAACTGGGCAGTGAAAAGTCACAGGTCAGATACAAATTGGACAGATTTGGTGTGAACATTTACAAGCTCATCCCGTACGCTATGTTTCAGTGGTCACCTAAATATTCTCATTTCAGGACTTTTTAAAACACATTTTCCCAAATCTAACTTGGGACAAAATCTAACTTGGGACATTTAAATAGGTTATCAATAATTATCTGTTTTTCTTTATGGCCTCTTTCGGCACACAAATAAGCCTGTACAAAATTCTAGTGTATGCTGAGCTGATTGCCTTCTGCATACACCTTTTCTACAACTTCTCAAACGTGTGTGACATGCTGGTAAGATGGCAGGAAAAGGAGTGACTGAATAATACAATATAGCTGAGATGTGTTTCAAGAAAACCTCTGGGCCAGGGTAGGGGTCTGTGGGCAGGAGCCAAGGACTTGCCCCATGTTTCTAAGCAAGGTGAGACCACTGACACATGTGGTCAGCAGATATGTTCTATACACACATCCGCACACTGTCATCTAACCCATCCGTTCTCCCATCCACAGCATCTCCAGGACGAAGCCATCTCAACTAGGGAGGGGTTGACACCTGCTCTCCTAACATGTTTTCTTTCTGTTTCAGGCTTGAAAAACCCTTGCCCAGTTTTGATCCCTTCAAGACTTTGTCACAGCCTCTATCACACATCTGTTTTTCTCGAAGAAAAAAATATAATAAAAATGTTTTACTCTTTTACACTGTATAATTGTAAGAAATAGCGTGTTATTTGTGAATGCATGGTCTGAAATTTCTGTACAGTTTGGAGATATTTTCAAACGAAACCTAAGAGAAGTCAACAATAAAACCAAGAAAAGTGAGTATTTTTATACCAAACATTTTAAGTATGCTGGGATGGACGATCTTACACTGGTTTGGATCACAGTTTCTGTTCTTGACTTTTGAATGCTTGTAATTAAAAATATCTATTTTTTTCCTCTGAAGTAAGTTGCATGTTTGAGGCATGTTTCCAAATATTATCAAAATATCCTGAATTGTATTGTGAATATATAGAAATCTGTGCCTGGCCGAAGTCCAGGGTAAATTAGTAGCATGGTGTTAGATGTTAGAAACAGAACTGTTATTTGCAGTGTTAGGTCTAGGATCCCAGTTCTAGTAGGACAGCCCTGCAAGACAATCAACCAGAAGCCTCCAGGAGCTTCTACCTATGGCTTATTCACAACTGGGCAAGAAAACATCATTGGTAAGAACTGCTGAACAACTGGGCAAGAAAACATCATTGGTAAGAACTGCTGAGTGTGCCCTTAGAAAGCCCTGGCAGCTCCAGCTGTGACTATATCAACTGTGTGCCAAGTGTGAGTTTGTGCAGTTTTATGTTTCCACTCTCCTGTATGTGTAGCCACTCGATGCCTAACCTACCTTCCACAAGCCAGCCCCGCATCCCTGCTCCCCCAGTGGAAGTGCAGAGCCCACCTCACTGGTAAGGGAAAACCTTGGCTTGGGAGGCCAGCCCTGGCCCTTGAAGGGGTTGGCTGTGCCCAACCCACCTGGCTGCAGTGGGCAGCTCATGTCTCTATCTCCAAAGTGATGTCTGCAAAACACCAGCTGAACTCACCAGCTGAACTGAGCTGGTGTTCCCAACTCTTGGCGGCACTGGGCCAAACCGACCACATACCATGAGCTCCCAAATGGCGTGTGCTCACTGTGAGACGTCCTGCCACACCGCACAGGAGACGGAGGCAGTGGGCATTTGGAACCAATTCTATTCAGACTTTGTCAAAGCCAAAGTCAGTCTGGTGTTGTCAGTTGACACATCTCCAGAATTCATGACAGCTCAACCTCTCCCCTTGTACAGAAGCCATTTGTAAAACCACACTGACCTAAATTCAGCTGCCAAACACAGTCTTTCCTATTATCTGCTCGGCTTATGTTGAAAATTTCAATGTCATGATTACCTGGTTGGTTTGGGTTTTTGTTTTGTTATTTTCCATTAGAAATATAAAGATGTCAAGAAGCTTTTAAAGGTCAACACAAAAAACCAAGGCCAGGAGTGAGGGGCTCTTTCTTACCGTAAATAAGGGGAAAGGGCAGTTAGCTCAAGGACTTGTGACGGATCCACTTTGGTGTTCAAGGACCTGCTTATGCCCTCAGTGCCAATCGGCTCTTGGTGAGATGCCTGTACTCCTAAGGAAAATAGCCACTTCTGCAGTCTATTATGCTTTTATAACTGTTTAAAGGTACTTTTCTATTGTCATTTTTAAAAAATAAAGTGCTTATTCCAGCTGTCACACCATTGCTTGACAAATTCTTTTTTAGCAAGACCAACTACATGTATCCCACACTGCAGACAAGACGCCAGCAGATTTCGTTCCCATTGTCAGGCTTCGGCAGAGCTAAGCATTGGCCATTGAGCTTAGGCACAAAGAGATTAAAGGAGGAAGCAGACACCGGGGAAAGCCAGAGAGTAAGTCTGTAAACGCACAACCACAGTGGCTGGTGACCCACAATGACACCAGAGGCAGAGGGACCTCAAGGGAGGCCCCTCATCTACCTCAGCCTACAAAGCTTGACTCAGGATTATCTGAATTATATTAAAATGGCACTTGGGTTTTCTGCTGACTTAAATATATCTTACGCCAGGCATGGTGGCTCACACCTGTCTGTAATCCCAACACTGGGAAACTGAGGCAGGAGGCTTGCTTGATCCCAGGAGTTTGAGACCAGCCTGGACAACACAGCAAGACCCTCAATTTTAACATTAGCCAGGAGTACTAGCACCTGTGGTCCTAGCTACTCAGGGGACCACAGAGGAAGGACAACTTGAGCCCAAGAGGTCGAGGCTGCAGTGAGCCATGACTGCTCCACTGCACTGAAGCCTCCGCAACACGGCAAGACCGACTCCAAAACCATAAAAAATTTAAAAAAAAAAAAAAAGTGGAAAACCAGGCACCAATTGCCAAGACAATCGTGTTTTATATATACTCTCACCTACTCTTTTTTCCCCCAAAAGGAGAAAGCAAGCAAAAAAAAAAAAAAAAAAAAAAAAAAATCCAAGCAGTGGCAACAACCACTACTGAGTCTTGCTGGGTACTGAGATGACCCGCAGTGAAGCTCTCACAGCCTGCCTGCAGAAGAGCCTAGCCACCAAACGTAGGTTGTGTCCACTGCCTTCCAACCTACGTAACCGTAGAAGGCCAAAAGCTTTCCTGGGCCCAGGCTTAGAAGGCCACGCCAGCATGGCTCTCGGGCCCGCCTGATCTGCCTTTGGTCCACCTGTGAGCTCCAACTCATAGGCAACAGAGATTGGCCAAACAGCTAAGGAATGGAGGCTAGTGAGCTCTTAAGGGGTTTTGCTGCCTCGGGACTGCCCAGACTCCATCCCAGCCAGTCACTGGCTGAACACAGTCACCTATGATTTTTTACAGGGGGCCTTGGGATGGATGAGCACCCCAATCTTCCCCATGCTGATGACAGTCATTCATGATGTGCAAGTGACAAGTCTGGATGGTATTTACTAATCTAGTGTGACCTCCAGATATATTTCCACTCACCAGCCAGATACCAGCTTCATTAGGGTCTGTGCGAAGTTACCCTTTTTGTCACTCTATTGAACAGGAATGAATGCAGTATGTCTTCTGGAATCAAGAACTTGGAATACGAAAAAGGCAGGCTGTTTGCTCTTGCTCCCATGCAAAATGTCCCAATTTGTAGGCTCCAGAAAGATGGTAACTAAGCCCATCTTTTTGTGTGATTACCAAATGAACTCTTGTTAATGTCGAACTGATATAACTATAAAAGTGGCATCTGAAATTAAATACCATGCTTTCCACATCTATAACAAAATTACAAATTAAAGGAATGTGAAAAGAACCTTGCAATTCACAAAGTGAACACTACATTGCCAATTAATCACACCTGGGCTTCAGACTCAGCTGGACCCAGGGCATGCACATGTGTCCACCCTACTTTCATGGACTAGCTTGCAATTGTTATTGCCCCATCCCTGAATTCTGCGTTCCAATACACAAGAATTCTTGGTGTCTGTCAAGATGACATAAAGAAGTAATTTTTTTTTAAGAGACGGGGTCTCCAGACTGGAGTGTAGTGGCAGATTCACAGCTCACTTGCAGCCTCGAACTCCTGGACTCAAGCCATCCTCCTGCCTCAGCCTCCTGAGTAGCTGGGACTATAGGCGCGTGCCACCATGTCCAAATTCAACTAGTTGTTTCTGAGCGCTTTGGGCAAGACATGATCTGTGCTAAGAATATGGACAGGTTCCCAAAAGCACTCTCACCCACCCAGTTGGAAGGTTCTGGCACACAGTTGCTCTCCTCTCCAACTCTTAAACCATTCTCTCCACACCCTCATGGCATAAAACAACTTTACAGCCTGCATAGAAAACCTAAGAATATTCATTACCAGTGAGGTGTTATTTAAAACACTCATCCTCAAAAAATGCCTCTCCTAAAACTCTAATAACTATGATAATGAAAAACTGTATGTTGTCAGCAATTTGATCAAGAGCACTAAATTAGGAAATTTCAATAACTACCACTGTAAAGCTATCTGTCCCTGCTGTAGAACATCCCAGATGGAACTAATATTAACTCTTGTGTGAACTGGCCTGGCTCCATAGCTACCCAATCCTGAGAGATGCCAGTGCGCTGTGAGAACTAGGCCCCTCTGCAGCTCTCCAACGAACCTGCCACTTCCCTCTTCCTGACCCTCAGTTCAAACTCATTCCTATTTGGGGGGTGAGGGAGGAGGGAGCTCTTCCTACAAACCGTAATAATTTGCTGGTAAACATAAACAAAACAGTGAAGGCTTCCATTCTCCACCACTGTTCACATACATCTCACCTATGGACGATCTGAGGGGAAGAGAAAATTCGGGTCCTTGTGTTCCACTTGTCCAGTTGAGAAATTCACGTGGAACTCTGCCCATGGTCGTTAATTCCAAGTTAGGAACTTCGGCCAAATGCTTAAAGTCAACCCAGACTTCTCTTCTGAGCAAAAAGGAAGGCCTAAATGCAATGAGAAATGATGCACGAGTTAAATAAAAGATTTACCTGGACAAAAGAGCACTTTTTAAAACTAGAACATAAGCCTTGGCATGGGGGCTTGGCAGGCACTTCAAAACCTCACAATCACCACCCATAGGACAAACCTGCTCTTGGCGCTTCTAGAGCTGGTCCCGCCTAATTCAGGATATGGTTCACTCAGTTATCCCCTGCTGGCACCCTTCTGTGTTTTCTTTAAAGGAAAGTCTTTGCCTTTTCTCCCTTGACATGCAAGCCCCACGAAGTTGTGGCCAGATGAAAAGTCACTGGGCTTTCACCAGGGTCTCAGAACCACATGGTTAAGTCACACAAATGTGTTGGTCCCATCCCCAACCAGTGGAGTTGGATTAGTCCCCTCCCCATCTGCTGAAGAGCAGGATCCACATTTATTTCCAATGGAAATCCAGGGAAGCAAAATGCACTGTCGTTCTTTACACTGCAGCCAGAGGGGGGCCAACAGTACAGCACCAGGGCCATCTAGCTCTTTGAGTTTCCAGCGGTGCTTCCCCCAACACTCCAGACAGGACAGGGATGGGTGTTCTACGGTCCAGTTAGTTTGAAAAATGGTTTCCAAGAGGTCCTTGGACCATCCCACCACAACTCCCACAGAACACCTTCTCATCTCTCAGGACAAGCCCACAAAAACCACCCTGAGAGACCTCGAACCTGCAGGAAGCTCCAGGAGGGCTGCTCCGCCTCGCTGCAGAAGGCGTGGCACCAGGCTGAGCTTGTCAACAGTCAACCAAACCTTAGAAAACCCCAAATCCTACCCACAAATGAGTCATCTGAAAGTAAAAACCGTGGCTACAGGGAAGAGACACTGAGTCTCATCTTCTATGCCTCAGAAAATCACTATGAACTAAGAATCAGGGAACTGATAAACCAAATGCCCTCATCCCACAAAACCGTCCACACTCACAATCCCATTCTGCTACTACAGATTTCAAACAGCTCACAGATAAAGCCAGGGCTGTCCACTCGCAGTCCCTTGAACGCTGGGGCTGGAAGGAACGGGATGTCCCGCGCTGCCTTTCCACTAGGCCTCTGCTCAGCAGGTGTCAAGTGCCACTCTGTCCCCTGGGTCCCACCATCATCTGGCCACACTTACAGGCTGTGACAGCAGCAGCCAAATGTTCGGTTTTTACACTCTGTCCAGGCTTGACTACATTTCCCTTAGCTATCCCCTAAAAGCCTCACATCATGGTGATGAATTATAGATCAAATGCACTCCCGACTGTCATACCCTCTTAACTCACCGAGCCATGCCATTCCCACGTGCTTCTAAATGGCCAGCAGAGCCACCAGAAACGGGCAGAGGCGAGAACATGACTTCAACTTGGTGTTTCTGGTGGATATGTTTTCAGACACCCAGAAGAACTGCGAAGAGACAGCTTCTCTGTATAGCATCCCTCGGAGATGCTGCAGACTTGGTTCCAGGCCATTGCAATAAAGCAAATATCACAGTAAAGTGGGTCACACAAATGTTTTGGTTTCCCAGTGCATATTAAAATGTTTACGCTACATGATAGTAGAAAGTGAGCAATAGCATTATGTCTTAAAGAATCCAATTATATACTTTAATTTAAAAATATATTATTGCTAAAAAAAAAAATGCCAAAAAGTGAGCACATGCTGTTGGAAAAACGGCACCAACAGATCTGCTTGAAGCAGGGTTCCCACAAACCTTCAATATGGAAAAGAAACTCCACTGTATCTGTGAAGACACATAAAGCAAAGTACAATAAAATGAGGTGTGCCTGTAATATGACCGTCCAACACAAGTAACCTTCCATCAATGTTCCCACAAACACTGTATCCTCCTCAACATGTCACCAGATGATGCAACCCCAGTACCTTGAGATGGGGTATATGGAGGATTTGCTCTTACATGTAGTAGACTGAGTGTGTCGAGGCTTAACAAAAGAAACTGCAAGTGAATGAGATAAAGCTACAGAATTTTGTTGAGTACAGCAATTTAGTGAGTCACTTCATTTTGCTAGATCTTCATTTCTGAAATGAGTTTTAGACAAAATAACTGAAATCAATTATCAGACCAGCCCACGAAGTACTGTTGAGCACAGGCATTGCTAGAAGTCACAACCAATAACACAACTGGCAGTAAGCGCCTTATCACAGAGATGGAGAACCTGATCACAGAGCCCACGACGGAGGCCCTGATGCCCATCTCCCTGCAAAGCAGATGAGATGTCCAAACTGCACTTCCAGACCTGGCCCATAAAATAAGATGGAGTGTGGAGATCACAAAAGTAGGTACCTACCTGGAGATAAGCTAACTCTAGATTTTTTACAGGAAAGCTAGTTTCATGCCGTAAGATATTAAAGCTCTTCCTTACCAGAAAAAAACCTGATACAAAGCAAGACAGGCTGTATTTCCTGTGTTCTAAATTATCGTGGGAACCTCAGTTACATCCTCTCCTGCCATGTTTTGGGGCTTGGAGGTAAGAAAGAGGTAAAGCAAACAGATAACACTGTAAAGGGATGAGAGGTAAGTAGAAAAGGGAAAACAACTGAAAAAGCAAAAAAAAGGTTCTTTGTCGTCTGCACAAAGCACTTCCTGCTCTGGGTTTCCATCATGCCTTTTCTGAGAACCAACACCTCTTTTCCTAATCCACTACTATCCCATGCTGTGACGACGGGAGGACCGTGACCACCAGCACAAAGGACCACAGCAGAACATAAAGAGTGCAGGTGAGGAAAATGCGAACTTTGCGTAGAAAGCAGAACCACATGAATTTCCCGTGAGTCACCCTCACTCTAAAGAACGCTCACATATTTGGTAATGGCTCTCATGAGCTGGGCCAGTGACAGGGTGACAGAGGGCATCTCCACCAGAACCATCTCAGGTCAGGCCACATGAGGGTGGAGGCATGGTATAGCTGACGTTCAGGTTGACGAGAAGACACTACAAAGGCTTGCCATCCTGGAATTTACCAAACTCAAGAAGCTGGACACTGATGCTTTTTTTTTTTTTTTTAAGACGGAGTCTCGTTCTGTCACCAGGCTGGAGTGCAGTGGCACGATCTCAGCTCACTGCAACCTCCGCCTCCCGGGTTCAAGTGATTCTCCTGCCTCAGCCTCCCAAGTAGCTAGGAGTACAGGCACATGCCCCAACGCCCAGCTAATTTTTATATTTTTAGTAGAGACAGGGTTTCACCATGTTGGCTGGGATGGTCTCGATCTTTTAACCTCGTGATCCACCTGCCTCAGCCTCCCAAAGTGCTGGGATTACAGGCGTGAGCCAGCTTGCCCGGCTGACACTGACGCTTCTTTTTAAAAGAAAACATTAACAATGACATCCAGCACATCTTTATTGCTCAGCTTGCTAACAAGCAGCACACCTGTGTTCCAGTGGTGAAATCCATGTGCTCAGCAACACAGTGCAGGCTGCAGGCTTCATCACATCCCCAGCACGTGACCCATGGAAATCAGAGACTGGAGCTGCTTCCTGCCATTTCCGAGAATGAAAAGAAACAGAATTCACTAACATCTTAAAAATCCTTCTACAGTGATTTTATTATAAATATGTTCTTTTGGAATAAACAAATACTGCATTCAAGACTATGGGCAAACTTGCTCTAAAGTAACAAACGAGGAAGAAAGGAACCAGGAACCATTTAGAAGTGGAGAAAAACACAGCAAAGACACCTGCATGCCACGCTCAGCGCCTTTCTCCCAGGGAGTAACAGAAGGTTAACAGGGAACATCACATTGCCCATGAGCCCATTCTACTCAAATAAGCTTTGAGTTTGGTAATTTGCACTTGTTTTGTAAACTGAACTGCTCCTCTCCTCAGCCGCAAGCAGCAGATAGGAAGACAGTCTTCAGACCCCGAGCATCAGCAAGAACACTCTTGATTGTGTATCTGTAACTCTGTTCCAGGGCAAAACTGTTCCCTATTTGCTGGAAGTAATGTCAGAGTAATCCTTCAGCACTCCAGCCAAGTGTTCGTTATGAGTCTTAAAGCGTCGCTTTTTCTGTGAAGCAGGCTTTTTCCTTCTCTGAATAGGGGCCTAAAGGAAAAGGTAAAAACAATTAGAAACAACAGCTGCTCTGAGGGGTGGTGTGGCCAGGATGTTCTGAGCATGCCCAGATGCCAGTGGCTGAGGATGCCAGGTTCGGACCCTTCTCCTGCTCTGCCACCCAGCAGCACACATGGGGCACAGCACACGCCCTGACCAGACCCCGGGCCTCTGTTCCCCTGAGATGCAGACGCCATCGGGAATGAAGGAGCAGGCACAAAAACCTGCCAAAATGGTTCTAGGCACTAAGTCAAACAAAAGGGACGATGAAGCCCTTCAGCTCTGTCTCTGTCATCAGGTTTAAAAACGTATCCACCATTACCGATTTTAAAAAGATCTGAAGAAAATATGGCAAAATCCTGAGAAAGGAGGGGCACATGAAGGTCTGTAATATTCTCTATTCTTTTCTATATACTTGAAATATTAGCATCACATGATGAAAAAAATTAACAAATGAGACAATAATAGGAAATCATGGAGGGCTGCAATTACACTCATTTGTGGAAAGAGATTGACAATAAAGCTTCCCTTTAGGTGAGTCCTAAAAATTCACCAAACACACATGCCCACCCCACACCCCAGAAAGACACAGGTGACAAGCTATGAAGCATGACGGTGGACAAGGAAAGGGGGGAGGAGCACAGCACTGCTAACAAGGGTGCTGGTGAATCATCCCCCCGGGCTTTGTTCTTAGACTACAGATTTTATTTGCTGGTGCAAAGCAATGTAAAAGTCATCATTTAATTACTAACATCCCCTGTGAGCAGGACTTAGAGACTATACGGACAAAAATATCTGGTTCCTAGAGGACCTGAAAGTTACTATGGCAGAACCAGGCACCAGGACGGCGAGGCTCACGGAGCAGGGGAGGGCCCCGTTCAAGTCTGAAAGGTTGTGCAGATCAAGGCGCAGCCTCCCTTTAAGAATAGGGAGAAGGGCTTGTAGCAGCTTAGAGTGGGAGAATGGGGAACACACAGGCCCTGGAAGGTTCCATATGGCTATACCTCAAGAGCAGGACTGCTTGGGAGGAGCTGGGTGTAGAAAGGCACTCACAGGCCTGGAGCAGCACCGAGGGCGGGTCTGCAGGCCTGCAATACCTCAGATGTGACCTGGGCTGCGGACACTGAGAAACAATGGCAGGGGAACGACTCCCAGCTCTTCAGAGGGCAGAAAGCGGAGCAGGCTAACAGTTCCCAGGGCAGGGGATTAAGCTGCTTTGCTAGAGATTACGCACCACTTTCTTTGGTCCAGATTCCTGCATGGAAGAAATACCCTGTCGCTTCAGATATTCTTCAATTTTCTCCTCGTCCATGGAATCTACAGTGACACTCCTCCACAGTTTCTGAAATTCTGTATCAAACAGACACTAGTTATTTTACAATCCATTTTTACAAACTATAGCATCTCGTTCAAAATCCAGGCTTCAGTGTTATCTCCTCTGGATCCAAATGAGCACATCTGATGTGTCATCATGAAACAAGTCAGGGCAGAACATCCACATGCGGGACACGGTGCAGGGAAAGGCTTGGAGACAGAACTGCACCCACACAGCCCCGACAGTGGGGCTGTTTCTTGAGGCCAGCAAATGAGGGCTGCCGCAATGAAGCCACCCTGCTTTCCTGGGCCGTCAACACCCTCCTTTAATTCCTCTATTTGGGGCTAACAGTTTATTTCCTGCTCAGCTCCACTAAGTATGATACACTCATTCCTCTCTCATTGATAACAGAAAATAAGAAACGTGTAGGGAGACGGGAACCGAAGTTTCACATGGAAATGAGGTTATTCAACAATTTATCTGCAAAAAAGACTTTTGAAATCAAATAACCTGGGAACTGGTGACTAAGGAGGCATGAAAGGGAAAGGGGGGATGGCTGAAATAGAAACACTGTCTCACCTCCTCTCTGTAATACAAGGAGAAAGGCGACAGTCCTGCCTGCATCTTGTCTTCAGAAACCTGTAGTCCCTCTGCCACATCACTATTTTTGCAACCAAGAGAGACCACAATTGGGAAGTATTCCAAATGAACATTATTTACATCTTACATTCTGCTCCTGAAGACAGGTTCTGATCACTGGTTTCACTTAATTATCAGAAGCTACTTTCAGACACAAAATCCTAAGACTTACACGCTCAGGAATGAAAAAAGGAAAAGCTCTCTGAGCCCCGAGGCTTCACAGAGCCTCACACTCACAATTGCCCCATGCACTGAGGGTATGCACCTTCCCTTCCTTTCTTCCCACCCCAGACCCTCACCCAGCGCTGCCCTCCTTTTCTTCCAGAGCCAAGAACTTCCCACGGTCCATCTACAAATGATAAATGAAGTAGGCATCTGATACTGTGCTAGGCCAGATTTCT
Organism: Gorilla gorilla gorilla; assembly: GCF_029281585.2. Classification (NCBI taxonomy): domain Eukaryota; kingdom Metazoa; phylum Chordata; class Mammalia; order Primates; family Hominidae; genus Gorilla; species Gorilla gorilla. Next base: position 34,804,582 of record NC_073231.2, read on the forward strand.
TTCCTTTTCCCCTTTTCCTTCCTTCCCCCTTTCTCTCTCATTTCAGTACACGCTGCATAAAGTAAATGATGCCCACACAGGCAGGACTCTGGTGATACCATGGAAATCTGTTTACTGCCACCTACCCTGAAGCTTTTCACTGCAGGTGACCAATGGCAAAAGTGGCAAAATCTACTACAAAGAATTCAACCTGAGCATAAAGCTATTTAAATCCAAAATGTCTCTAAATAAGATTTTTTAATTTCCATAGATACATTAGGGGTTCTTTCTACTACACACCCACTGAACGTTCATCTGCACACATTATGGACATGACCTAACTGATAACAACTGTGTGCATGATTGTCTCGGCCTCTCTAAGCTCCTTGAGAGCAGGGAGCTCTATTTCCATCTTGTTTCCATGATAGTCGGCATATTTCCATCTCGTTTCCATGACAGTCGGCACTGTACCTAGCACATGACAGGTCCTCAGTGATTTGATTACTGAATGTATGAAACACCATCACTGTCTACTACAGCCTAGACAAGACTTCAACGATTTGACTACCGAATGTATGAAATACCATCATTGTCTACTACACCCTAGACAAGACAGACTGTTTTCTTTTTTTAAAATTTATTTATTTTTGAGATAGGGTCTAGTTCTGTTGCCCAAACTGGAAAGCAGTGGCGCAATCTCAGCTCACTATAACCTCCACCTCCTGGGCTTAAGCAATCCTCCCACCTCAGCCTCCTGAGGAGCTGGGACCAAGGTACACACCACCATGTCCAGCTAAGTTGTTTCTGGGGGGGGGGGTTTGTGTAGAGATGAGGTTTTACCATGTTGCCCAGGCTGGGCTCAAACTCCTGAGCTCAGGCAATCCATCTGCCTCGGCCTCCCGAAGTGCTGGGATTACAGGTGTCGAGCCACCATGTCTGGCCTATATTTTTCTTTTTACATTTTTTAGACTTTTAAAAAATAATTTTACACTAACAAAAGGGTTACAAAATGAGTACACAGAGTTCCTATATGCCCTTTATCCAGCTTCCCCTAATGTTAACACCTTACATAACTGTATAATTATTGAAACTAACATGGACATATTACTATTAATTCATCAACAGGCCTTACTGAAACTTCACAAGTTTGAAGTGAAACTTCAACTTCACTGATGCTCTTTTCTTGGCCCAGGATCCTGCCTGTCACATCTCTTTGGTCTCCTCCATTCTCTAAGTGTGGCCAGTCTTTGTTTCCCCACTGGTCAGTTGTTTTACAGAATCTTCCATTTGGGTTTGTCTAGTATTTCCTCATTACTAGATTGAGGTTATGCAATTCTGGCAAGAACAACACAGTAACGAGCTTGTGCCCTTCTTGGGGCACAGTAGCAAGCTACATAGTGTCAACATGGACCCGGTAAACGCTGACCATCAGGCAAGGTGTTATCTCTCAGGTTTCTCTGTCATGAAGCTATCAGTTTTTCCTTTGTAGTTAATAATTAATGGAGAGATATTTTCAGACTATATAAATACCGTTTCTCATATTATCACTAATTTTATAATAGCATCCATTGGTAGCGCTTACCTACAAAAATGACTACTTGTAAGTAACTACTGACAAATTATTTCCATCATTCCTTCCATATGTACTAATTAGAATTCTACTATAATAGGCTGGGCACAGTGGCTCATGCCTGTAATCCCAGCACTTTGGGAGGCCAAGGAGGGTGGATCATTCAAGGTCAGGAGTTCAAGACCAGCCTGGCCAACATGGCGAAACTGTGTCTCTACTAAAAATACAAAAATTAGCTGGGCATGGCAGTGGGTACCTGTAAGCCCAGCTACTCAGGAGGCTGAGGCAGGAAAATCACTTGAACCTGGGAGGCGGAGGGTGCAGTGAGCTGAGATTGTGCCACTGTACTCCAGCCTGGGTAACACAGCGAGACTCCATCTCAAAAAACAAAACAAAACAAAAAACACAAAGAGCTGCTCTTTCTTCAGTTCACTGTTTGTTTGTTGAGACAGGGTCTCACTTTGTCACCTAGGCTGGAGTGCAGTGGCACAATCTTGGCTCACTGAAGCCTCAACTTCCTGGGCTCAATCAATCTTCCTCCCTCAGCCTCCCAAGTGGCTGGGACTACAGGCACACACCACCACACCAGGCTAACTTTTGTATTTTTAGTAGAGACAGGGTTTCATCATGTTGCCAAGGCTGGTCTCGAACGTCTAGACTCAAGCGATACACCTGCCTTGGCCTCCCAAAGTACTGGGATTACCAGCCTGAGCCACTGTGCCCAACCTCCAACTTGTTTTTCAATTATTTAATTTAGCAGACTCATGGATATTACTGTACAGATTTATATCTACATATTTATTACACAGATAATCCATGACGATCAGTATTTATTTATTTATTTATTTTATTTATTTATTTTGAGATGGAGTCTCGCACTGTCACCCAAGCTGGAGTGCAGTGGTGCGATCTCAGCTCACTGCAAGCTCCACCTCCCGGGTTCACGCCATTCTCCTGTCTCAGCCTCCCGAGTAGCTGGGACTACAGGCGCCAGCCACCACGCCCAGCTAACTTTTTGTATTTTTTAGTAGAGACAGGGTTTCACCGTGTTATCCAGGATGGTCTCGATCTCCTGACCTTGTGATCTGCCTGCCTCAGCCTCCCAAAGTGCTGGGATTACAGGCGTGAGCCACCGTGCCCAGCCGACGATCAGTATTTATTTTGTGGTTCAAACATCCCAGCTCTAATCACTAAGATTTCCTTCATGTTGGTTCCTATATCCCTGACTTGCTTCCTTTTTTTTTTTTTTCCTCCAGTTTTTCTTCTTTCTCTCACTTTCTGGTGGTACTAAAAGATGTTCCAGGCTCATCTTGTACTTCCCCTCATTTGGAATCAATCATTTCTTCAAGGATTCCTGACTTGTTTTATTATAGAATGGTATTTAAAAACCAAGATCTACATATTTTGGGTTTTTTAAAATAGCAATCTCTTTTTTGAAAACAAAATGATCAAGGGACATCAAATTTGAAGGCAGACACTTTATTATGGCAGAAGACAGCCAAGTATCATGAAAGTCAGGCACACTCTAAACTGTAAGGGTAAATAAAATCAGAACTGATTTAGAAATCTACTCTCTTAGCAGAAAAGAGGAGAAAACAGACTAGAATTTAAAAGCTCAGATTTGATCCTTTCATTTCAAAAGACCCTTCCTTGTCCCACATGAGTTAAGAATAAAAAACTGTGTAACTGCCATAGAAGGGAAGAAAATGAGCCAACTTACCAATGAGGCTTTGCTTAAAATTCCCAAATAACGCACTCACATTTTGTCTGTGCTTAGCCCTTTCCCGTAAATGCAAAAGTAGCACAACAGTGTGGTGCAGGCCTCAGAGCCAGATGGCCTGGCTGTGACCTCAGTTACCACATTTCCTGCACAAAGTGGTGCAAACATCTTAATTTTTCTGCCTCCATTTCTTCATCTGTAAAGTCAGGATAATAATAATACCTGCCTCGCCGAGCGTGGTGGCTCTGTAATCCAAGCACTTTAGGAGGCCAAGGCAGGCGGATCACCTGAGGTCGGGAGTTCGAGACCAGCCTGACCAACATGGAGAAATCCCATCTCTATTAAAAATACAAAATTAGCCAGGCGTGGTGGCACATGCCTGTAGTCCCAGCTACTTGGGAGGCTGAGGAAGGAGAATCGCTTGAGTCCAGAAGGCAGAGGTTGTGGTGAGCCGAGATCACGCCATTGCACTCCAGCCTGGGCAACAAGAGTGAAACTCCGTCTCAATAATAATAATAATGATAATAGTAATAATAATACCTGCCTCATAGAATAGTGAGGATTAGAGGAGTTAATAAAGCACCGAAAATAATGCCTGCAAATGAAACAGCATTATCTACACCTATTACTGTTATCATCACCATCTAACACCCATCATAATTTTCTGGGTGCTGGTGTCTTTAATAAAGGCAATATAAAACATTTAAGAAGAGGATCAGCTACTAGACACAAAGTGATCTCATTTATGTAAAGTAGAAGAAACAAAACTTCTAAAAATTTCTTAAAAAGCAAAAACACATACATATTAAATACATCGTAAAGATGTGGAAAATACACACCAATAGGTATCCCCAGAGAAAAGAATACAGTTTGCTTAGAGAATTTTCATTTTTTTGCCTGCAGACTTAACAAAGGTTTTATTAATAATATGCAGAAATATTTGTGTATTGCTAGTGTAAAATTTTAAAGAAATAACCTAAAAATAAGGAGGATCATATTTACTAATAATTCACGCACTTGCCACTTTTTCTCAGCCCCACATTAGGCTATGGTGTTCTAGTGTTAGCATTAAGGTACATCTTTGCCCTTTAAAAAAAAAAAAAAAAAAAGGCCAGGCCCAGTGGCTCATGCCTGTAATTCCAGAGCTTAGGGAGATGGAGGTGGGAGGACTGCTTGAACCCAGGAGCTCAAGGCCAGCCTGGGCAATATATAGAGACCCCATCTCAAAAATTTAAAAAACAAGCTGGGCATGGTGGTGTTCACTTGTAGTCCCAGCTACTCAGGAGACTGAGGTGGGAAGACAGCTTGAACCCAGTTTGACGTTGTAAGCTACAATTGTGCCACTGCACTCCAGCCTGGGAGACAAAGAGAGACCCTGTCTCTAAAACAACAACAACAACAAAACCGAATGCAGAATCTCAACGAGCAACACGCCATGCCTTCCTCCCTTTTCCTTTAACAACTCGTGTTATTAACGTGACTTTTTATCCTCAAAAGTGTCATTATATCCACTTTGCAGTTCCAGAAAATAGGACATTTCTCGATTTACCTCATCTTCTAGTGATCTTACATTTGAGACACCATCAAAATAATTTCTCGTGTGCTACACAGAAAAATGCACCCCCACCCAAGATGTCCACAACGTAATCCCCAGAACCTGTGAATACATTACCATAAAAGAGACTTTGGTGACTAAGAATCTTGAGATGAGGAGATCTCAAGATTTGGATTCTGAATTGGAAGAATTAATACTGTTAAAATGTCCATACTATCCAAAGTGATCCACAGATTCAATGCAATCCCTATAAAAATTCCAATGTCATTTTTCACATAAATAGAAAAAATAATTCTAAAAGTCTAATGGAAACACACAAAAAAACTGAATAGCCAAGGCAATCTTGAGCGAAACAAACAAAACTAGAGGTACCACACTACTTCAAACTATATTACAACAATGCTACGGTAATCAAAACAGCATGGGACTGGCATAAACAAAAGCCCAGTAATGAACCCATGCATTTACAATCAGCTGATCTTTGACAAAGTTGCCAAGAACACACAATGGGAAAAGGACAGTCTCTTCAATAAAGGGTGTCGGGAAAACTGAATATCCACATGCAGGAGAATGAAATGAGACCACTGTCTCACACCATATAGAAAAATCAACTCAAAATGGATTGAAGACTTAAACATAAGACCTGAACCTGTGAAAATACTACAAGAAAACACAGGGAAAACAACATAACACTGGTCAGGGCAATCATTTTTTGGATTTGACCCCAAAAGTTCAGGCAACAAAAGCAAACATAGACAACTGGGATTACAACAAACCAAAAAGCTTCAGCATGGCAAAGTAAACAGAGTGAAGAGACAACCTACAAACTGGGAGAATATATTTGCAAGCAATACATCTAATATGGGTTTAATATACAAAATATAGGGCAGGTGCCACAACTCATGCCTATAATCCCAGCACTTTGGGAGGCCGAGGCAGGAAGATTGCTTGAGCCTAGGAGTTCGAGACCAGCCTGGGCAATATAGTGAGACCTCATCTCTACAAAAAATGTTTTAAGATTAGCCAAGTTTGGTGGTGCATATCTGCAGTCCCAGCTACTCAGGAGGCTAAGATGACAGGATCACTTCAGCCTGGGAGGTGGAGGCTGCAGTTAGCTGATATCATGCTGCTGCATTACAATCTGGGCAACAAAATGAGACGCTGCCTCCAAAAAAGAAAAAAAAATTATATATATTTTCCATATATATGGAACTCAAAATAATAGCAAAAAAAAAAAATAACCTGATTTAAAAATTGGCAAAAGATCTGAATATTGTCTGAAAATTCAGAAATCCTGAAATGTCAGAAATATTCAGACATTTCTCAAAAGAAGATATACAAATGAGGCCAGGCACAGTGGCTCATGCCTATAATCCCAGCACTTTGGGAGGCCAAGGCATGTGGATCACCTAAGGTCAGGAGTTCGAGACCAGCCTGGCCACCATGGCAAAACCCCATCTCTACTAAAAATACAAACTCAGCTGGGCGTGGTGGCGGGCACCTGTAATTCCAGCTACTTGGGAGGCTGAGGCAGGAGAATTGCTTGAACCCAAGATATGGAGGTTGCAATGAGCCAAGACCACGCCACTGCACTCCAGCCTGGGCGACAGAGCAAGACTCCATCTTAAAAAAAAAAAAAAAAAAAAAAACCACACAAATGACCAACAGATATATTGCTCATCATTGCTAATCATTAGGGAAACACAAATCAAAACCACAATGATTTCCAACTGGGGCAGAGACTTAAAGGAAAAAGGAGAAAGAGAAGTACAATGAGCCATCACTTCACACCTGTGAGAATGGTTATCCTCAAAAAGACAAAAGATAACATGCACTGATGAGGATGTAGCAGAGGGAACACCTGTACACTGTTGGTGGAAATGTAAATTGGTGTAGCCATTATGGAAAACTGTATGGAGTCCCCCCAAAAAACTAATAACTAGATTATCATTTGATCCACCAATCCCACTTCTGGATATTTATTCTAACGACTTGAACTTAGTATGTTGAGGAGATGCTTGCACTTGCACGTTCACTGCAGCATTATTTACAACAGTCAAGATAAAGACTCAGTCTAAGTGTCTATCAACAGATGAACGGATAACAAAAATATAATATATATACACACAATGGAATTCTATTAGCCTTAAAAAAGAAATGAATTCTGTCATTTGCAACAACATGAATAAACCTGGAGGACACTGTTAAATGAAATAAGCCAGGCACCAAATGACAAAAACCGCATGTTTTCACCTCTACGTGCAATCTAAAACAATCAGAACTCAACAGAAGCAGAGAGTAGAATGATGGCTACTAGAGGCTAGGAGAAGGGGAATGAGGAGGTGTTGGTCCAAAGAAAAAGGAATCTTGAAAGGCAGGTTATCCTGGATTATTTGAGCAGACCTAATGTAATCACAAGGGTCCTTATAAAGGAAAGAGGCAGGCAAGAGAGCCTGAGTCAAGGCGGAAGCAGAGGTCAGAGTGATGCTGGGACACAAGCCAAGAAATCTGGGCAGCCTCTGGAAGCTGAAAAGGCAAGGAAACGAATTCTTCCCATGAGTTTCCAGAAGTGCAGCCCTCCTTACCCATTTAAGACTTCTGACCTCCAGAACAGTAAGATAATACGTTTGTGTTGTTTTAAGCCATGAAGTTTGTAGTAACATCTTACAGCAGCAACAGGAAACTAATACACACTGCTTGAAAATTTTCTTTTTAAAAAAGTACTGGCCTGGCCGGGCACAGTGGCTCACGCCTGTAATCCCAGCACTTTTGGAGGCTGAGGCAGGCGGATCACGAGGTCAGGAGTTTGAGACCAGCCTGACCAACATGGTGAAACCCCATCTCTACTAAAAATGCAAATAAAATTATCCGGGCATGGTGGCACACGCCTGTAATCACAGCTACTCAGGAGGCTGAGGCAGGAGAATCGCTTGAATCCAGGAGGCAGAGGTTGCAGTAACCAAGATCGCACTACTGCACTCAAGCCTGCTGACAAAGCGAGACTCCACCTCAAAAAAAAAAGAAAAAAGTATTGGCGCAGTGCAATGACTCACACCTGTAATCCCAGTACTTTGGGAGGCCAAGGTGGGAGGATCACTTGAAGCCAGAAGTTCAAGACCAGTCTGGGCAAAAGTGAGACGTCCATCTCTACCAAAAAAATTTTTTAAATAATAAATTGGCCAGACATGGAGGCATATGCCTGTAGTCCCAGCTAAGAGACTGAGGTGGGAGGATGGCTTGAGTCCAGGGGAGTTCAAGGCTGCAGTGAGCTATGACTGTGCCATTACATTCCAGCCTGAGCAACAGAGCAAGACGCTGTCTTAAAAATAAAAAATAAATTTTAAGTATAACTTAAGCAGGCAGGATTATAAAGACAAGTGCCACTTCATCCTCAACATTTCAACAAGTATTTCTTGAGAATTCTGTCACTACCACAGTATGACCTGCTATCTGGACATCTGTAAAGAACAGGCATCGTCTGCCCAAATCTGTGCAGCAGAGGCTGGACAGAATGAGAAGAACTTGGCAGCACTTGCTGTTCTTGGTGATCCTGCTGAAATCTACACTGAGCAACTGCACTTTTTACTCGGGATAAACACCAGACACCAAAACAAGAAGGGGAGAAGCCGTGGGCTAACTCTTTACCTTGAAAACTGCTTTACAATGGGATAAACACCATATTCTTTTGAACAACTACTTTAAATTGTCCTTTTATTTTACTAAGGTATAATTTATGAAAATTAAAATCCTGCACATTTTATTGTACAATTCCTGAAGTTTTGACAAGCATATGGTCATGCTAACACCACCATGATAATGATACAGACAGTTCCACAACTGCAAATCACCCTATGCTCCTCTGCAGTCACTCTCTCCACGGGCAGCCCCTGATCTGTTTCTATGGTTGTTTCCCAGGAATATCATAAACATATAAATAAAATCACACAGCATGTCCCTTTCGAATCTGGCTTCCCTCATGAGGCATGATGCCTCTGAGATTCATCCATGTTGTTGGAATGTCAGTCCTTTGTTCCTTTTCATTGCTGAGTTGTATTCCACTGTAAGTATGTGCCACAGTTAAGGGGAAGTTAAGGGACAGTTAAAGGATGTGAGTTGTTTCCAATTGTTGGTGGTTAGGAAGAAAGCCAGTATAAATACCCATGAATTTAATGTGAATTTGGGTTAACACCCAAGAGTGGGATGGCTGGGTTATACAGTAGTATATATTACAATGTAGAGATCTATACCTACTATTTAGCTTTCTAAAGGACACTGGACCCATGTCTCACACCATAAACAAAAACTCTAACTCCTAGAGGAAAAAACTCTAACCCCTAGAGGAAAAAACAGAAGTAAATCTTCATGACCTTGGATTAGGCAATGGTTTAGACATGACACCAAAAGCACAAGCAGCAAAAGAAATAAAGATAAAGGACTTGATTGAAATTAAAAACATTTTTTTTTTTTTGAGACAGAGTTGCACTCTGCCACCCAGGCTGGAGTGCAGTGGAGCAATCTCAGCTCACTACAACCTCACCCTCCCAGGTTCAAGTGATCCTCCTGCCTCAGCCTCCCGAGTAGCTGGGATTACAGATGGAGACCACCATGCCCAGCTAATTTTTGTATTTTTAGTAGAGACAGGGTTTTGCCATGTTGGCCAAGCTGGTCTCGAACTCCTAACCTCGGATGATCCACCTGCCTCGGCCTCTCAAAGTGCTGGGATTACAGGTGTGAGCCACTGCGCCTGGCCCAAAATTAAGAACTTTTATACCTAATAAGACACCATCAAGAAAGTGAAAAGACAACCCACAGAATGGAAAAAAATATCTGTAAAGCATGTATCTCACAATGGCCTTGTAACCAGAATAAAGAATTCTTACAGCTCTGTAATAAAAGCACAAAACAATTTTTTAAATGGACAAAGGATTTCAATACACATTTTGCCAAATGAAATATACAGATGGACCGGATGTGGTGGTTCACACCTATAATTCCAGCACTTTGAAAGGCCACGGCAGGAGGATTACTTGAGGCCAGGAGTTCAAGGTCAGCCTGGGCAACAGAGTTAAGACCCTGCCTCTATAAAAAATTAAAATACTACCCAGGTACCGTGGCACACCTGTTGCCCTAGCTACTCAGGAGGCTGAGAAGGGAGGATTGCATGACCCTAAGAGCTTGAGGCTGCAATGAGTTATGATCGCATCACTGCACTCAAGCCCAGGAAACAGAGTGAGACCCTGTTTCTACAGTAAAAAATAAAAATAAAAATAAAATAAAATATAAAATGGCCAATCAGCACATAAAAAGATGTTCAACATCATTAGTCATTAGGGAAATGCAAATCAAAATCACAGTAACACTTCACATCCACCAGGATGGCTAAAATCAGTGTTGGCAAGGGTGTAGGGAAAGCAGAACCTTCCTAAGTTGCTGGTGAGAATGTAAATTAATGTAGCTGCTTTGCAAAATAGTATGACAATTCCTCAAAAAGTTAACCACAGAATTACCATATGATGTAGCAATTCTACTCCTAGGTATATACCTAAGAGAAATGAAAACACATGTCCACACAAAAACTTGTATAGGTATGTTAATAGCAGTATTATTCACAACAGCCAAAAAGTGGAAAAACCCAAATATCCATCAACTGATACATGAAAAGTGTATGGCCATACAATAGAATTTTTTTTTTTTACTATAAGCACTTAATGCTCTTTATTTCCCTATAAGCACTGCTGTAGCTGCATCCCATGAATTTTGATACACTGTGCTTTCACTTTCATTTAATGCAACAATGTTTTTACCTCCCTGTGATTTCCTCCTTGAACCATAGGTTACTTAAAGGTATTTAATTTCAGGCTGGGTGTGGTGGCTCACATCTGTAATCCTAGCACTCTGGGAAGCTGAGGTAGGCAGATCACTTGAGCCTAGGGGTTCAAGACCAGACTGGGCAACACTGCAAAATCCCATCTCTACAAAAAAATACAAACATTAGCCAGGCATGGTGACACACACCCGTAGTCCTAGCTACTTGGGAGGCTGAGGTAGGAGGATCGCCTGTGCCCAGGGAGGTCAAGGCTGCAGTGAGCTGTGATCATGCCACTGCACTCCAGCCTATATAGTGAGACTCTGTCTCAAAAAATACATAAATAAAATAATTTCCAAATGGACAGTCTCCAAATATAGCTACTAGCTCTGTTATTGATTTCTAGCCTAATTCCATTACGGCTCACACACATCGTTCACGTATAGTCAGCCTTTGGCATCCATGGGGGATTGGTTCCAGGACTCATACAGACACCAAAATCTACAGATACTCAAGTCTCTGATATCAAATGGTATAGTATCTACATATAACCTATGCCTATCCTCCCATGCACTTTAAATAATCTCTGGATTACTTACAATGCCTGGTACAATTTAAACACCATGTAAATAGTTATACTGTATTGTTTAGGGAATAATGACAAGGAAAACGTCTGTATGTGTTTAATAAAGACACAATTTTTTTCCAAATATTTTCAGTCTATAGTTGGTTGAATCCACAGATGCAGAACCAAAAGACATGGAGGGCCAATGGTACTTTCAATTCTTTCCAATACAATTAAAGCTTGTTTTGTGGGTTAGAATACCATCCATCTTGGTGAATATTCCAGATGAACTTGAAAACATACGCACAGGGCCAGGCACAGTGGCTCACGCATGTAATCCCAGCACTTTGGGAGGCTGAGGCAGGCGGGTCACTTGAAGCCAGGAGTTTGAGACCAGCCTGACCTGAAACCCCGTCTCTACTAAAAATACAAAAATCAGCCAGGTGTGGTGGCACGTGCCTGTAGTCCCAGCTACTCAGGAGGCTGAGGCAGGAGAATCACTTGAACCTGGGAGGAGGTTGCAGTGAGCTGAGATCACGCCATTGCACTCCAACCAGGGCAACAAGAGTAAAACCTGTCTCAAAAGAGAAAAAAAGGAAAATACATGCACAGTATTCTGCTGCTGCAGGACAGTCTGTTCTATAAATCCCAATTAGGTCAAATTAGTTGATGGTGCTCTTCCGGACTTCTATATCGTAATTTTCCATCTATCTGTTCAATCAACTACTGAAAGAGGAATGCTGTAGTCTAACTGTGGATGTATGTATTTCTCCTTTTAGTTTCATCCATTTTTAATTCATGTATTTGGAAGGCCTGTTGTTAGATATATAGGTATTTAGGACTATTATGTACTCTTGGAGAATTGATACTTTTACCATTATGTAACGTCCTTTTTCTTTTTGAGACAGGCTGTGGTTCCGTCACCCAAACTGGAGTGCAGTGGCACAGTCATGGCTTATTGCAACCTCCAACTCCTGGGTTCAGGTGATCCTCCCACCTCAGCTTCCTGAGTAGCAGAGACTACAGGTGCACACCACCACACCAGGCTGAGTTTTTATTTTTTGTAGAGATGAGGTTTCGCCACGTTGCCCAGGCTGGCCTCAAGCGATCCTCCTGCCTCAGCTTCCCAAAGTGCTGGGATCACAGGTGTGAGCCACCATGCCCGGCCCATGTCCTTCTTTAATCCTTGGTAATTTTCCTGGCTCTGAAATCTACTCTGTCTGATATTAATATAGCCACCCTAGCTTTCCTGATAGTGTTTGCACAGTATATCATTTTACATGCTTTTACTTTTAACCTGTCTCTATTTTTTATTTTTTTATCTTTCTTTCGAGATGGAGTCTTGCTCGGTCACCCAGGCTGGAGTGCAGTGGAGCAATCTTGGCTCACTGCAGCCTCCGCCTCTTGGGATCAAGACATTCTCCTGCCTCAGCCCCCCAAGTAGCTGGGATTACAGGCGCATGCCACCACACTCAGCTAACTTTTGTATTTTTAGTAGAGATGAGGGTTTCACCATGTTGGCTAGGCTGGTCTTGAATTCCTGACCTCAGGTGATCTGCCCACCTCAGCCTCCCAAAATGCTGGGATTACAGGTATGAGCCACCGCACCTGGCCTAACCCATCTATATTTAAAGTGAGTTTCTTTTTTTTTCTTTTTTTAGACAGAGTCTCCCTCTGTCGCCCAGGCTGGAATGCAATGGCGCGATCTCAGCTCACTGCAACCTCCACCTCCCCAGTTGAAGCGATTCTACTGTCTCAGCCTCCTGAGTAGCTGGGCTTACCGGCATGCACCACCACGCCTGGCTAATTTTGGTATTTTTAGTAGAGACAGGGTTTCACCATGTTGGTCAGGCTGGTCTTGAACTTCTGACCTAAAGTGGCCTACAGTGGGTTTCTTATAGACAGTATATACTAGACAGCTGCAGGAATGGATCTTTAAAAAAAAAAAAAAAAAAAAAAAAAAAAAAGTGGCCAGGCACGGTGGCTCATGCCTATAATCCCAGCACTTTGGGAGGCCGAGGTGGAAAGATCGCCTGAGCTCAGAAGTTCGAGACCAGCCCGACCAACATGAAGAAATCCTGTCTCTACTAAAAATACTAAATTAGACGGGTGTGGTGGTGTATGCCTGTAATCCCAGCTACTGGGGAGGTGAGGCAGGAGAATCATTTGAACCCAGTAGGTGGAGGTTGCGGTGAGCCGAGATCACACCACTGCACTCCAGCCTGGGCAACAAGAGCAAAACTCCATCTCAAAAAAAAAAAAAAAAAGTATATACTCGAGTCTTGCTTTTGCACCCAAGCTGAAAAATAGTGTGTTTAGACCATTTACATTTAACACAATGATTAATGTAGTTGGAATAAAGACTATAATCTTCACCACTGTTTCTATTTGTTCCATCTGCTCTTGTGTTTTCCTTCTGTCTCCGTGTTCATTTAGATTAGCTGGATACATTTGTATGATTCCATTTTATCTCCACTATTGGCTTATTACATTTTTTTCAAAAAATATTTTTAGTGGTTGACCTAGGTTTACAACATACATATTTAATTAATCAGAGCCTAGCTTAGAGTAAGTCATAGCATTTCATATGTCATGTAAAGACATTAGAACAGTATACTAGACCAATTATTGATCCCTTCTGACCTTTGAGCTAATTTGTCATAAATTTTATTTCCCATAACATGCCCTAAACACAAAATATATTGTTAATATTTTTTATTTATGGTCATCTTTCAGAGAAATTAGAAAAATATTTTTAAATAATAAAAACTCTATCTCCTAGAAACGTTATTTGTATAGATCCAAATGTCTAATGTCATACCTCTTCTTCCTGAACAACTTCCTTTAATATTTCCAGTAGTGCAGGTCTGATGGCAATGAATTCTCTCCATTTCTGTTTCTCTGAGAGAGCATTTGTCCTTCATTTCTGAAAGATTATTTTTGCCAGATCCTAACACTTTGGGAGGCTGAGGAGGGCAGACTGCTTGAGCCCAAGAGTTCAAAACCAGCCTTGGCAACATGGTGAAACCCCATCTCTACTAGAAATACAAAAAAAATTAGCTAGATGTAGTGGCATGTACCTGCAGTCCTAGCTACTCAGGAGGCTGAGATGGGAGGATGAATTGAGCCCTGGAGGCAGAGGTTGTAGTGAGCTAAGATTGCACCACTGCACTCTAGCCTGGGCCACAGAGTCAGACAAGAAAAAAGAAAAGAAAGGAAAGGAAAAGGGGAAGGGGAAGGAAAAGAAAAAAGAAAAGAAGAGAAAAGAAAAGAAAAGATTATTTTTGCTGTGTACGGAATTCTGGGTTGAAAGGATTTTCTCCCTTTTGGCCATTTAAAGATGTGCTGCATTATCTTTCGGTCTGCATGGGTTCTAATAAGAACCCTGCATTCTTTTTTTCCTCTGGAATTAGTCTCTTTCCTCTGACTGCCTTCAATATTTTCCATCTTTCATATTCTGCAGTTTGAATATGATATGCCTCGGTGTTTTCCTGTCATTTGCCTGGTTTGGGGGATGATCTATTGGTGTTCTCTGAGCTTCACAGATCTTTGGTGTCCATCATTAATTTTAGAAAATTCTTGGTCATTACATCTTCAAGTATTTCTTCTGCCCCATTTTCTTTCTTTTCCTTCTCAGACTTTACAAATTCAGACCACTTGATATTGTCTCACAGCTCATGGGTTCTCTGCCCTATTTTTTTCACACTTCAGCTGTATTCAAGTTCACAGACTCCTTCTTTGGCTACACCAAGTTTAATAATGAGCTTGTTGAAGACATTTTTCACCTATGTTACTGTCATTTTCATTTTTAGCATTTATTTTACTTTCTTACAGTGTCTATCTCTCTGCTGAAATATCCTACCTGACCATACAAGTTGCCTGCCTTTTCTACTAGAGATTTTAACATACTGAACAGTTATTTTAGATTCCATGTCTGGTAGTTCCAAAGAATTTGGTCTTAAAAATGTCCTGTCTCAATTCCATGTCTGGTAGTTCCAAAGAATTTGGTCTTAAAAGTGTCCTGTCTCAATAGTGTGTTGTTCTTCCTTCCTTCTTTTTATGCCTCAAAAACTTTTTTGAAAGCAGGATATCCTTTGTAAGACAGCTAAGACTGAGGTAAATAGTTTTTATGCCTGGGAAATGGGCCCGCCTTTCCTTCTGCCAGATCTTTAGTGTGTGGAGGTTGAGTCAATCTATTGTCAGAACAGAAGCGTGGTTTGGAATTTGTTGCTGCCATGGTTACCCACAATGTACCACCAGCTTCGAACTGTGTTAGGGTAGTGGCTGGTTTGCCAGAGGATGTTTTCCTCAGTGTCTGTTCGACCTTCAGCTTTTTTGGTCTTCCTTTTACGCTGCATCTGAGCTGGTCTGCCTCCACGTTCTTGCGCCTCGCACCGATCTCCAGTGTCACCTGTCAGTCCACAGCTGTTAGCCTCCTATGGGTGGGAAGATTCTCTGACATTAGGATTAAGCCTTGGTCTTGGGCAAACACTGTCTTCCTTGGTGACTGGGGTGTGGCCTTCTCAGTGCTCCTGCCCTTTCTCCTCCACTAAAGTTCTGGGCCTAGCACATATTCCTGTCCCTCGCCAAGGACGAAAGACTTTTTTTCTGTTCTCTTTCCACAGTGGTTTAAGGCTCTTATCTCATAGGAGCAAAGAAGGGAAGAAGGACTCAGACAGGGCTTCGTGTCTTTCCAAAAGGATCTACTGTCCCTCTCCTCCAGGGGGAACAGTAAGGGACACTTTCTCAGTACCCACACCCTTGCCTCAATCTTTTTTGTAAGCATCCAATGAAATCTGTGGAGAAGAGCCTGTGAGTGGATACAAACTCCCCGTGTCTACAGCCCCCCAGGCGATCTCTGTTTTCTTGCTGGTCCACGCTAAGTTCATTAAATTTTAACTGAATTCTCCTGCGGGATGTTCACTTTGTCTGTCTCAGGTAAACAAGTGCTCAGGTCTTACCTTTCCAAGGGGGTGCCTGTCTCTCCTCACAGTTTGGGTTGGGAGGTTGTCCTGCAACCTCAGCTCACTGATGAATTCAAGAAGATATCAGCATGCAGACTTCTGGGGTTTGTTGTTGCTGTCAAGGTAGGAACGATGCTCTCTCTAGCTTTCTCCATTCTAAGTAGAAGCTAAAAGTCCCCAACTATCTGCTTTTCAGCCAAACTTTAAAGGCTGTTTAATGAATGTGGCTAGCTTTGCTCACTATAGGCATATATGAAAGAAAATAATTTCAGGTCATACTTCCAACTCAGCAACAAAAATATCTCTGTAATCCCAATAAAGCATGCAAAATTACTGTTTTAAAATGCAGGCAATAGCCAGAATTTTACATGTCAAACGTATTATTATAGCTGTTAAAGAAACTATATCCTACCAAAGAATAGTTCTGGTATTTTGATCATTAATTTGTTAAGTTCTAATTTATCAACATGTGAAAACTGTATCCATTTCTTTAGAATAAGTATTACATATCTGTCCAACAAGTCAACTGTGTACTTCTCTCTGTATAACAATAAAGGCAAAATGGGAAAAAAGTACATAGGAAAAACATACCTTTTACTCACTGGTTAATTTCATTCAATACACTTTCTACCACTGCAAAATTTCAGTTCCTTGAAGACAGAAATTTCTTTGCCTTTCTACCTGATATGCAAAGAAGCTTACATACTGCGGACCTCTTATGACACAATCGCAGAGGTAATATTACCTACTTAAATAGTGGCAGCAATGGTCTGGAAAGCTGATCTGTATATTACTGTATAGAAAGAACACACAACACTATAAATTTTCATGGCACAATAGAACTGAAAGTACACTTTAAAATTTTTAATTTAACTAGTTCCTTTTGTTTAAAGTCACTTGAGCTATTTTCAGAGAAAAACCCTGAATAAAAACTCTTCAATTTTTTTCAATAAAACATTTATACTTAATCCCTGCCTTTCCTTAGCTCAATGCTGTTGCAATATTTAAACATGACATCTACTATGTAAATGTAAATATATGACATCTACTATGTAAATCATTTAAATATGACATTTACGTAAATGTATTACAGCTGCATAAATACTTAAGATGAATAGTGGAACACGGGTATTTTAGAGGTACAATCTCACAGAATCTCAAATTTAATTACTTTTTAAAACACGTGGGGACAAAATGTTCAGTTGACAAAGAGAAATAACCTGGTTTTCTTTAATTTTATAAAATGAGTGAAAGAAAATGAATTTTTAAAACAAGACAATCTTTGGCTGGGCATGGTGGCTCACACCAGTAATCCCTGCACTTTGGGAGGCCAAGGCAGGAGGATCGTTTGGCCCAGGAGTTCAAGACCAGTCTGGGCAACAAAGCGAGACCCTGTCTCTATTTATAAAAATTAATAAAATAAAAAACAAGATACTCTTTATGTTCTATGAGGTTGGCAAAGTCAACTAAAAACACCCAATCAGTGTTTGTGAGGACATGAAGAAATAAGATTCCTTCTCATTTATTACTGTGGAGGTATAAATTGGCCCAGTTTTACAACAGACATTTGGTAAGGCATTAGTATTTTCAAAAATATGTCTATCTTTTGATCCAGCAATTCAACCTCAAGAAAATGTACACACAGCACTATTTGTAACAGCACAGAGCAAAAAATAAAAACCAAAAAAATAAATAACTGGCTGGGCACAGTGGCTCACGCCTGTTATCCCAGCACTTTGGGCGGCTGAGGCAGGCGAATCACTTGAGGTCAGGAGTTCAAGACTAGCCTGGCCAACATGGTGAAACCCTGTCTCTACTAAAAACACAAAAAATTAGCCAGGCATGGTGGTGCGTACTTCTAATCCCAGCTACTCGGGAGTCTGAGACAGGAGAATCGCTTCAACCTGGGAGGCAGAGGTTGCAGTAAGCCGAGACTGTGCCGTTGCACTCCAGCCTGGGCAACAGAGCGAGAGTTCGTCTCACAAAAAAAAAAAAAACAACTTCCCATCTGTGGAGTTTGTATACCTGGAAATGGGCCAGAAAAAATTGTTTTAGAGTATATCAACAAAATAGAATACCATGTAGCCATTTAAAAAATAACGATCAGGCAGGGCACGGTGGCTCACACCTGTAATCCCAGTACTTTGGGAGGCCAAGGTGGGCAGATCACTAGGTCAAGAGATCGAGACCATCCTGGCCAACACTGTGAAACCCCATCTCTACTAAAAATACAAAAATTAGCTGGGCGTGGTGGCACCCACCTGCAGTCCCAGCTACTAGGGAGGCTGAGGCAGGAGAATCGCTTGAACCCAGGGGGCAGAGGTTGCAGTGAGCGGAGATCACGCCACTGCACCCCAGCCTGGTGACAAAGCGAGACTCTGTCTCAAAAAATAAATAAATAAATAATGATCTAAAACAGTATGAGAGCCCCAGAGCACAGACTCAAAAGTGGTAGCTACTATAAGAATCCTGAATTCTTAAGATAAAGGTGAAACTGTTTAAGCTTCCAGTAAGTAAAAAAGTTGCCAGCAATGAGGAAAAAGATTGTCCATTAGAATTCTCATCAGAAACACCAAAAACCATAACGTAACTGCAAAAAATCAGCACAAATGTGGCCTGAGACTGCTAAATTGGCTTTCTTTGCTATCTGTTTAACCAAACACAAAACTATAAAACAAGTGAGTCAGTGACAGATAGATAAATAAATAACCAGGTTAAGTAGGATTAAAATGACTAGCACCGTGGGTACCATTTTATTTTTCCGATACCAATAATAGTTAACATTACCATGTTCTTACTTTCCACCAGATTCTGTTCCAAGTTCCAAGCACTTTTATTTATATTCACTCATTTAATCCTCAAAGACAATGAGGTAACAATACTATTATTTCTATTTTACAGATGAAGAATCTCAGAGAGAGGTTAAGTGTCTTGCCTAGGCTAGTAAGGGACTGAGCTAAGATAAAACCTACATGGAATGAATAAATCTTTCTTTAGAGTAAAAAAATAATAATAAAAAATAAATTAAAAAAAGATAAAACCTACAATCTAACTCCTCAGCACCAGCCTCTTCCCCATCACATTTATACTACCTTTAAATGAATAAGCTTCTGACTTAAGGAAAGAAATGCCTTTGAAAAATAAGTTGCCTGCCTAGGTCCAACTACTCTGTGTTCACTTCTACACTGGATTAAAAAATTACTACACCATCAACTTTCTCCTTGAGCTTATTCTCATTTTAGGACAAGTGCTTCTATTACAGACAGAACCCTCTGTGTGCCTGAAGTGTGCGCACTCAGAGTTCCTCTCTATGGCTAAGGTTGCCACCTAGTGGAACGAAACGAAAATCTTCACACAAAGTATAAAGCATTCTGAGGCTAGAGATGAATGTTAAAACGTGTCTGTTTTCAATGGGTCTTCCCTGGAAACACACATTCCTTATATCATTAACAAAAACTTGTTTTGTTTTGTTTTTGTTACTGATTTACGTAATACTGGCACTTTCAACTAAAAGACTGGTGGTACCTTACCCGAGGTTCCTGTAAGTGGCTGTTCCCTCTGGTGTCTCTACAGCACCGTGTGAACACCAAAATGACAAAATGCAAACAGCTGAACTACGCTTCCTATGCCATTCTACCCACTCAGCCTGGAAGGTCAAGGACAGCAACCTCATTCACTGTGATCTTCTTCCACCACCAAGTGTGCAGAATGACAGGAGCCAGGAAAAGGAATCTGAAGACAGTGGGTCTCAATCTTCCTCTATTCTATCAACATAAACTGGACCTTTTACCAAGTTCCCAACAAGGGGAATTTGTTCTCCAGGTGACATTTGATAATGTCTAAAGAAAGTTTTGGTTGTCACACTGCAGGGAAGCTAAGCTACTGGTATCTAAACAAGCCAAGGATGCTGATCAATGCCCTACAAGGCTCAGGACACTCCCCACACCAAAAAAAAAATACTCAACCAACCCCAAATGTTAACACTGCCAAGGTCGAAAGCCCTGCTTAACCCCCACCATCCTTCTTAAGAGGGACACAGATCAGTGAAAAATACCAGTTTATAACAATAAGCTGAGCCTACAAACCCAATTCTATTTAACATATATAAACAAAGTATTTTTGGCACTTTTAATAAACTTTTCTAGGAATATACAATGTATACTGTACACAGAATACAGCATTAACCTTGATAAATCACAGAAGAAATGTACTTTGTATTTTCAGAACTTTACCAAGAATTCTTTACCACTTAAGGAAGAGACCAGTTATGACATCTAAGTTGCCAATACATCGTAACTACATTGGCCCATTGGTGGCTATCATCTTCATGATGACTCTACAATAGAAAGATATACAGCTGTTTCAATTCCATTCCATTTACATTCTAGGATAACTGCCTGAGCATTTATACATTTTTGAATCTTTTTTTTTTTGAGACAGAGCCTTGCTCTGTTGTCCAGGCTGGAGTGCAGTGGCACAATCTAGGCTCACTACAACCTCCACCTCCCAGGTTCATGCGATTCTTGTGTTTCAGCCTCCCAGGTAGCTGGGATTACAGACACGCGCCAGCATGTCCGGCTAATTTTTGTACTTTTAGGAGAAACGGGATTTCACCACGTTGACCAGGCTGGTCTTGAAATCCTGACCTCAAGTGATCGCCTAAGGCAGGCCTCCCAAAGTGCTGGGATTACAGTCATGGGTCACAGCACCTGGCTGAAGTAAATTTTTAAACCATAAAAAACATATTTTAAAGAATAAAAATATATTTTCATTTATTCTTTACATTACACTTAGGGTATTACACTGACTTTTTAAGAAAGTATGTGTATCAGTAGGTTATATTATCTATGAACTTAATTTCACAAAAGCAAAGATGATGTTACAAATCATTTGTTATAAGAGTTTTCACTGACTTTGGGAGGCCAAGGCAAGCAGATTACCTGAGGTCGGGAGTCTGAGACCAGACTGACCAACATGGAGAAACCCGGTCTCTACTAAAAATACAAAATTAGCCAGGCGTGGTGGCATGCCTATAATCCCAGCTACTCGGGAGGCTAAGGCAGGAGAATCGCTTGAACCCGGGAGGCAGAGGTTGTTGTGAGCCAAGATTGCACCATTGCACTCCAGCCTGGGCAACAAGAGCGAAACTCCGTCTCAAAAAAAAAAAAAAAGGTGTTCACTGAATCTGGTGAAACAAAAGCCACTCTAGGAAAAAAACTAAAGTCCTTCCCACAATCTTTGTTTTTGCTATTCCCTCTGCCTGGATACTCGCCTTACAGTTCCACACGTGGACACTATTCTGACCCTTGGCAAGGCTAGCTCCACCCCATTTTTCCTGTTTTGGCTTATTTCACCTTTTTTCAGAGGTTGTATCTGAACTTCACCACCCACACCTTACCATAGAGCTCATTTATTTTCTTCCTAGCATTTCTTACAATCCGCAGTATTTTCAAATTTTGTATATTGTCCTCCACTTCAGAATGGAAGCTCCATAAAGACAGGGACTGGTCTATCTTACCCCTATATTTAGCAAAATGACTAGGGCACTTAGGAGGAGACCATTAAATATTTCTTGAATAAACAGGCTTACGAATAAACATTAATAAACTGTAACAAAAATCCCAGAAATTGTCAACAAGGGAATAAAAAGACAACAGAGAATAAGAGAATGAAAATAAATTATACCATTTCCAAGTAAATGATGGGGAGATTACAACATATAATAAAGACAGTAAATGTAAAATGACAGTCAGAACTGATTCAAAAGTTAAAGCCAGCCATATGCCATCTAGAAAGGAAATACTTAAAACAACAACAAAAAAATACAGACAGAAAGTAAAAGATGGGCAAAAATATATAAAATTTTTAAAAAGCCAGAGGTTATGATAGTCAGATGGGAATAAAGCCAGACATCAAGGAAAAGAACATTAAATACAACAAAGGGGGACACATTATAATGATTTTGAACACAATTCTTAAAATAAACTATGACTGCCAAGAACGTTTATAAACTAAAAACTCTGCATGAAAATATAAAAAGCAGTAACTACAGGAAAAATAAACAAAAACATAAAAGTTGTGAGAGATTCTGATGTTTGCTCAGTCACTGCTTAGATCAAGTAGTCAAAAAATAAATATGTATGTAGATGGTGATCTGATAAGATTATATTTTCTGTTAAAATGAAAACACAACAAACAACCAAGATAAAAGAAGTAGTTCACAAAGAAATAAGGAAAGAACAAATACAAAAGCGCACCATAGAGAAAATAACAGTGAGAAAATTAAGTCCGAGGGCCACGCTCTGAAAAACCGCACACTATTAAATTTGAAATTTTAAAAAGAATGATTTTGTAGAAAAACACAAAATTATCAAAATTGACTCGCAAGATAGAAAACTTAAGGACATAAGCAAATAAAACATTAAGAATGTTGCCAAGAAAGCAATTAGCCAGATACATTCATGGGTATATGCCTTCACATTTTTAAAGAATCTACTATTCTCATAAGGAATGAGGGGGGGGAGAGGAAGAAAAACTACTTTTCTTTTTATGAACCCAGCATAATAACCATAACCAAAATCTGACAAAGCACACAAAAAAGAAAAGTGACCATACTGAAACAATTGTCCTAAATACATTAATATTAAAAATTTAGAAATACTTGAAGCCAAAGAAAGGTTATCTAGGAGCGTAAGGGTGGTTAAATATTAAGAAACCTAGCAGTACATTTCACCATATATTAAATAAGTTAGCAAAAACAAAGATCTGAAAAGATGCAAAAATATTTTCTCAATTTACTTCTGCATTATCTTCCTGATTTCTATGGCTACTTCATTAAAATAAAAAATACATAGCCAATGTGTAAGATATGTAAAGACATTTGCTTCAGCATTGTTAACTATTTTAAAACTCATTAATCAGGTACACACAGTGGAATACTAACCAGCCATACATCGTTATGGAATATTTGTAATGCTGAGAAAGCAAACTAAAAGAATAAACATCAAATTATTTACAGAACTTGTTCCTGATTATGTAAGATTTAACTACCAAGCATATGTTATCACAAGACACGGATCACATATCCATGATGCATGTTTAATTTCTGCATCACATATGCTAGAGTTTAATATTACTATTTTACTCTATGTATTTCCAGATTGTTATTGTTTTCTAGGGGGGAAAGTGAAAATTCTCATTTTGCCCCTATAAGCTACGCAATAAGGAAATAGAAAAGAGTTTAGGCCAACAAAGGCCATATAAAATGACAAATGAAAACGGGTAATATTAAGGAAGTATAGATAAAAGATACACAAACAGGAAAAAGCAAAGTTAAAACAATCGTATCCACAGAAAGAGCACACAAGGGACAGAAAGTGACAGCTTAGCGTGCAGATTACAAGAACATCTGGGCTTCCCACTGCTAAACACACAGTGTACTCCTAAAATAACCCCAAAGAAATGCTATTAAGAAATTCTAGAGCTTCATGTACACTCTTACAGAGCTACTGCAATCTCTTTCCTATCAACCACCCGCCTCAAGTTAAACATCTGCTTACATAACAGACATGCTACACTATGCTGCCATCTGCAGAGCAGACTTAACACTAAAATTCCCACTGAGAACACTTAAATATGTTTGTTGAAGGCATCAAAGTAAATGACGGAGAAACTAAAACTTAACTAGAGGTACAATTATATTGGGAGGAGAGAGATAGGTATAGGAAAGAGAAATGACAGTAAGTCACACAATGTTTAAAGTTGAAAAAAATCAAGAAACAATAGCATAAGCATATTATTAGCAATTGGGAAAAAACTGAAGAATCCAAAATAAAACTAGTTAAGCAGCTGCCACAAAAGAAAGGGACTGCAGCTAGAGAAGGGAAAGGCACATCTGCCTTTTAGTATAGGCTCTTACTCTCTATCTGAACTTGTAATACTTGTGATAGGTTTTAAGTACTGCAAATATTTTTCAAAATGATTGTTAATTATACCTAAGAATAAAGGAATCGGTTATTTCTTAGATTTTTTTTTTTTTGAGCTCAGAAATATCTTAAATGGTTTTTAACTTTCTTTTTAAAGGCAGAGTCTCACCCTGTCACCCAGGCTGGAGTGCAGTGGCACAATCAGCTCACCGTAACCTCTAACTCCTGAGTTCAAGCTATACTCTTGTCTCAGCCTTGTGAGTAGCTGAGACCACAGGCATGCACCACCAAGCCTGGCTAATTTTTCAGTTTTTAATAGAGATAGGGTCTCACTTTTTTGCCCAGGCTGGTCTTGAACTCCTGGCCTGAAGCAATCCTCCCGCCTTGGCCTCTGAAAAGTGCTAGGATTAGAGGCATGAGCCACCATGCCCAGCCTTAAATGTTTTCAAAAGCAAGAAATATAAAAATTAGCATAAAGGCAACACTGCAAGTAACGAAGACTGAAAGCAATATAAAAATCGCCAGGCAGTACTGAAGTCTTTGTTCAACAGGCACCTATCACTACAATGGATAGCATAAGTTCACTACATACTTGCTTTGTTATATAAAAGCTTATTAGAAACAACAACATCAAAGAACTGCAATATTCTGCACATTTTTATTTAATTAACATTTATTGTGAACCAATTACATGTAAGGTACTCAATTGGGATTTTCACAAAAATACAATTTCCTAAAACAAGTTCAGGGAAGATAAAGCCCTATCTACCAGAACCACAAGCCTGGATATCTATAGACAGATAACAAAAGGAAAACTTAAGGTTACTGCACAAATCACAAAATCAATTAAACTGATGTCCAATTATTTTCCTGCCATTTTATAAAGCTTCAAAAGTAATATAAATTTACAGTAAAATACCACCAACACTTGCTAAAATGGCAATTGGTACTTGAATAATACATTTTTCATCACTAAACCCTTGTTTAATGACAAATTATTGACAAAAATTTAAAACTAAAGTCCAAACATACATATCATATACTTAGTAAGAGATTCAATATACAGCTTAGCATCCAACTCCACAATTTCCAGAAAGAAAAACATCATCTCCTTCCTTATTCAATTTGATAACTGAAAGATTCATAAGGTAAGAGAACACTATTCACCAATAAAAGTTTATTCTTTTTCCCATCCTGTATCAAGCTTTTGTATCAGGATATGAACTTACATTTGTAAAAGTCTAAAGATAAAGAAATAAACCCGTTTGGTTCAGTTGAGCTATAAACATTAAGAAATCCTGAACTGCGATTGTAAGTATAATTAACCTAAAATCTTTCAAATCACATATTTCAAATTGCATTCTAAGCAACAATATGTTAGACACAGGGGCCACTGGCTGTGTTCTAAGAGATGATAATGCTAAAAAAGCAATATAAGATTTATAATTGTATTATAAATATTTTATCACCCTAAAATTGTAATATACTTGCAAACTAAAGTATAATACAGAAAAGCTCACCTTCATCCACAGAAAACTGACAGCTCTTATCATTGAAGAAAAGTATTTTCTTCTTATCGGGACGATTTACAAATAGTATCTGGTCCCCCAAAGCCTTAAAGATAGATAAAATAAAGATTTTTCAGTTAACTCCAAATTACCTCACCAAAAAAAAAAAAAAATTTAAACAATAAAGGACTTTCATTTCCTTAACACATTCAGTATACCACCATAGGGTCCACCACCATAGGTCCACTGGACCCAATTTTAGTTTTAGTTTTGTTTTTAAGAGACTCCACCCAGACTGGAGTGCAGCTCACTGCAGCCTCAACCTCCCAGGCTCAAGCAATCCTCCCACCTCAGCCTCTGGAGTAACTGGGACCACTGGTGCATTGCCACCACGTCTAGCTAATATTTTCAATTTTTTGTAGACAAAGGGTCTCACTATGTTGCCAGGGCTGGTCTTGAACTCCTGGGCTCAAGCGATCTTCCCACCTCAGCATCAGAAAGTACAGGGACTATAGGTGTGAGCCACTGCACTCAGCCCCAATTTTAGTTTTTGAGTTTCTTTCTTGAGTAGTTCAATTTTTTAAAAATTGTTATTTCCAGACTTGTATTCTTAGAGGTCTTCCAAAGAACAAAAATAAAACGTGTTTCACTTAAAACGGAAAATTCAATCTTTGCTGCAATTACTATTTGGGTCCATGGGACTCTTTCACTAATCTAAGACACATAATAGAATCTTGGTGTTCCTACTTTTCCTCTACCTTGAGATATTTTGCTACTTACTCATCATTACCCACCAATTATTTCCAACTGTGCTTTTAAAACGCTAAAATAATAAGAAAATAGAAGAATGATTAAATCACCTAGAAATGTGATGCAATAGTGAAATACATGGGCATCCTTCAGTTTTCTTACTGCATTGCCCAAAGGATTACATTACACCTTCTCAAGAGATATAAAAGATTGGAAGAGTCTTCTTGTTGTCTTTTAACTTTCATTGAGTACACCTGACAAAAAAAATTTTGTATTTTCTACCCTTGAGAGCAAAGACAAGAAAACTGACCAAAGACATTTCACAATTATTAGATCAATCAAAATATGAATGCAAAAAGCCAAATAGCAGCACTCAAGACTATCTGGCAAAAATTCATCATAGGAATAAAGTCTCAAGCTATGGAATCTTTAGATGACAATAACTCAAGTGAAGATTCTCAAGCTTAAGAATCAACAAGCGAACAAAATGCTTCTCAATACAAAATGGAAACAATATTCTCATCCCGTTATTCTCCAGAAGATTATCACACAGTATTTTGTGAAAAGAATCTTTATCATCTCACTTTGCTAAAAGGATATATGACAGTATTCTTCTTTTTGATGTGTTTTCCAAAAATTACTTGATACAGAAGTTTGCTGTGTTAAATTCTTACTAAAATCTCTAATAAAGCTGTTTTCATCATCCCATTATTCTAACTTATGTAAATTATTCATAAAATGACTTAAAATAGCTTAAAAATAATAGTCCACTAGATCAAGGTGGTAAAAGGTGATAACTACAGGATGAGCAACCCAAATCCCAAAATCTCGAATCCAAAATCCAAAACTTTTTGAGTGCTGACATGACATGCCAAAGAAATACTTACTAGGGGCCAGGTGCGATGGCTCACACCTATAATCCCAGCACTTTGGGAGGCTGAGGCAGGAGGATCATTTGGGGTCAGGAGTTTTTTTGTTTGTTTTGAGATGGAGTCTCACTCTGTTGACCAGGCTGGAGTGCAGTGGCGCGATCTCGGCTCACTGCAAGCTCTGCACGGTGGCTCACGCCATTCTCCTGCCTCAGCCTCCCAAGTAGCTGGGACTACAGGTGCCCACCACCACGCCCGGCTAATTTTTTGTACTTTTTAGTAGAGACAGGGTTTCACCATGTTAGCCAGGATGGTCTCGATCTCCTGACCTCGTGATCCACCCGCCTCAGCCTCCCAAAGTGCTGGGATTACAGGCGTGAGCCACTGCACTCGGCCGAGGTCAGGAGTTTTGAGACCAGCCTGG
Organism: Gorilla gorilla gorilla; assembly: GCF_029281585.2. NCBI lineage: Eukaryota > Metazoa > Chordata > Mammalia > Primates > Hominidae > Gorilla > Gorilla gorilla. Next base: position 34,832,217 of record NC_073231.2, read on the forward strand.
TCAACATGGTGAAACCCCATCTCTGCTAAAAATAGAAAAATTAGCTGGACATGGTGGCAGGTGTCTGCAATCCCAGCTACTTGGGAGGCTGAGACAGGAGAATCTCTTAAACCTAGGAGACAGAGGTTGCAGTGAGCCGAGATCATGCCACTGAACACCAGCCAGGGCAACAGAAAGAGACTCCGCCTCACAAAAAAAAAAGAAAGAAAGAAAGAAAGAAATACTCACTGGAGCATTTTGGATTTCAGATTTTCAACTCTGGAATGTTTAACTGGTATAATGAAAATATCCCAAAATTTGAAAAAAATCCCAAAATCTGAAACAGTTCTGGTCCCAAGCATTACAGATAAGGGACAGTCAAATTGTACATACATAAAATAAATGAAAGAACCTGAAGACATTGCTAAAAAAAACTAAAGACATGAATAAATGAAAAGAATTCTGTGCTCATGTATTAAAAAACTTAATACAGTTACGATGGCAATACTACCCAAAGTTACCTATTCAATGTAATCCCTATCAAAATCCCAATGGTATTTTTTGCAGAAATGGAAAAATCCACCCAAAAACTTATATCAAATCTTAAGGGACCTCAAAAAGCCTGAAATGGTTTAGATCTGTGTCCCCATCAAATCTCATGTCAAACTGTAATCCCCAATGTTGGAGGTGGGGCCTGGTGGGCGGTGACTGGTATGAAGGTGGATTTCCCTCTTGGTGCTGTTCTCCTGATCATGAGTTCTCATGAGATCTGGTCATTTAAAAGTGTGTGGCACCTTCCCCACTCTCTCTTGCTCCTGCTCCGGGCATGTAAGATGAGCCTGTTTCCCCTTCACCTTCTGCCATGATTATAAGTTTCCCGAGACCTCCCCATAAGCTGAGTAGACACCAGCATCATGCTTCCTGGAGAGGCTGCAGAACTGTGAGCCAAATCAATCTCTTTTCTTTATAAATTATCCAGTCTCAAGCATTCCTTTATAGCATTGCAAGAATAGACTAATACATAGCCAAAACAATCTTGAAAAAGAACAAAATTGGTGATCTCACTCTTACTGATTTCAAAATATATTACAGAGCTACATTAATCAGGCCAGGTGCAGTGGCTCACACCTGGAATGCCACCACTTTGGGAAGCCGAGGGTGGGCAGATCACTTGAGGTCAGGAGTTCGAGACCAGACTGGCCAACATGGTAAAACCACATCTCTACCAAAAATAAAAAAATTAGTTGGGTGTGGTGGTGTGTGCCTGTAATCCCAGCTAATCAGGAGGCTGAGTCAGGACTACTGCTTGAACCTGGGAGGCAGAGGTTGCAGTGACCCAAGATTGCATCACTGCGCTCCAGCATGGGTGACAGAGTGTGACTCTGTCTCAAAAAAAAAAAAAAAAGGCTACATTAATCAAAACATTGTAGTGCTGGCATGAAGAAAGACATATAGGCAGAATAGAGGGCCCAGAAATAAACCTTCACATATATGGTCAAATGATCTTCCACATGAGTACCAAGACTAAGACTATTCAATGGGCAAAGGACGGTCTCTTCATCAAGACACTGAGAAAACTGTATACCCACATGAAAAGGAATAAAGTTGGACTCTTATACCATATACAAAAATTAACTCTAAATAAATACCTAAATATAAGACCCAAAACTATAAAACTCCTAGAAGAAAACATAGGACAAAAGCTTCATGACATTAGATTTGGCAGTGATTTAAACATGATACTAAAGGCACAGGCAACAAAATCAAAAATAGACAAGAGTGCAGCAAACTCAGAAACTGGCAAATTAAAGAGCACAATCAACAGAGTAAAATGGCAACCTACAGAATGGGAGAAAATATTTGCAAATCGTGTATCTGGTAAGGAATTAATATCCAGAATATATTTTTTAAAACTCCCACAATTCAACAACAAAAACACAATGGAATATTATTCAGCTTTAAAAAGGAAGAAAATCCTGTTGCAAGTACAACATGGATGAACCTTGAGAATATTATGCTAAGTGAAATAAGCCAGTCTTGGAAAAAGATTCCAAGATTCCAAGCAAACGGGCTAAGGCTAGAAGAACAGAAGAGACATATCATATGCTACCATAGGGCAGACAAGGTTTGGAGTAACTGCCCACTTAACCACAAAACAAAACAAACAGAAACACTCTTGGGAGGAATGTAACAGAATCCTGAGTCTTTACACATATTAATATAATCCACAAGGTCTAAGACCCAACAGAAATGTATTAGATATATGAAGAAACAGGAAAATATGACCCATAAAAGAGACAGTCAATGCAGACCAGCTCTGAGATGACTCGGCTGTTAGAATAACAAGAATTTTAAAGCAGCTATAAGAAATCATACTTAAGGGTGTAACAAAAGATACGTGTCACAAATGGAAGAAAAAGAAAACAAAATTCAGCAAAGAAACAGAAACCAGAAGAAAAATTTACAAAGAAAGACTAGAACTGAAAAATACAATTAAAAAATTCACCAACTGGGCTTAACAAGTTGGAAGTGAAGAAGAAAACTGAGTGAACTTGACGATGGATTAATAGAACAGAAAAAAAATTGAAATAAATAAACAGAGCCTCAGGGACTTGTAGTACAATACCAGAAGATCTGACATGTATAATTCCATTACCAAGAAGAAGACACAAAGAGGCAAGTTTTCTTCTACAGGTAGCAAAATGAATGAACCTGCTTAATAAGTTAACATTAATAATGAGCAACTGTGACAAATGGAAACAAGCAGCTTTCCCCAGTGAGTTTCAAATTGAAACTGGAAATGTCATCTGTATCAGTAGGACTTTCATAGATAGCCCCTTTAGGACTTCAAAATAGCCAGGTTATTAACCAATGCTTTCATGTTTTAATGCCTCTAGTTCCTCAGGTAATGAACATCTACTAGTATTATAGAAGACACTCTTATTTACAAACAGAGCTTACAAGAGAAACTCTATTGCCTTTGAGGAAAATTTTCCAGAAATAGCCTGAACAATCAAACAATCATATAGTAACAGCAACAAGAACCCGTCAAAGTTACACAGAGATGGCTGCTCCCTTTCCTGCTAGGTGGCACAAGACAAATTTCAAACCTTCAAGTGGCTCACTGTAACCCATGTGTATATAATAGAAGCTTTAAAAACAATTGTAAAATGTTTGATATTTTTAAAACCAAGAAGTCATTATTCATTCAAATTATATTAAGACATAGAAAGAAAAGAGAGATTACCTTGACAGCTTTCTGGGAATTGGGCAGTGCTTCTTCTATGTCTTCTAAAAGAATTCCTCCTAATCCTCGCTGGTCATGCTGATCTAAGAGCCTAAGTAGGGCCTTCTTATCTCTCACGTTGTACTTGGGCTTGAAAGCATACTTCCCATCTATTACTTCAATTTTGGGATTGTTGACTAAAGCCTGTAACAGTGATACAATTGGAATATATTAACAAATGGAACATAAATATATATATATTTTTTGAAACGTAATCTTGCTCTGTCGCCCAGGCTGGAGTGCAGTGGTGCGATCTCAGCTCACTGCAACCTCCGCCTCCTGGGTTCAAGCGATTCTCCTGCCTCAGCCTCCCTCTCCTGCCTCCCTCCCTCTCAGCACCTGGGACTGCAGGTGTGCACCACCACACCCAGCGAATTTTTGTATTTTTAGTAGAGACGGGGTTTCACCACATTGGCCAGGCTGGTCTTGAACTTCTGACCTCAGGTGATCCACCCACCTCAGCCTCCCAAAGTATTGGGATTATAGGCGTGAGCCACTGTGCCCAGCCCATATACACATTCTTAATTCTACTAATTATTTTAAAATACAACACTAGCCAATACAGTGGCAAATTAAAAGTACCTTATGAATACAAACTGGCAGGCCTAAAATCCTGGACATCCAGAATTCCAGAACAGTAGATCAGCACGGTGCTCACTTTTTATAAAAGAAACTGTGTTTTATTTACATAAATTCTTTGAAGAGAAATAAACCATTTTATCACAACTACTTTGAAAAAAGCTGAACCCATATTCTTCTAGTAGTCAAAATGTGTAGGAATCAATAAAACACCTACAAATATTAATAGACAAAGTGAACTGAGTAGTGCCCACTCCATCTGCAAAGTACAGCTTATCACATACTGGCATTATAAAGTAAGGAACATTACCCTTACTAGTCAATGGTCTTCCCCATCTGCTATCAACTGGCAATGGCAGCTGTGGAAGGAACTGAAAAGGACCAGACTAGTGCATACAAGAACTTTACCTATAATGTCAGCTTGAGAATGAAACTGAGTAGGAATGCAGGAATTACTGAATATAATTATGTTTCTAGTCAGTTCTGTTGTACAGCTAGTATCAGAAGGAAAGCTCTTCAAAAAGAGCAACCCTATATATTTTCTTCTGCAGCTGCCAGCCTGACCCTGAAAGGAGAAAGAGAAGAAACACAGAAAGAAGAAAAAAGGGAGAATAGAATAGTAAAATGATCAAAGTCATGGTTAACTAAATGTTGGTAGTCTATGAATTCTCAAGGTTAGCTAAACCAGCAAATTTAAATGTGGATTACCATTGTTTGTATATCACTAATACAATGAACTACAATTATACTGATTAATGGTCATGTTACATTATAAAAGTCAAGATCTGTATTTTGCTTGGTAAAAAAATAAATGAATTGTATGTTAGGAATTTTACATTTGGTTTCTAGAATCTATCTCTGGTCCTAGAAAGTAGTCTTCTTAGTTTTCACTTCATATTTTAAAGCGGTAAACATTTGAATTTTTAAATGCTATTCATTTCCAAATTAGCATGGTCACTGACTGCGTTGGGGTTTCTTCAAATGATGTGTGTTCATACACAGCATTCGTGACTTTTTTTCCACATCAAGCCATAATAGCAGTAATTGTGCAACAAAATATCTTCCTTTCCCTGCAGTACCTTATGCTTTAAATTTCCTAAAACAAAAACAATTCAATTTACAAGCATACAAACTATAAATCTGGCAATACAAAATAAGCATTAATCTGTAAAAACATTAAGTCGAATTGGTACAATGACTTCTTTACAACTATTACACAGAAGTCTTACCTTTAACATTTTGAAATAGATAACATAAAATTATATGAAAACCAACAAATCAATCTTATAAATGTGTACATTCAAAAAACAAAGACCCTACACCATTTCTCTTAAGAAAAAGTAAAAAGCATTATCAGATTTCACCATATTAAAACATTCTAGGCAAGGCGCAGTGGCTCATGTCTATAACCCCAGCACTCTGGGAGGCCGAGATGGGCCGATCACTTGAGGTCAGGAGTTCAACACCAGCCTGGCCAACATGGTGAAACCCCGTCTCTACTAAAAACACAAAAATTAGCCTGGTATCGTGGCACATGCCTGTAGTCCCAACTACTCAGGAGGCTGAGTCAGCAGTGAGCTGAGATCATGCCACTGCACTCTAGCCTGTGCAACAGAGCAAGACTCTGTCTTAAAAAAAAAAAAAAAATTCTAGTTACAGGAAGTCTCTCTTGATAATCAACTAAATTCTTACCTCAGTCATTAGCCATTGTTTCTGCTTGAGTCCAATATCTAAATGTTGTGTTTCATCCAAAATTTCATCTAAGGTTAGAGGATGCGTATCTCCTCGCTGATGCCGTGTCTATCAAGTGAAGAAATTGTTATTAGAAGACAGTTTCAAAATGCTAGATGCATTAAATCATAGTTACATGTAAACAAACCTTCAGGAATGAAAAACATGTATTATTCCAGGTAGCATAATTATAGTGACGAAGAGCCATAGACTATGAAATCAGAATGGGGTTGAAACTCATTGCTCTATAAAATCAAAAGACAAACTGACAAAAAAATACATGCAACTCGTATCACCAAGAGCTATATTCTTCCTAACATTTCAAGAGCTTCAAAAAACTAACAAAATAGACCAGGCACGGTGGCTCATGGCTGTAATCCCAGCACTCTGGGGGACTAAGGCAGGTGGGATCACTTCAGGTCAGGTGTTCGAGACCAGCCTGGCCAACATGGTGAAACCCCATGTCTACTAAAAATACAAAAATCAGCCGTGCATGGTGGTGCATGCTTGTAATCCCAGCTACTTGGGAGGCTGAGGCAGGAGAATTGCTTGAACCTGGGAAGAGGAGGCTGCAGTGAGCTGAGATCATGCCACTGCACTCCAGCCTGGGAGACAAGAGCAAGACTGTCTCGAAAAAACACAAAACTAACAGAAAATGACCCAAAGACAGAAACGCGCAGATTGCAAAAAATGACCTTAAACATAGGAAAAGACACTCAACTTTCACCAAACAATCCTATTTCTAGAAACTTATCCTACAGAAATACCAGTACCACACAGAAAAGTGACTTATGGTCACTGTAGCATTGTTCATAAAAGGAAAATATTAGAAATAACCCAAGCGTCCATATTAGAAGACAGATTAACCACAGCACATCCATTCCACTATACAGATGTTCACAAAGTAAATGTAAAAGTTCTCTATGTGCTAATTTGAAAAGATGTCCAAGACAAATTAATAAGTTAAAAAACATATGTATCATGCCTATCCAATGAAAACACACACACACACACGTAGATACCAAAAGCTAGAGAGGATGCAAAGGAACAGGAGCTGTCATTCATTACTGGTGAGTATGCAAAATGGTACAGCTACTGTGGAAGCCAGTTCAGCAGTCTCTTACAACACTAAACACACTCTTACCATTTGATCAATCTAGCAATCACGATCCTTGGTATTTACCCAAATGAGCCAAAAAATTATGTACATACAAAAATCCACTAAGGATGCTTATTACAGCTTTATCCATAATTGCCAAAAGCTGGAAGCAACCAAGATGTCCTTCAGTAGGTGAGTGGGTAAATAAACTGTGGTATATCCAGACGATGGAATACTATCCAGTGCTAAAACGAAATGAGCTATCAAGCTATGAAAAAAACATGGAGAAACCTTAAATACGTATTACTAAGGGAAAGAAGCCAATCTGAAAAGGATACATACTGTATGGCTCCAACTGTTGACATTCCGGAAAAGGCAAAAACCATGGAGACAATAAAAAGTTTAGTGGCTGCAGGCCAGATGCAGTGGTTCACACCTGTAATCCCAGCACTTTGGGAAAACGAGGCAGGCAGATCACAAGGTAAGGAGATCGAGACCATCCTGGCCAACATGGTGAAATCCCATCTCTACTAAAATACAAAAAATTAGCCAGGCGTGGTAGCGGGTGCCTGTAGTCTCAGCTACTCGGGAGGCTGAGGCAGGGGAATCACTTGAACCTGGGAGGCGGAGGTTGCAGTGAGCCAAGATCAAGCCATTGCATTCCAGCCTGGCAACAGAGCAAGACTCTGTTTTAAAAATAAATAAATAATTTAAAAAATTAAAAATTAAAAAAAGTTTAGTGGCTGCCAAGGGTTGAGGGGAGAGAAGGATGAACAAGCAGAGCCCTGAGAATTTTTAGGGCAGTGAAAATACTCAGTAGGATACTAGAGTGGTGGACATAGGTCATTATACACTTGTCCAAACCCACAGAAAGAACACCACTAAGGGTGAACTCATGTAAACTATGGACTTTGAGTGGTAATTTGTCAACGTAGGTTCATTGACTGTCACAAATGTACTCTTCTGGTGCAGGATTTTGATAGCAGAGGAAGCTGTGGGGAGATGGGCAGGGAATGGATGAGAATTCTGTATTTTCCAATCAATTTTGCTGTGAACCTAAAACTGCTCTAAAAAAAAATGTTTTTTAAAGTAAATAAGAAAAAAGTATGTATGTTAAAAAACATATGCACTATGAACCCTTGTATATAGGGAAGGGTAGAAATAAGTATACATTTGAACTTTGTTTCTGCATAAAGAACCACTGGAAAAAAAATCACAAGAAACTAATAAAAGAGGTTACCTGTAGAAAGCACAAGAGGGGAGAAAATGAGTAGGATAACAGGTGAGAACAAGACTCCTTCATTGTACCTTATTATACAACTTTACTTTTTGTACAAAGAGATATGTTATTTATCCAAAACAAAAATAACTCTTCAAAAGAAAAAAAAACCCAAGCTCCAAGTTCCCTCACATTGAGCAGGTTACTGAACCTCACTGGGCTTCAGTCAGGCCCTGGAAAACTAAACAGCCACTTCGCCAAACTAGAAGGTACAGACAGCAGATAGAGACATAAGCTTAACACACCACACAAAAGAACCATTCATTGAGCATTTGCTGTTAATTCATTCACTTATTCATTCAAATATTTAGTGGTAACTACTATGTGCTGAGAGTACTGCAATGAGACATACAATAAAATGCAAACTACTTCTGCCTTTAGAGCAGAAGAGCTCCCAATAGAGGGGAGAAGCTAAACATACAAGCTACAAAAGTTAGATATGGCCGGGCATAGTGGCTCACACCTGAATCCCAGCAAATTGGAAGGTCAAAGTGGGCAGGTTGCTTGAACCCAGGAGATTGAGGCCAGCCTGGACAACACGGCAAAACTCTGACTCTACCAAAAAATTGCATATATACAAAAATTAATCAGGTATGGTGGCACATGCCTGTAGTCCCAGTTCCTGGTAGGCTGTAATGACTGCTTGAGCCCAGGAGGCAGACGCTGCAAGTGAGCTGTGGTCATGCTACTGCACTCCATCCAGCCTGGGTGACAGAACCAGATCTTGTCTCAAAAAAAAAAAAAAAGCTAGGTAAACAACTATCTGTCAGGAAGGCATCTTCAATCAGAAGAAATGAAAGAGAAAACTGGACAGACCTTGAATGACGACATGATAACTAGAATACAGGGAAACACCGGGCAGCTATAGTACAGCACAGTGGTCTCCTACGTGGGGTGTACACACCCCAGGGGCACAAAAGTGGGTACCTCGGGATGATTCTTTAGAACATTTATTAAAATTGTCTTTAATTTCCATTTAAAAGTTATGCTTTACTTAGGCTGGGCACAGTGGCTCATGCCTGTAACCCCAGCACTTTGGGAGGCCGAGGCAGGTGGATCTTGAGGCCAGGAGTTCAAGACCAGCCTGACCAACATAGTGAAACCTGTCTCTATTAAAAATACAAAAAATTAGCCGGACATGGTGGCACATGCCCGTCATCCCAGCTACTCAGGAGGCTGAGGAATGAGAATCGCTTCAACTGAGGAGGCAGAGATTGCGGTGAGCCGAGGTTGCACTATTGCACTCCAGCCTGGGCGACAGAGCAACACTCTGTCTCGGGGGGCGAGGGGGAGTTACGCTTTACTAATAGTGAATATGTGGACTGACAAATACTATTAGTAAAGTGGCTCCTTCACCACCAATAGTAAAGTGGCTCCTTCGCTTCATCTCAGGACATCCACATTTCCAATCGTGACATGCATGGAGGAATCCTGAGGCAGGCCTGGGAATCTCACATGACAAAGGGCCCAGCATGCATGGCCTCGCTCATTCCTTCACTTTCAGGATTCTGCAACACAGTGAGACTGGCCTGTTATAAGATGGATTGTGGCGAATTTTTTTTTTAAGACCTTTCAAAGGTAGACATTGTACAATGGTTTCACAAAGCTGTAAGAAATGAATTACAAATTTCTCCTTACAAAAAGGCAAAATGTTTCAAATCTGCTCAATATTCTACGATTATAGCAGCTATTTATAGTTTGCTAACAATTATTTTAAAAATAATTAAAATAAGCCATCTATTCCTTCAAAGTAAAGCTGGCATTTAATGATGTGTAAAAGTAGCCGCTTTTTGAAATAAATTCATGCCATGGAAAGAGCATTTTGAAAAGACTGGGAAATATTTCCATCATTATGTGATTTCTGAGTTTAAAAGGTACAAGAATAAAAACTGTCATATCTGCATATCTTAAAATTTTGACAAACTATTTTCTAACCTTCACTATTATTTTCTTTGAGATGGAGTCTCGCCTTGTCACCGGGCTAGAGTGCAGTGGTGCAATCTTGGGTCACTGCAACCTCCACCTCCAGGGTTCAAGTGATCCTCCTGCCTCAGCCTCCGAGTAGCTGAGACTACAGGCATGTGCCACCACACCATGCTAATTTTTGTATTTTTAGTAGAGACGAGGTTTCACCATGTTGTCGAGGATGGTCTCGATCTCCTGACTTCATGATCCACCTGCCTCAGCCTCCCGAAGTGTTGGGATTACAGGCATGAGCCACCATGCCCAGTCTACTTCAATAGTTTTACAGTACTTTGAGTGCTGTTTTATAATCTTTATTTTTAAAAAGTCTTCCAGACAAAACCCTTCTATGAGTTTAAAATCAAAATTGTCAGTAATTTAAAAATTATAATCCATTTTGATATATTTTGCATAAACTGACTTTTTTTTTTTTTTTGAGACGGAGTTTCGCTCTTGGTGCCCACGCTGGAGTGCAATGGCATGATCTCGGCTCACCGCAACCTCCGCCTCCCAGGTTCAAGCAATTCTCCTGCTTCAGCTTCCCAAGTAGCTGGGACTATACGCGTGCACCATAACACCTGGCTAATTTTTGTATTTTTAGTAGAGACGGGGTTTCACCATGTTGGTCAGGCTGGTCTCGAACTTCTGACCTCGTGATCTGGCCACCTCAGCCTCCCATAGTGCTGGGATTACAGGTGTGAGCCACTGCGCCTGGCCAAACTGACATATTTTTTAAAATGGGAGTTTACTAGCCAAATTGTCGGGATTAAAATAAATCAGTGTCACAATTTTCTAACAATGATTTATAGCTGCCGAGTGAATAATGCATACCCTCCCTCCAAAAACATGCGCATCCAAATAAACCTGTGGCTGTGTTATCTTGCATGACAAAAGGGACTTCATTGGCATGATTAAACCAAGGATCCTGAGATAGGAGACATTATTGCAGATTTCCAGGTGTCCCTTAAAAGGGAAAGAGGGACGCAGGAGAGTCCGAGTGAATATCAAGAGATGTGACAACAGAAGAGGATGGAGGAAGGACTATGAGTCAGGGAATGCAGGTGGCCTGTAGAAACTGACAGAGTAAAGAGATGCTCCCCTTTACGTCTCCAGAAGGAACCAAACCTGCCTATACTCTGACTTTAGCCCAGCAAGTCTGCCTTTTGAACCTCCGACTTCCAAAACTGGAAGATAACCAATTTCTGTTGTTTTAAGCCACTAAAGTTGTGGTAATTTACAGCAGCAATAGGAAACTTATACACACACACACACACAAACACACACACACACGTATACATACACACATTCATTCCTTTGAGATCTATAAATCTTTGCTAAGGGTCTTTATTGCTATGACATCAATTAAAACCAAGGTTCCAAACAAACTAAACCTAAAACGAGACCTTCATCACTTTGTAAGAAAAGGTTAAATGAAGATGTTTGACACAGCACTCATTCAATCGTACTGCTTTCAGTCATAAAAAGAGCTTCTTATACTGTTAAAAAAATTATTTTAAAAGTGTATTTTACCTTTTATCTCTTTTTCATTTCTTATTTTTGTGTAAGCTTATAACATATACAATGTATTGATAGAGTAATACACTAGCACATGTACAAACAGTAAGCTAAGAAAATTTTAATAAGAGTTAGCCAAGCTGGGCACGGTGGCTCACGTCTGTAATCCCAGCACTTGGGGAGGCTGACGTGGGTGAATCACCTGAGTTCAGTAGTTCAAGGCCAGCCTGGCCAACATGATGAAACCTCGACTCCACTAAAAACACAAAAATTATCCAGGCATGGTGGCACATGCCTATAATTCCAGCTACTGAAGAGGCTGAGGCAGGAGAATCGCTTGAGCCCAGCAAGCGGAGGTTGCAATGAGCCGAGACTGCGCTACTGCACTCCAGCCTGGGAGACAGAGTGATATTACATCTTGGAAAAAAAAAAAAAAATGAGGTAGCTAAGAAAAAACGGAGGAGAGCAGTGCAGTAGACTTTTGGATATATGGATCTGGAAGCACATAGCCTAAACTAGAAGGAATAATGGAGGTTACTTGTCTAAGGAGAGCCAATACAACCCTTTCAAAATATTTTTCCATATTCTCCATTATCATTATTAAATTTGATCTATTTTCCTTTGTTTCCTTTACATTAAAAGTTTTTTTCCCCATTACAATCAAATACAAAATTACCAAAAGGCCAACCTAACCTGGAAATATAAGCGAATAATACACCTCAAGAAAAATGTAAAAATTACTAGCCTTGTACTATTGTTTTTAAATTAAAAATAAATGGAATTATTGGAATCAGAACAAAAGTAATGACAGAAGTAATAATCGATGCATGAAAGCCTAACCATTTTCACTGAGCTTTGTAAACACAGAAGCCAAAAATGCAACTATCAAGTTGCTAAGGGGAAGCTACTGGATCAAAATGAGTGATGAACAATAAAAGATCAAGAGAAACTGAAAATCCCTTCCTCATAGATCAGGAATTAAAAAGAAAAATGAAAGAGTGCTTACAGAGAGTACATACATAATGCCCTACAACTAGAGACTTGATTTAGTTTTCAGCAAAGAAAACATCTTTGTTAAATTTCTTCCTAATTATTGGATGACTTTTGGTGTGCTGCCTTTCGTATTTTATTTCACTTTCTTATCTTTTTATTGAAAATTTGTAGAAATTGATTTTTGTAGATTCATCTTTATTTGGTAACCTTACTGAATATACCTATTAATTCCAGTAGTTCCCAGATTCTTCTAGCTTTTCTACATACTTAATCACATCATCTGTGGTTTTACTTCTTCCTTTCCAATTTTTATGTTACTACTTCCTTCGTGCCTTACTGCACGAGGAAGAACTTCCAGTACAATACAGAACAAAAGGTGTGACAATTTGGTATCCTTGTCTTTTTGCTGACCTAAAGAAAACACATTTGCTATCTCATCGTTAAGTATGATGTTAAATCTAGGGGGTTCTTATATATATATATTTTTTATTATACTTTAAAGTTCTAGGGTACATGTGCACAACCTGCAGGTTTGTTACATATGTATACATGTGCCATGTTGGTGTGCTGTACCCACTAACTTGTCCTTTACATTAGGTATATCTCCTAATGCTATCCCTCCTCCCTCCCCCCACCCCACAACAAGCCCCCGTGTGTGATGTTCCCCTTCCTGTGTCCAAGGGTATTGGGGAACCTGCCCCAATAGTCATGTAGGTTATTTTCTATTTTCCCTAAGCGTCGGCCAGTTTGAAAAATAAAGGGACAGAGTACAAAAGAGAGAAATTTTAAAGCTGGGCATCCAGGGGAGACATCACATGTTGGTAGGTTCCGTGATGCCCCACAAGCTGCAAAACCAGCAAGTTTTTACTAGGGACTTTCAAAAGGGGAGGGAGTGTACAAATAGGGTGTGGGTCACAGAGATCATGTGCTTCACAAGGTAATAGAGTATCACAAGGCAAATGGAGGCAGGGCGAGATCACAGGATCACAGGACCAGGGTGAAATTAAAATTGCTAATGAAGTTTCCGGCACCATTGTCATTGGTAACATCTTATCAGGAGACAGGGTTTTGAGAGCAACCGGTCTGACCAAAATTTATTGGGCGGGAATTTCCTCGTCCTAATAAGCCTGGGAGCGCTATGGGAGACTGGGGCTTATTTCATCCCTACAGCTCGACCATAGAAGATGGCCACAGCCAGGGGGGCCGTCTACAGACCTACCCCCAGGCGCGTATTTGCTTTCTCAGGGATGCTCCTTGCTGAGAAAAAGAATTCAACGATATTTCTCCCATTTGCTTTTGAAAGAAAAGAAATATGGCTCTGTTCCACCCGGCTCACCAGTGGTCAGAGTTTAAGGTTATCTCTCTTATTCCCTGAACACTGCTGTTACCCTGTTCTTTTTTCAAGGTGCCCAGATTTCATATTGTTCAAACACACGTGCTCTACAATTTGTGCAGTTAACGCAATTATCACAGGGTCCTGAGGCGACGTACATCCTCCTCAGCTGACAGAATTAAGAGATTAAAGTAAAGACAGGCATAGGAAATCACAAGGGTATTGATTGGGGAAGTGATAAGTGTCCATGAAATCTTCACAATTTGTGTTTAGAGATTGGAGTAAAGAAAGGCATAAGAAATTATAAAAGTATTAATTTGGGGAACTAATAAATGTCCATGAAATCTTCACAATCCACGTTCTTCTGCCATCGCTTCAGTCGGTCCCTCCATTTGGGGTCCCTGACTTCCCGCAACACAAGTGTTCTCACTGTTCAATTCCCACCTATGAGTGAGAACATGCAGTGTTTGGTTTTTCGTCCTTGTGATAGTTTGCTGAGAATGATGGTTTCCAGCTTCATCCATGTCCCTACAAAGGACATGAACTCATCATTTTTTATGGCTGCATAGTATTCCATGGTGTATATGTGCCACATTTTCTTAATCCAGTCTATCATTGTTGGACATTTGAGTGCTGCAATAAATATATGCGTGCATGTCTCTTTACAGCCAGCATGATTTATAATCCTTTGGGTATATACCCAGTAATGGGATGGCTGGGTCAAATGGTATTTCCAGTTCTAGATCCCTCAGGAATCGCCACACTGACTTCTACAATGGTTGAACTAGTTTACAGTCCCACCAACAGTGTAAAAGTGTTCCTATTTCTCCACATCCTCTCCAGCACCTGTTGTTTCCTGACTTTTTAATGATCATCATTCTAACTGGTGTGAGATGGTATCTCATTGTGGTTTTGATTTGCATTTCTCTGATGGCCAGTGATGATGAGCATTTTTTCATGTGTCTGTTGGCTGCATAAATGTCTTCTTTTGAGAAGTGTCTGCTCGTATCCTTTGCCCACTTTTTGATGGGGGTTTTTTTTTCTTGAAAATTTGTTTGAGTTCTTTGTAGATTCTGGATATTAGCCCTTTGTCAGAGGAGTAGGTTGCAAAAATTTTCTCCCATTCTGTAGGTTGCCTGTTCACTCAGATGGTAGTTTCTTTTGCTGTGCAGAAGCCCTTTAGTTTAATTAGATCCCATTTGTCTATTCTGGCTTTCGTTGCCATTGCTTTTGGTGTTTTAGACATGAAGTCCTCGCCCATGCCTATGTCCTAAATAGTATTGCCTAGGTTTTCTTCTAGGGTTTTTATGGTTTTTGGTCTAACATTTAAGTCTTTAATCCATCTTGAATTAATTTTTGTATACGGTGTAAGGAAGGGATCCAGTTTCAGCTTTCTACATATGGCTAGCCAGTATTCCCAGCACCATTTGTTGAATAGGGAATCCTTTCCCCATTGCTTGTTTTTGTCAGGTTTGTCGAAGATCAGATAGTTGTAGATGTGTGGTATTATTTCTGAGGGCTCTGTTCTGTTCCATTGGTCTATATCTCTGTTTTGGTACCAGTACCATGCTGTTTTGGTTACTGTAGACTTGTAGTATAGTTTGAAGTCAGGTAGCATGATGCCTCCAGCTTTGTTCTTTTGGCTTAGGATTGACCTCACAATGTGGACTCTTTTTTGGTTCCATATGAACTTTAAAGTAGTTTTTTCCAATTCTGTGAAGAAAGTCATTGGTAGCTTGATGGGGATGGCATTGAATCTACAAATTACCTTGGGCAGTATGGCCATTTTCACGATATTGATTCTTCCTACCCATGAGCATGGAATGTTCTTCCATTTGTTTGTATCCTCTTTTATTTCATTGAGCAGTGGTTTGCAGTTCTCCTTGAAGAGGTCCTTTACATCCCTTGTAAGTTAGATTCCTAGGTATTTTATTCTCTTTGAAGCAATTGTGAATGGGAGTTCACTCATGATTTGGCTGTTTGTCTGTTACCGGTGTATAAGAATGCTTGTGATTTTTGCACATTGATTTTGTATCCTGAGACTTTGCTGAAGTTGCTTATCAGCTTAAGGAGATTTTGGGCTGAGATGATGGGGTTTTCTAGATATACAATCATGTCATCTGCAAACAGGGACAATTTGACTTCCTCTTTTCCTAATTGAATACCCTTTATTTCTTTCTCCTGCCTGATTGCCCTGGCCAGAACTTCCAACACTATGTTGAATAGGAGTGGTGAGAGAGGGCATCCCTGTCTTGTGCCAGTTTTCAAAGGGAATGCTTCCAGTTTTTGCCCATTCAGTATGATACTGGCTGTGGGTTTGTCATAAATAGCTCTTATTATTTTTAGATATGTCCCATCAATACCTAATTTATTGAGGGGTTTTTTTTTTTTTTAGCATGAAGCACTGTTGAATTTTGTCAAAGGCCTTTTCTGCATCTACTGAGATAATCATGTGGTTTTTGTCTTTGGTTCTGTTTATATGCTGGATTACGTTTATTGATTTGCGTATGTTGAACCAGCCTTGCATCCCAGGGTGAAATCTAGGTTTTCACAGTTACCCTCTTACCACTGGGTTTCTCAACCAGCATTCCACAAAACCCTAGGGTTCCACAAGAAATCGTGATTTTAAAAAATAAACATTTTTTAAATTTCTCACACCAGGTGATGCTGGTGCTCACAGTAACAGGCAACTACCGAACAGCCAAATTAATGGTTTCATAAGGAATCTTTTAGCACCATGTGGCAGTGTGCAAGTAGGGCTATGTTCACTTCGCTGAGGGCACTGTCTGTTGTTTTTTGTTTTTTTGTTTTAAGGGACAGGGTCTCACTCTGTCACCCAGGCAGGAGTACAGTGGCACAATCTCGGCTCACTGCAACCTCCACCTCCAGGGTTCAGACGATTCCTGTGCCTCAGCCTCCCGAGTAGCTGGGACTACAGGCATGCGCCATCATACCCAGGTAATTTTTGTATTTTTATTAGAGACGGGGTTTTGCCATGTTGGCCAGGCTGGTCTCAAACTCCTGACCTCAAGTCACCCGCCCGCCTCAGCCTCCCAAAGTGCTAGGATTACAGGCGTGAGCCACCGTGCCCAGCCTGCCACTATCCGTTTTTGATGCAATAGGGGCAGTTAGGCCACTGATAATTGGTAAGCTCTATATGGCACAAACAAAAGCACAGTAGGCTGACAATGTCAGCAGCTCCCTTCCCAAATTACATCCTCCAACCTTCCTTCACACAGTGCCACTGACTTATAGGACCAAACAAACTCTACTGGTATAACAGAAAATCTAACGAAAACATTCATTCTAAACAAGGAATTTTTACACACCAAGAGTCAACTGCTTCTTACCACTCTGAAATGTTGCAAAACATGGATTATGTAGCAATAAAAGTAAAATGTAGCTGGGAGTAGTGGCTCACACCTGTAATCCCACCACTTTGGGAGGCCAACGTGGGCAGATCACAAGGTCAAGAGATCGAGACCATCCTGGCCAACATGGTGAAACCCCATCTCTACTAAAAATACAAAATTTAGCCGGGCGTGGTGGCACACGCCTGTAGTCCCAGCTACTTGGGAGGCTGAAGCAGGAGAATCGCTTGAACCCAAGAGGTGGAGGTTGCAGTGAGCCGAGATTGCGCCATTGCACTCCATCCTGACGACAGAGCGAGACTCTGTCTCAAAAAAGAAAAAAGTAGTAAAATGTATTGTGAAGTTTTCATATTTTTTGCAACTTTCTCGTTACTATTCCCTTTAGTTTTATAACATACTAGCATCTATGTCTTATAAACATGTCTGACAGTGCAGCGTGATGATTTCTGAAGATACAATTTACAAGAGAAGAGAATTCCAAACCTAGGCCCAGGAACAATTCTAATAAGGCAAGTAATAAAGAACTATAATCTTCTGGGTCATTTTACTGCACCAGTGCAGCAAGAGAGAGAGAACAGCCTACCACTACAGTGAAAACTACTTATCAATGAACTTCACTAGGTTAGTAATCCAAAGAGTCCTATTCCATTGTGCAGCATCTGTGGCAAACAATTTATGACTCCAGCAAAACTGAAAAATCACTGAAATAGAAATCACAGCTACTGGACAAGTCAAGGTACTTACTGGAATCTCAGAGTAAAGCTCTTCATCTTTTTGTTTTTAAATCACATTCAGTGAAAAAGCTCATAAAGCACGTTATTAGTAGCAGAATTTATTGTCTAAAAAGGGGGCATAGTGGGTAGAATCACACCACTGATGGGAACCTAATCATGCCAGCATGTTAAATGACAGTGAGTAAAATGCACAGCATGAGAAACTGAAAAGGCTCCACTCTCAAACAGTGTAAGTTGACAAATTGGTGACATGTCACATGATGCTAAGAGGTTTAATAAACTGACAAACAGCTTGTTTATCCAGGCTGACAAACCAACATATTTCACTATATATGTCTTATAAATTTTTTTAAACAATGCTGAATTTCAAGAAAAATTTTTGTGCTGCAAAAAAACTACCATAAACAAAGGGCATGACATTTTCAATGTGGTGTCTTCATATCTGGAAACAAAAAGTCCATCTTAGAGAAACTGTGTTGGCATCCACAGTGATGTTCCCCATTAGTGACTGGCTCACGGCAAGGTTTTACCTCTCTTGCAAAAAAAAAAAAAACTCAGGACATCGCTTTTTTCAGAGAGGTACTAGCAGCAAAAATCCTCGGAAATGAAATTTAACATGTCTTGAATGGGCCAGGTGCAGTGGCGCACACCTATAATCCCAGCACTTTGGGAGACCAACACAGGAGGATTGCTTGAGGCCAGGAGTTGAAGACCAGCCTGGCAACACAGCAAGACCTCATCACTATTTTAAAAAAGTCTTGAATGATGTTTAAAAATGATTTGCTTTATTAAACATAGACCAGTATACTTGAGCACCTAAATCTCTTGCTACATACAGAAATCCAGTGGCTTAGCAGAGGAAGTATTCTCAACAGAACACTGAAGCTGAAAGCTGAATTACAAAGTACTTTCAAGAAAATAGTAGGCCATCCTTTACTGAGTGCTTTGAAGATGAAGAGTGACTGCAGGAGCTAGCCTCTTGGCAGACTTTTTAAAATAATATGAACCAGTTGAACAAGTTTAGAAAAAAATGTTTTGACTTCAAGTGACAAGACATTGGATTTCAAAGGAAAACTGAATCTCTGGAAAAATCATGTGGCAAAAGAAATCTTGTAATGCTGTTTGGGCTTGAAAGTGAGGAAGGATACCAGCAACTCTGAAGCATTCTCGAAAACCACCTGGAAGAACTAAAACAAAAAATTAAACAATACTTTCTCCCTCTTTCAACACAAATGTGAACCTGGGTGAAGGTTCCTTTCTTATCCCAAGCTTCTGCCCAACTGAGAACAAGTAAGTTGCCTACTTTGATCAGGTGAAAAAAGAAATCAAGTAGAAAATTTTAAAAAAGAAAAAAACTGAGGTTTCCTCTGCCTATACTACTGACTTGCACAAGAGTGGAGATCCTTCCTGGGGAGTAGGGAGCAACCACACACACAAAGAGCAGGCTAATAAGCTGGGCGAAATAAATGCAAAGACAAAAATATTCTCCTGTCAAAAGAGCACTGACAATTATTATTAACTTATCATGTCCACAACTTATTGATTAGGTTAATATATGTGAACTCGGAGGTATAGCAATTCTTTGCATGGGTTCTCTGAGACCTGAAAATTATTTCAAGAGTTCTTCCAGAGTAAGAAGATTGAGAAAGGCTGCTCTATTGCATTGAGGAACTTTGCCTCTACTAATTTGCTACAAGTTTTTATAATAAATTGGTATTAAATTTTACCAGAGGCCAGGCATGTTGGCTCACGCCTGTAATCCCAGCATTTTGAGAGGCCAAGGCAGGCAGATCACGAAGTTAGGAGATCAAGCCCATCCTGGCTAACATGGTGAAACCTCATCTCTACTAAAAATACAAAAAATTAGCCGGGTGTGGTGGCACACGCCTGTAATCCCAGCTACTTGGGAGGCTGAGGCAGGAGAATCACTTGAATCCAGGAGGCGGAGGTTACGATAAGCTGAGACAGCGCCACTGCACTCCAGCCTGGGCAAGAGAGTGAGACTCCGTCTCAAAAAACAAAAAAAATTTTACCAGCAACTTTTTCTATATCCACTAAGAGATCATGATTTTTCTTTATTCTGTTAATATAACTTACGCTAATTAATTTTCAAATATTAACCACTCATACATTCCTAAACTTTACTCTATCACAATGTATTATCAGATCTATGGACATATATATTCATATCTTATATTTGAACAGATTAAATTGGTTCATATATTTTAAAAAATTTTTATACCTGTATTTAGTAGAGATATTGTCATATAATTTAAATACTTTATTTAAAACTAGAAATAGATCCATATTCTTGACCCAGTCCTACTATGGACCAGAACTGTGTCTATGAGCCAGTCATTTAATGTCTATGGACTCCAGAGTTTCTAAATTCAAAAATAATTGTCAGAAGTAATTCAGACAGAAGCTAGGCCAGTGGTTCTCAAACTTCAGCATGTATCACAATCACCTGAAGGGCTTTTTTAAAAACAGACTGTTGCTCACACCTGTAATCCCAGCACTTTGGGAGGCTGAGACGGGCAGATCACAAGGTCAGGAGATCAAGACCATCCTGGCTAACACGGTGAAACCCCGTCTCTACTAAAAAAATACAAAAAAATTAGCCAGGCGTGGTGGCAGGCGCCTGTAGTCCCAGCTCCTCGGGAGGCTAAGGCAGGAGAATGGCGTGAACCCAGGAGGTGGAGCTTGCAATGAGCCAAGATCGCACCACTGCACTCCAGCCTGGGTGACAGAGCAAGATTCCATCTCAAAAAAAAAAAAAAAAAGACTGTTGAGCTATACTCCCAGAGTTTCAAATTCAATAGGTCTGGAAAGGGGCCCAAGAATTTGCATTTCTAACAAGTTCCCAGGTGATGCTGATACTGCTGGCTGGAGAATGACACTGGAGAAACACTAAGCTAGAATAAGCCAAATTAACCCAGATTTTTCAACATAGTGTTTTACATAACCGAGACATAAGGAATAATGCTGAAATCAAGAGAAAAATCATTTTATCAAAAATAAAGTACACGCTTAATTTGTCATCTGAGAATTAAAGTGCTGTCTCCTATGAAGAAAGAGGCATCCTAAGGGGATTTTCGAGATAACTTGGAGTGCTTTTAAAACTTACTCCTCTAAGCAATAAAATTTGTTTTACATTAACCATTTCTGTAAAAATCCTCCTAAAATAAACCATAAAGTTCCTCTTTCATCTTAACCAGGTCACTGAACATAATTTAATCTTTTTTGATGTCTCAGTTACTGTTCCAACGTAAATTACTGAGCTATGGTATGACAGTAACCATCTCAGGAGCTGGTGAGATGAGGTGGGCAGTTTGTCACCTCCACTGCATGTTCTCAGTATTATGACTCTGAAGTTCCTGTATCTGCCTTTCATCTTTCTATTTAGTACTTTGTCCAAAGTTATGACTATCTGCTATAAATCTCACTGTACCTATCTAATGCCTCCCCTGGAACTTTTTCCACATAGTTTCTAAATCATTCTTATTAAGCAATTAAACAGTTTCCCTATTAAATGAATCAACTATAAGGATCATTTCTGTTGTCTTTCTTTTGCTTTCTTTCTAAAGGTACACAAAAGACAGTGAGAGACTTTCCAAGAATCTGCTTACAGATACCTTCCAAATGTACTTCTTCCCTTTCAAAATAAGCCCTTCTCCTCTTTACCTTCCACCTCCCCCCGCCATGAAAAAGTAATCTCACCTCCATTCAGAATTTATGATGCAGAGCCTGAAGGAATAATAAACTCCAGGGACCCAAACAAACAGACAAGCCAAAAAAATGGTTTCAGGGAAGCATTCGTGAATGATAACTGAGGGGCCGTAAACTATCCATTACTGGGCTTCTTGTCTTTTCCAGTCACATATTTTTCAAAGAGTTTAAAATATTTTGGCCCCTGCTGGAACATTCTAATATATCATAATCTGTGAGCAATTGTTTAAAGTTTCCTTTAACAACCATTCCCCCTACACCCCCACCTCCATTCAGTATTGTCCAAGAACGCATTGCTCTTAGGGGACAGTATGATAAAAGTAATGCACAGAGAACACTGGTTAAAAAAAAGATAAAAAGAAATTTTTTTTTCAAGAATTCTTATTTTTTTATTAGCGACAAGGTCTCAATGTGTCGCCCAGGCTGGAGTACAGTGGTGCAATCTTGGCTCACTGCAACTTCCACCTCCCAGGCTCATGTGATTCTCAGCCTCTCAAGTAGCTGGGGTTACAGGCATGTGCCAACACACCTGGTTAATTTCTTTTTGTATTTTTAGTAGAGAGGGGGTTTCACCATGTTGGCCAGGCTGCCCTCAAACTCAAGTGATCCACCTGCCTCAGCCTCCCAAAGCGCTGAGAATACAGGTGTGAGCCACTGTGCTGGGCCGAGAATTTAAATATAAGTAATTCTCAAAACTCATTCCCTGAATATTTATTAGCTTGAAGAAAAAGCATATTTAGAGAGCTGGAACAATATCAATTAGGGAGGCTGATTCCTTTAAATATAAAAGAAATACTTTCTAGGACTGCCAAGTCATTCAAATTGTGCTATATAAAAGCTGTATAGAAATTACTTTAGATTGAGTGTGCATTACTCAATACGGTAGTTAAAATCTATTTTGTCAAATCGTATCATTAAAGTTTTATTCTAATTAGTCAATTCTCATTATAGTTCTTCAACAGTTTAATATTTCTACCTTCTACTGACAAAAAATAAGATATGCTAGCTGTCATACTGAGTAGTTTTAAGCAGTAGGTATCTCTTTCATTAATTACCCAAATAAAAATGTAAGGTTACTTCTGATTCATTCCCTTTTATTTATACCTAATAGCTGAGATCAGAGATCAGAAGATGCAGGAACACACATTTAAAAAGGAGTAACAGGCCAGGTCTAGTGGCTCATGCCTGTAATCCCAGCACTTCAGGAGGCTGAGGCAGGCGGATCACTTGAGGGATCCCCTGAGCCCAGGAGTTCAAGACCAAGCTGGGCAACACTGAGAGACCCTGTCTCTACAAAAAAAATACAAAAACTAGCCAGGCATGGTGGCACGTGCCTGTAGTCCCAGTTACTTGGGAGGTTGAGGTGGGAGGATCACTTGAGGCTAGGAGATCGAGGCTGCAGTGAGCCAGGATGGTGCCAATGCACTCTAGCCTAGGTGACAGAGTTAAGACCCTGTCTCAAAAACAAATAAATAAATAAATAAAGGAATAACACAACTTTTATCATATCCCTTGCTTCATATTTTAACTGATTTAATTTTTAATCTAACATGACAAGCAGCACAGAAATGTTTAAATTATTACAAAAATTGACAAATTACTGTAATTCTTTTTCAGTCATATAATTTTCAGCTCAAATACCTTAGCAGTATCTTTTAGTATGCATTCCATAATTTATTCCTCAGTGGTTTTCATATTATCCAAAATATCTGGTAATCTATTTATTTGAAACTTAAAATAGAGGAAAATTTTATGATTCAAAGCAAGTTTGTTATGGCTAGTTGGTTTGACAATGGAGACTGGCTTTGTTAACTAGGAGATATTTTCTAAAAATTGAATAAGCTAAACCTTCATACTAACAGTTTTCACAAAAATATATTTTAAACACAAAAAACAATTGTAATAAAAATTCACAAAGCTATATTAAAATTAACAGTATTTCTATTTTCTCAACTGCTTCTGAATATATCAGATTTTAAAGAAAGTACCTATGAAGGGAGGGAGGGGAACTGATATAAGACATTTGATAAGTCTTGTGAAAGCCTTTTTGATATGCTTCCTAGAAGCTAAGAAAATAAATGGTTAAGCACTAGGTAACAAATCCTTTGGCAAGTTGGGTGGTTTCCATTCTTTTGCTTTCAATAAAACTGAAGGAGGACCTAACAGAAGCATTAACTAATGGATGCTTGATGATAAAATCACTAGTGATTTTTGACATATAACTTGGAAGATTTTGATATCACAAAATTTCCATTAGAATTAACTTATATATTTGAACATTTATGTCTAAGCACTTAAATTCTACAAAATCTCAAAATACGAACAGATTTGCCAAACACAAGAACTAATGAAGGAAGAGAGGAGACAGCTGCATTCATTTAAGAATAAATTTCTGATACAAAGTGAATTTAATCAAAATTTTAATCTATGTATGTTATTCTAATCAACTGTGCACCAATAATTGTAAAAATAACTCAAACCGTAAGTTATTTTTAACACTTAGAGCTTTATGGTCATAGGAAAAACATTTTAAATTTTGATTTATATTTCAATTTATTTACATATTATTGTGGCAGAAAAGTTTGACAGATGATCAATAAATGATTTGAAAGATAAAAATACATAACATTTGGATAAAATTCAAAGGGAGTAACAGATGGGACATAAATATTCAAAGAAAAAATAATTAAAATTCCCAATCATTAAGGGAGTTTGCTTTTATACTTTTAAATAATGACATTTAGATTCCATTAGATAAATTTAAAACTGATGTATTTTATTGAAATACTACAATATGCCAGAAATTCTGTATTTCTGGTCATCATTTAAATTTTTGCTTGAATAGTGCCACTATTTAAACTTTGCTAACAGAGTGTAGTTATCAACTTAAATATGTACAAAGGGGTACACAGTTTTTCAAACTGTAGGGAGCACAAGTAAAAATTCTGAAGTTCACTGTTCTAAGACAGACAAAGTTATAAGTAAGCCACATAGGAAGTGAAGACCATATTAACAGAGTAGCAAAAACATGACACTTCAATGTCAGTATCCCTCAACAGAGTGACAGCCCTGAGGGTGTGCATTTTTTTCTGGGTATTCCCACCATTAGTGCCCTAAACAGCCAATAGATTTTCATAACTGCTTACCATGTGGGGGAATAAATGGATGAAATGAATCAACGGTGAATACTTACATGTCAAAATACATTATTTAATAATGGGGAGTTATATACTAACATATTTATACTGTAACTCAAATACAAACCACAGAATTTAGACTCAGCTAGACACTAAGTCTATTAAATTACAAAAGAAAAGCCTTAGCACAGTTAAAAATCTGATTTATATTTTAACCAATAGATGGATGAAATTAAAATAACAAATATAGTACTGCCTTTTTCAAGAGATGCAACTAGTAACTAATCGTGAATAAGAGTTTGGCAAAAGAAGGGAGCAAATTTGAAATTACTTAGCCATCTTAGCTAAAAATGAAATCCCGCTTTAATAAATTTAGTTAAGATTCAAAGTCTTGGTCAGGCATAGTGGCTCATGCCTGAAAGCCAAACACTTTGGGAGGCCGAGGTGGGAAAATCACATGAGCTTAGGAGTTCGAGACCAGCCTGGACGACACAGTGAGACTTCGTCTCTTCTAAAAATAAGAAAATTAGCCAGACATGGTGGTGCATGCCTGTAGTCCCAGCTACTTGGGAGGCTGAGGCAGGAGGATCGCTTGACCACAGGAGTTCAAGGCTGCAGTGAGCTACGATCGTGCCACTGCACTCCAGCCTGGGTAACGGAGCAAGACTGTCTCAAAAAAAAAGAAAAGGGGAAAAAAAAAGATTCAAAGTAAAGCCAAAATCTTATATGATCAAAACTTAGTATTCGAAAAATACTAAATCTTCCATCAAACATTAAATTCTAATTCTTTTGTGAGTCAATGTTTTTCTAAGACTCTCAGTAAATGTCTAATTTTCTCCTCCAAGATGCAGAGAAGCCATCACCATCATCTGCCTGAACTATGTACTTTTTACTTCTCACATCAATGGAAGTAATAACCTGAAAAATCAATCACATCCTCCCATTGGTTTTGCCAGCCTGTATTCATTAAGAGGTGATATACCTACTGCCTAGGCACACTCTTATTAAGTGAAATGGTGAGCTTAAACTGTACCCTTGAGTTAATGCAGATTAAATATGCTTTGGTAACTCGCCACAATGCCAAATTAATACAATGTAAAAGGCTTGAGATATAATTGGCATACAATAAACTGCACATACTGAAAATGCACAATTTTGATAAATTTTGATGTACACAGAAATTTAACTTCTGAAAACCCTAATCTCCTTCTTTTGCCAAAAAGTTAAATAGGACTTTTGCTATTTGAGAAAAGTACTTACCTTCATGTAATTCACAATCTTAGCAAGAACACCAAACTTATATCCAGAGCTTCCTGACAAAGCTTTCAAGTTAAATGATCCATTGCTATGATCTGCAAATGAAGTTCAAAATAACATCGTCATATTATGTGTGATTATGACTCTTGAGCAGCTAAAATAATTTTAATGCTGGTAACATATTTCTTGAGTTTTTCATCTAGTATATTCTACCCTGTAAAATTCTGGTGAAAAATACACAATCTTTGAGTATATACATTAAAGTACCAATTTTCTCACTAAGGGTAGAAACAAAGTATAAATAACTTAAAACACCAAACCACAATTCTTTTATAAGTATCTTTATCACATTATTTTTTATTATATTTTTTGAGACCGGGTCACATTCCCATTGCCCAGGCTGAAGTTCAATGGCACAATCACAGCTCACTACACCCTCAACTTCCCAGGCTCAGGTGATTCTCCCACCTCAGCCTTCTGAGAGGCTGGGACTACAGGTGCACACCACCATGCCTGGCTAATTTTTTTATTTTTTGTAGAGATGGGGTTTCGCCATGTTGCCCAGGCTGGTCTCAAACTCCTGGACTCAAGAGATTCACCCATCTCAGCCTCCCAAAGTGCTGGGGTTACAGGTGTGAGCTACTGCACCAGGCCCCTTTCTCCTTTATCTCATTCTTATCTTAACTCTGATTAGACTCGCTCCATAATCAGAAGTACACTTTATTAAACAAGGAAACAATACAAACCTCAATCCCATCCATAAAGCTAACACAAGGAGTGGATTACTTCTGAGGGATGAAAAGTTCAATATACCACTTTCTACATCAATTTCTACTTACCAATTTAAGACCAAAAAAATAGGAATTAATGGAAACTAATAGAAAAAAGACATCACAATTATTTTAAAGTAAACTTTACAGATAAATTAGGAATAAAAAGCCACAGGCACTGCCACTGCATGAACATGGATGCTTACTTTAAAAAGCATCACAGCACTGCCCACCCACTTTGAGAAACACCCCCCTCTCCTTCTCTATCTGGTGTGGAAAACCCTGTACAAAAGATCATTTGTTTCAAAACATCTATCATTTTGTTGCATTCTTACAAGCAGAAACCCTAATGTCACCATTGCATCACAAATGCATTCCATTAGTCATAACCAGAAACAGTAAAAAATCCATCATAAATACTAGAAAAACATTTTAGAAGTACACATTCTATTAGCAAGGCATGGGATCAGATATTATAAAGTTCCCATGTGGCTGATCCACAAAGAGAGAGGTTAAGTAAAAGGGGAGAGGAGAACCAATCTCTGGCACCAGGTTGGTAATAATAATTTAAACAAAAGATTGCATTAGAACAACCACAAGTCAAATGTAACAATTGTCAGAGATCCAAAAGAACAGCTTCTAGATGGCAATACAATACTCCTTTGAGATTAGTGAAGTCTTTATTGAGTATCCTTTTTTGAGACTAAAATGAAACTTCATATGCAATCTTCCTTTAAAACTAACTTTGTTACAATCTTAATTAATTGGCACACTGAAGTCTACCATGTTTCCAAAAGTAACAATAACATTAAGAATGCCTTACAGTTGGGAGGCCCAGGTGGGCAGATCATGAGGTCAGGAAATCGAGACAATCCTGGCCAACATGGTGAAACCCCGTCTCTACCAAAAATACAAAAATTAGCTGGGCATAATGGCACGTGCCTGTAGTCTCAGCTACTTGGGAGAATCACTTGAACGAGAGAGTTGGAGGTTGCAGTGAGCCGAGATAGTGCCACTGCACTCCAGCCTGGCAACAGAGTGAGACTTTGTCTCAAAATTAAAAAAAGAATGCCTTATAGGTGCTTTTCCATTCACTGTTTCAATTATGAAATATTACCTACGTAGTTCATTTTCCCAAGGTGTTCAGCACATCTGTAATAAAAGTAACCAATATTTATTATCTGCTAAACACTATGGCAAATATTCATACGTAATCCCTCCCAAAAAATCCAACTTAAGAAGTATTACTGTCCCCTTTTAAATATAATAAAATTGAGGGTAGTAAGCAGCAGAGTATAGATTCAAATCCAGTGTAAACCCTGTGATACACAGCCTTTACACAGATTACTCCATCTGAAACTGGCCATTTTGTCAAAGTACAGAAATCTGTGACTGCACATTTAATGCTTCCTTGTTTAAATTTAGTAAAATAATATTAAGCTTACCCCACGCAACTGTATAAACAACTGGGAAGACTATGAAAAAAGAGATGACAATGTGTTAAGGACAAACACCACACAAATGGCCAATTATGAATCACAAACAGTTGTGCTTATGAGACATGATGCTTATGTCTCTGGCATCTACTACTAACTCAATGTCAAGCTTAGTAAACACTCAATAAATATTTGTGGAATGAATGGCTATAATACAGATATTTCTATGCATTCCTTTATGGCCCCAGAAACTAATGTACCCATTCATCTATAATTTTATTTTATTTATTTTATTTTATTTTATTTGAGATGGAGTCTCACTCTGTTGCCCAGGCTGGAGAGCAGTGGTGTGATCTCAACTCACTGCAACCTCTGCCATTCAGGTTCAAGCAATTCTCCTGCCTCAACCTCCTGAATAGCTGGGATTACAGGAGACTGCCACCGTGCCTGGCTAATTTTTGTACTTTTAGTAGAGATGGGGTTTCACCATCTTGGCCAGGCTGGTCTTGAACTCCTGACCCTGTGATCCACCCAACTCAGCCTCTCAAAGTGCTGGGATTACAGGCATGGGCCACCGCTCCCAGCCTTCATCTATAATTTTAAAAAAGAAGTCTACATAGCATGTACCTGGTCTGCTGCTGTTGTTAACAGCCACTCCCATAATTAAAAACCTTCATTCTGTTGTGCTTAGACCATAACTCTAAATAATACACAGTAACTAAAAATACTCTGTCTCTAAAGAGCCAACCTGGAGATCACTTTGCCATTTACATTTTAGAGACTATTTTTTGAATGCAGGTAGTATATTTACCTAAACGAGCCCTCTTCCAACTTGCAGAGCTAAAAGCCAATTATTTTCCTTCATAATTCCTCCTAAATCAAACCACCACATGGAAATAATCACTTCCAGAGTGCAAAAATTATATATGGAACAAGTAATGAAAGAAAAGGAAGAACAAGAAAAGAAAAATTTATAAGATTTTATGCACACTTCCTGAAGGAAATATCAGGCTGGCAAACCTGGACTGTTTGTTTCCTAGGTTACTACCTTTCCCGACATTATCTTCCAGCCCTAGCACTGAAGTATTCACCGAAGGATCTGAAATTTTATAATGAAACACTAAAGAATCATCAATTTGTTAGTAACTCACAAATTCCTATATAGGAATTTAGCTTAAGAACAAAAAAATAAAGGAGAAGGGATGACAGTTGATACCCCAGACAGCTCTATTCAAGTTTATGAATGATTTACTCTTAAGGGTGGCAAGACTTAATGCAAATGAACATAGAGGAAACTGTCAGCTCCATTGTGGTTCAACCAATAGAAGCACAGCTCCATCTTGGCTGTGCACTAGACTGCATTACAAACAGACGATACCATCGCTTCAGCAGCATCCTCTCAGACAAGAGGTAGGTTTATATGATCTTTTTTATTTAGTGGTACATGTCCTTATGATGCAATAGGAAAATATTTTACCCTGAAAAATCAACCAGAAAGCTTTGCTCCTACTAAATATCAAGAAAAAGCAATGTATTCGTTTCACCGCTTGGTAGGATTTTATTATGAAAATATGAAGACTGCCTTGTGCTATTTGATAAGCACCCTTACCATCTGTGCCTTAATGGAAAATTCATTACATTTTACATGAACCTGATCTATATCCAGACCTTAGAGTAAACCATAGCTTTTTATTTTAACTGGTTACTTGCTAATTTCATTTTCTCTGAGCGATTTCATTTCTGCAGTTTGGTCTGTCTTAACAAAGGATTTTTCTTAAAGAAAAACCCAGATCAAAAGCGAATTCCAGACTAAAGCTTTCTGATTCTATGTGCAAATGATATTGGCTGCTAAAAAATAGTTACTTATAAGAAAGTTTGTTATATTTTTTAGAATATGAGAAAATAGTTCAAAATTATTTTTATTTTACTTTGAATGTAGATGCAGAGAATGCCAAGAAATTATCATAATTTTAATTTTTATATAAAAGATCATAAAAGGTATCACTATATGGGCTGCATTATACTACACTGAACAGATAATTTACACAGCTTCAGACTTCCTTAACATTTAATTAAAGTAATTCTTCGCTGTGAAATTTCTCTCTCGTAATATAAAGTCATGCTATTAAACAAAAACCTTCTTAAATAGCCTTTCATTTTTGATATCAATTTATCACACCATTTAAATATAATGTTGAAGTCATTCTTAAACTGATCCTCAAAATAAATACAAAGTAAGTCCTTTTGATAAACTGCATTTTAAAATAAAAATATGTCCTAAGAAGAACTGGTTAAGAAAGGAGAGTAAGTACCTTTCTAGGTAACAAGATTATCTTCGTGGCTCAGAGCAATCGTTCATGTCTATTAAAAATTAATATTAACTGCTGACCAAATTTCTAATTTTATACAATTCAAGCATGAAAATTTAGTTATTTACTAGATGTTAGAACTCCAGGATACATACTATATCTGACCTAAAGAGCCAGCTTCTGTCCTTTTACCTTGCTGGTAAGTTTATTTAATCTTTAAAGAGTTTTTGTTTTTTTTTTTCTTCATAATTTCTATTCCTTTTCTTAGTCGGCATTCAGCTAGCCTGAGCAAAGTATCCCCTGCAAAACCCAAAGGTTGCTGTAATAAGATACTAGATCTGTCCAGGTTCAGCACAGTAGGGTTAATTATCTAGAAACCATTTGTGCTTGCTACAGAAAGTACAGAAGCACTAAACAAAAGTCTCAGATAAAATAAAAATAACTTTGTCAAATAAAACAGTTAACTTACAAATCAAATTTCAGGTAAACTGTAAACAGAAACCCCTACCACCCACATTGTTTTAACACTCTATCATCAGCCTGCATTTTGCTTGGAATATGTCTATTGTTAGCACAGATGGAGGCTCACTGCTGTTTCACCAAACTGACTGGAGACATGGCCTAAGTTCCAGAGCTTAAATTAAGTGAGTTGCTCTATATTTACAGGCTATTAGGATTAACTGATCACATTTCAAAGTGATATGCTTAAAAGCACCTAAGAATTCAATTCAAAGGCTTTTACCATAAATACAGCAAAAACATAACTTTATTCTCATCTGGCAACCCAAAGATTCCAGAACAGTTCCAAGTCCCATCCCCATCAACACTGCACTGGGGCCTTTGGGAGTAAACATATCAAATGGGAGTAAACATATCAAAATGGGAGTAAACATATCAAATGGGAGTAAACATCCCAAAATTAACATAAAACAAAACTAAAACACATACGCTAAAAAAAATTATGTGATTTACTTTAAAGCTCCCCATTCCTGTAATCAAATTTTAAGGCATGGGTAGGGAAGTCCAGAAAAAGATTGTTTTCCTTTTTTTATATACACCATTTTCTCTTGCTTTTCATAAAGAATGTTTACAGCATTTGCTTAATATAAACTTACATTTTAATTTCAAAACTAAGTCGCAGGATAGGAGAAAATCCTAATGATGTATTTCTCTTTTTTGGCGGGGGGACGGAGTCTCACTCTATCGCCCAGGCTAGAGTGCAGTGATGCAATCTTGGCTCACTGCAACCTCTGCCGCCCAGGTTCATGAGATTCTCCTGCCTTGGCTTCCTGAGAAACTGGGATTACACACACCTGCCACCACAACTGGCTAATTTTTGTGTTTTTAGCAGACAGGGAGTTTCGCCATGTTGGTCAGGCCAGTCTTGAACTTATGACCTCAGGTGATCTGCCTGCCTCGGCCTCCCAGAGTGCTAGGATTACAGGCCTAATGGTATATTTCTTTCTGCATGCTTAATTATGCCTAATCCATGAAAGTAAGATTTAGCCTTTACCCTAAATTAAACATCAAAAGTTACTAGAGCTCTACCACACTTTGAAAGAACATGCCACACTAAATTTAAGGTGGAAAATGACTCCATATTAGAGCGTTTACTTTTTTCAGATATGCCCAGAAGCTAACAATCAATGAATGTTTTGAGCCGCTCGGTTATCAATACACTCACAAGACAAATCATCATCATTTACAACATAAACCTGACCTATACACTTTCTTAAACTGCTTAGACACTTCCAGCAAAGCATGTAAGTGCCTTTGGAGGTGGCCTATGGTGCTACCTATAGTCATTATTACAAGCGTAATTTGTTTTGGTTTGGTTTTTTTGAGACAGGGTCTCACTCTATCACCCAGGCGGGAGTGCAATGGAGAAATCACAGCTCACTGCAACCTCAACCTCCTAGGCTCAAGCTATCCCCCCACCTGAGCCTCCCAAGTAGCCGAGACTACAGGCGCAGGCTATCATGCCCAGCTAATTTTTATTTTTGTAGAGACAGGGCCTCCCCACACTGCCCAGGCTGGTCTGAAACTCCTGGGCTTGGCCAGGCGCGGTGGCTCATGCCCGTAATCCCAGCACTTTTGGGAAGCCAAGGTGGGTGGATTACCTGAGGTCAGGGGTTCAAGACCATCCTGGCCAACATGGTGAAACCCCATGTCTACTAAAAATACAAAAATTAGCTGGGCGTGATGGTACATACCTGTAATCCCAACTATTCGGGAGACTGACGCAGGAGAGTCACTTGAACCAGGATGCAGAGGTTGCAGTGAGTCAAGATTGTGCCACTGCCATCCAGCCTGGGTGACAGAACGAGACTCTGTCACAAACCAAAAACAAACTCCTGTGCTCAAGTGATCCTCCTGCCTCAGCCTCCCAAAGTGTGGGGGTTAAGGCATAGGCCACAGCACCCAGCCAAGCATAATTATTAAAAGCATTTTTATGTGTGAATAAAGTATACAGTCTAACAAAAATGACAGTGTTTCCTAATCCCAATTTGAATTTTTTGGAATCCAGAATACTCAATAAATGTATTAAATAGATACATAAACAACACGCTTTTTTTAACTGAAAGTAAGTTTATTAAGAAAGCAAAGGAATACTCAGCAGCACTTTAGAAGTTTTATTAGGCTAACGTTTTGTATTACAGTGCATGAAATAAGTCAATATTGATAGCTGATTTAACTAGATGTGTTACACTTTGAAAGCACAAAGGGATTTTATCTTTTTGAATTAAAGGAGAAAAGCCAAAAAAAAAAAAAGGAAAGGAATAAAAGAATGGTTACTCCATACTACTCCATAAGCATGAATAAAAGAATGGTTACTCCATACTAATCCATATCGTTGGCTAACAATAGACTTTTAAGAGAGCCAAGAATAAGGAATAGTGCTTTTTATTTCTCCTTTTAAAATAGATGATTTATTTTGGTTTCAAATAAATAATATATTTAAATTGTTGAAAAAACAAAAGAACACAAGGCACAGGTTAAGAAGCCTCAAACATATCCCTGTGCCTCACTCTCCTCCCGATGGATCCCCATCCACACCATCATTGTGATTAATTTCTTGTAGGTCTTTCCAAGATTTCTGTGCAGATACAAGCAAATAAGAGTATATATTTTCCCTTTTCCTATATACACTATCCTACACCTTGTTCTTTTCACTTAAGAACATATCCTAAATACCTTTCCTAAAACTCAGTTACCTATGATTCAATTGTGTGAATAAACTATATTAATTTAACCAGAAGAATAGCTCATTAATGGATACAAGTTAAACCTCAAATAACTGAACTTAGTTATTTATCTGTCTGCCTTCCTGACTGCCTCTTTCTATTTATTTTTGAGGTAAGGGGACCTGAAAATATTTTAAGCAGTTCACTTATACCTCAAAAGTAGATGAGATATCTCTTTTTTGGAAATGGGAGTTTCACTCTTGTTGCCCACGCTGGAGTGCAATGTGCATTTTCCTTCAAAATGCAGGAAAAAAGGAGGCAAGTCCATCCAGAGAGGTGAAGTGACTTACCAAGCAAACCTAAGAAAACAAAAACCTTAGAAAACATAATTTTATCAACCCCAAAGATTTTATTAAGAAAACAAAAAAATTTAAGGAATTATATTGTTATGGCTTTGAGTTTGGGGTGTGACAATAATATTGTGGTTATGTTTAAAAATAGAGTCCTCACCATTGGGAGATATATATTGAAATATTTCTAGGTAAACGATGCCTTGAATTTGCTTTAAAACAACCAATGGGGTGGAAGCAAACGGGTACAGGTAGAGATGGGCCAAGAGCTGATGAATGAAGTTGCATTATAAGTACATGGGAGGCCAGGCGCAGTGGCTCACGCCTGTAATCCCAGCACTTTAGGAGGCCGAGGAAGGTGGATCTCAAGGTCAGGAGTTTGAGACCAGCCTGACCAACATGGTAAAACCCGTTTCTACTAAAAATACAAAAATTAGCCAGGTGTGGTGGCACACGCCTGTAATCCCAGCTACTCAGGAGGCTGAGGCAGGAGAATCACTTGAACCCAGGAGGGGGAGGTTGCAGTGAGCTGAGATTGCATCATTCATTGCACTCCAGCCTGGGCGACAGAGCAAGACTCTGCCTAAAAAAAAAAAAAAAAGACAGTACATGGGATACTCTGGTTTCTCTCCAGATCATATAAATCTCTCACCTTTTACTAAAGATTTCTTTGGAGAGTAATAATTCTAAGTCTTAACCCAATTTTTGAGGCCCTGCATCTGCAAGGCTAGTAAGAAAGAAAAAAAAAAAAGTACATGGGGTTCATACTACTTTGTAGTTTTTGTTAAATGAAACACTCTCACACAAAAGGTATCTCCAGAATTTACAAAAATATTTGGTACACATTAGGTAATCAATAAACATTTGTTATAAAAATAAAATCCTGTTTACAACTATGTAGTAAAGGAAAAGCATACAGAATGACAACCAATAAATTAATGAAGTAGAACTACATTTTTTCTCTTATTTCCAAAATGTTCTTAGTGCAGAGGTTATCTTATAATTTTTAAAACTAAATGTTAAAATATTTGTTAGAGATCAAGACAGTAAAAACTAATTTAGTTCCTCATTACTATAGTTCCATACTGACAAATCTTTGATTCTAACAGTCCCCATTTAAGAGCTAACAAGTACCAGGTCAACAAGAGCTAAACTTAATTCAAGAATACTGAAACTTGAACTCACTAGCTTCTTTTGTGAAATGGAATAATAACTGACACCTTTGGGAGGGCTGAATTTGTCTTTTTTAAATATTTATGTCTATGGGTCACTCAGGTATACGAAACACTTAAGACTATCATTTATAACCCCAAGATTAGGGTCTCTTCACAGACCACTCTAACCTAAAATTTTATTATCCTCATTCTGAAAATTGGCATTATTTGGTTTTCTTTCTCTACTATTTTTCACTCAGCCACTATTTCTGATTCAGATCACCTGTCATCGAAGTTTAAAGAAGGGGAAACGGGAGACAGAAATACACTGAACCAAAAAGGTAAGAAGAATCCACAAGGCTAATGATAAAAGCTTTTCCAGGGGCAGTCTGAAGAACATAACCTTAAAACGCCAAGGTTTTTTGTAGATAACAGCTCACTGACCACTGCTTTAATCAAGTTTTAAACCAATTCAGCTGCCTTTTCCCCTTCCATTAGCAGTTAATTTCAGTATATGAATTTTTTTTTTTTTTTTTTTGAGAAACGGTTTCATTCCCATTGTCCAGGCTAGAATGCAGTGGCACGATCTTAGCTCACCACAACCTGCGCCTCCCTGGCTCAAGCAATCTTCCCGGCTTAGCCTCCCAAGCAGCTGGGACCTACAGGCACACACCACCACGCCTGGCTAATTTTTGTATGTTTTGTAGAGACGGGTTTCGCCATGTTGACCAGGCTGGTCTTGAACTCCTGGGCTCAAGTGATCTGCCCACATCACTCTCCCAAAGTGTTGGGATTACAGGCGTGAGCCACCATGCCTGGCCTGAATCTTAAATATACATATTCATCTAGCAAATAATATATATTAAAAAACAGGGTATGGTTGACTAAGGATGTTGGCCCAGATATACAAAAAAATTCAAAACTACCATTTAGGCATTAATTAAGGAAGATTCATGTTGCCTATACAAATTTACTAAGAAATCTTAGTACTGAGATTTGAATTAACAGATCTGTAGTTTGCTACATAAATTCATTTTCTACCTTTTTTATAGATTCAAAAGAGCAATATAAGAAGTGGAATCTCTAAGAATGGCTTCCAGCCACTGGAATGAAACCACTACCTCTGTTTATCAGTACCTTGGTTTTCAAGTTCAAAAAATTTACCCTTTCCATGACAACTGGAACACTGCCTGCTTTGTCATCCTGCTTTTATTTATATTTACAGTGGTATCTTTAGTGGTGCTGGCTTTCCTTTATGAAGTGCTTGACTGCTGCTGCTGTGTAAAAAACAAAACCGTGAAAGACTTGAAAAGTGAACCCAACCCTCTTAGAAGTATGATGGACAACATCAGAAAACGTGAAACTGAAGTGGTCTAACACTCTACAGAAGATGAACAAAATCTCTGAAAGCAGCTCAACCTCTTCTGAGAAAAAAAATATATTCTGAGGCCAACTGTTGCTACAAAACAAATTCTGACTGAATGGTTAAAACATTTCTAGTAGAAGGGGAAAAAAAAGCTAAATATGCACTGTTTGTGTGTATAGCCATTTCATTAAATATACAGTAAAACTTCATGAATGTGAATTTACTAATCTGTTTAATACTGACACTTCAAAAACTGGATAAAAGATTCCTAGAGTTCAATATTAAGCAGCAAAAGATAAGCTGCAAAAGACAAGCAAGGCTAATGATGCTAAAATGATTTTATAACTAACCAATTCATGTAGACAAAAAATAGTGTGTTGGTAACAAAAAGGCTATTTAAAACATGTTTCTAAGTCTGAAGTAAAATACTTCCACTTATATATATAAAGTTCCTGTTGATTAAAAAGTAGTATTTTCTAATTTACTGAAAACAACTTGTATAAATATATAACGACTTGAGTTTTATGTAGGATTAGTACGAAAAAGTCTCAAAATAATAAAAAATGCCACAAGTATATTTGCACAAAATTCTCACAAAACTGACTTACTGTTTAGTTAGAAATGCATGATATAGGAAAGGCCTAGTCTATTTTCAAACTAAAACTTACTACTATACCCCTTCATTTCCTGAGTTTGTTCTTTCATTTTACCTCTCTTATTTATACTCTCAAAGGCTAAGATAACCAAGGCAGAAAGACTGCCCTCCCCGCCCCCAAAAAAGGTCAAAAGATAGGGCCACTCAACACCTGGTGAAATATGGCAGTTTTATTTCTTGGAATTCCAAGGGCTATATAGATATTTTGTGACCCTAACACTATTTTGCTATCACCCATGAGCAAACAAAAGCATGCTCTTAACCACTATACTACCCCTAAGTCAGAAATGCCACTCCTGGAAATGTATCCTAAGCACTTAGTTCAAATGTACAAGCTCAAGGTACAAAGATTTTTTACAACGGCATTACACAAAATAACAAAAAATTGAAAATAACTAAGACTTTAACTAAATGTGGCACATCAACTTAATGAATTATTAAAAAGCAACTGAAGGCCAGGCACAGTGGCTCATGCCTGTAATCCCAGCACTTTGGGAGGCCAAGGCAGATGGATCACAAGGTCAGGAGCTCAAGACCAGCCTGGCCAAAATGGTGAAACCCCGTCTATACTAAAAATACAAAAGTTAGCCGGGCATGGTGGTGGGCACCTATAATCCCAGCTACTCGGGAGGCTGAGGCAGGAGAACTGCTTGAACCCAGGAGGCAGAGGTTGCGGTGAGCCGAGATGATGCCAATGCACTCTAGCCTGGGTGACAGAGCAAGACTCCGTCTCAAAAAAAAAAAAAAAAAAAAAAGGAACCGAAAAGTCTGGCAAGATAGAAAAGTATTTAAAAGTAAAAAATAAATTCAGCATATAAAAGTTTTAATACAATTATTGATATTATAAATATACGCATGAGTAAGGTTTGAAAACAAATATGGAGAATTAGAATAGCTGGTATATTAAGAGGGCTGTGGGGACAAAAAAAAGCACTAGGTATTATAAAAGACTTTTTTTAAATCTCTATTACTGATGGAATTTTTTGTGTGCAATAAATAACTGTGTGGTGAAGAGAGGAAATCTGTTCTTTTCAATTTAAAGAATATCGGCTGGGCGCGGTGGCTCATGCCTGCAATCCTAGCAGTTTGTGAGGCCGAGGCAGGTGGATCACCTGAGGTCAGGAATTCGAGACCAGCCTGGTTGACATGGTGAAACCCCATCTCTACTAAAAATACAAAAAAATTAGCCAGACATGGGAATGGGGCCCCTGTAATCCCAGCTACTTGGGAGGCTGAGGCAGGAGAATCACTTGAACCTGGGAGGCAGAGGTTGCAGTGAGCTGAGATCATGCCATCGCACTCCAGCCTGAACAACAAGAGTGAAACTCCATCTCAAACAAACAAAAGAATCTTAACTGCCGGTCTGAAATAACTTTTCCACAAAGTATTTTTTATATTTATTCTCACATTAGAAACAAACACAAATAATATAACCAACTTTAAAAGGATTTATGAAGCTTGGGTATATAAAATACTTTGGAAACCAGGAACTGAGCACTGTTAAAACCATATACATTTTCACGAACGTTGGATTTTTGGCAATAGATGGTAAGTATACAAGTCCTTTAATAATCAGATTGTTTAATAGTGTACATTACCAACTTTCTCCCCCACCCTATCCTGTAATTATTTAGTCATCCAACAAATATTTACTGAGTGCTTACTACATGTCAGCAATTAGGCCAGATACTGAGGGCAGAGTGGCAAACAAGGAACCACATCACTACAATGGAGCACACTGGGAGCTCTGTCAAAAAGAGTAGTGCTATGGGAACTCAAAGGTTATACAGTGAATTCACACTGAAGAATGAGAATAATATGACTTTAAAGCTGAAACTTAAAAGAACAGGACAGAACCAAAAGAGGGTAGGAGGTAAGAAAGAATATTCCAGGAAGAAGAAATAATACGAATAAAAGCCAAGAGGCAAGAGAGAATAAAGCATGTTGGAGGAGCTACAAGTCAGTATCACTAGGACAGAGTACAAGGAGAACAGTATGATACCACACCTAAGAGATAATTAGAGGCCAGATGAGGCAGGCACGCAGGCTGCAGTAAAACATGGACTTTATCTGAAAAACAGTAACAATCAGCTTGAGCTGAAAGCAACATGATCTAATGAGAAAAATCACAGCTGTATGAAGAATGAACACTAAAGCAGCTAAACCAGGAGACCTGGTCAACAGCTAACCTAGCAATCCAATGACTGTGGCCTGAACTAGAGTGGCATGGTAGCCTTTAGTTGTTACACCCAATATTTCCAGCTCTCTTCATTAAGGAAAGCATTCACTTCGGAGCCCCCTATGGCTGGGAACATAACTCTGGCCAATGAGTGACTTGTGACTAATTCTGGCCAATGAGCTGTGAGAGGATGTGACATGTGTCACCTCCAGGCCACAGCACTTAACTGCTAGTGCAAGCTCTTCCAGAGTTAGTTTTCCTGCTAGCACAGAACTCACAAACATTTGAGCTTCCAGCTGTTCTGTCAGCCTGGGTCCTTGAGTGACTATAACTAGCTAAGACTTCTACCAATTCATGATAAACATGTAGTATGAAGGAGAAACAAGCTTCTGTTGTTTTAAGAAACTGAGATTTTTGGGATTGTTACCACAACACAGTTTATCCTACCCTGACTGTTAGGGAAAACCCTGGCCAACCAAAGAGAAGTAAAACCCTACAAGGGCTCTTCCTGCTGTCGAATGGGACCTGTTTGTGGGGAAGATGAAATTCGCTACCCAATATCTGTAGCCTAAACTACAAAATGCAAAGACATTCTTGAGCAGGTCAAAGGCTCAAGTGGCTTAAGCCTGAGAGTGGCTATGTTAATGTTTAAAACAGTTTTTACATTTTTGTTTACGATGAGTTAATTCTATGTATATTTCATTGGAACGACATATAAACCTAATATATATTATAAGAATGACAGGCCTACTTTGATTTTTAAAAAAGCTTTGCTTCCAAATCAGTTATAAAACAGCTTGTAGGATGTGTAAAAAATTAACATCAATAAAAATTATTATTGCTACAATTTGAAGTAGCTAAATAATTTCAGCTGTGAATTAAGTTCCACTGACATTGTTTAAAAGATAATAATATAAGAGTAAACTAAACCCAAAGCAAGCAGAAGGAAGGAAATAATGAATACTGATGTGGAAATAAAACAAACAAACAAACAAAAACCAAAACAGAAAAGCCAATGAAACCAAAGGTTGGTTCTTTGAAAAAAATCAACAAAATTGATGAACCTTTAGCTAGACTCATCAAGAAAAAAAGGAGAAAAGACAAATTCCTAAAATCAGACATGAAAGAGGACACTGGGTGCGGTGGCTCAGGCCTGTAATCCCAGCACTTTGGGAAGCTGAGGCAGGCAGATCACCTGAGGTCAGGAGCTCAAGACTAGCCTAGCCAACATGGCAAAACCCTGTCTCTACTAAAAATACAAAAATTAGCTGAGCATGGTGGCACACACCTGTAATCCCGGCTACTCTGGGGGGCCTGAGCGACAGAGCAAGACTCCGTCTCAAAAAAAATGAGAGGGGATATCACTACTGACTTTATAGATATCAAAAGGATTATAAGGGAATACTTTGAAAAACCTCAGACAATGTAAATGATGAATGAATAAACTCCTAAAAAGCCACAAAGTACCAAAAGTAACTCAAAAAGAAATAGAAAATCTGAGTAAACTGAAAAGAAAAAATTCTTACAAAGAGCTTTCCACAAAGGAAAGCTGAAGCCCAAATGGCTTCACCAGTGAATTCTATCAAACATTTTAAAAAATAACAAAGTTTCACAAACTCTTTCAGAAAATAGGTGAAAAGGGAGCACTTCACAAATCGTTTAAGGAGGCCAGAATTACCCTGAGAGGCACCAGAGAAAAACAAAACTACATACACATCAAGTCCCTCAGGAATAGAGATGCAAAAATCCTGACCGAAATACCAGCAAATTGAGTACCACAACAAATAAAAACGATTATACACCATAACCAAGTAGGATTTATTTCAGGAATAAATGCAAGGTTGTTTGAACATCTAAGTATCAATTAATGTTAATATATCATATTAATAGACTAAAGAGTGAGAACATGCTCATCTCATTAGATACACAAAAAGCATCAGACAACATCCAGTACCCATTTATGACTAAAAACTCTCAGTCAGATGCAGTAGCTTATGCCTATAATCCCAGCACTTTGGAAGGCTAAGGGGGATGGATCCCTTGAAGCGGGGAGTTTGAGACCCACCTGGGCAACAAAGTAAAACCCCATCTCTACCACAAAAAAAAAAAAAAGTTTTAATTAGCCAAATGTGGTGGGCATGTGCTTGTAGTCTCAGCTACCCAGGAGGCTGAGGCTTGCTTGAGCTGGGGAGTTTCAAGGCTGCAGTGAGCCATGATCACGCCAGCAGTGAGCCATGATCATGCCCGTACTCCAGCCTGGGCAACAGAGTAAGACCCTGTCTCAAAAGAAAACAAACAAAAGGCTGGGTGCGGTGGCTCACGCCTCTAATCCCAGCACTTTGGGAGGCCAAGGCGGGTGGATCACAAGGTCAGGAGATCAAGACCATCCTGGCTAACAGTGTAACCCCATCTCTACTAAAAAGACAAAAAAATTAGCCAGCCATGGCGGTGGGTGCCTGTAGTTCCAGCTACTCGGGAGGCTGAGGCAGGAGAATGGCATGAACCCGGGAGGTGGAGCTTGCACTGAGCTGAGATTGCGCCACTGCACTCCAGCCTGGGCAACAGAGCAAGACTCCGTCTCAAAAAAAAAAAAAAAAAAACCACCTCT
Source organism: Gorilla gorilla gorilla (assembly GCF_029281585.2). Classification (NCBI taxonomy): domain Eukaryota; kingdom Metazoa; phylum Chordata; class Mammalia; order Primates; family Hominidae; genus Gorilla; species Gorilla gorilla. The sequence goes on from NC_073231.2 coordinate 34,874,213, forward strand.
CAACAAACTAGAAATAGAAAGGAACTTCTTCAACTGGAAAGAGCATGTACAAAAACCTGCAGTAATATCATGTGTAAGAGTGAAAAACCAAATGCTTTGCCCCTAAGATCAGGAACAAGGCAAAGGTAGCTACTTTTACTATTCAATGTACAGCCAGTCCAGACAGGCAAGATAAATAAAAATTAAAAAGTTCACACTGGAAAGAAAGAAAGAAAACTGTTCTTATTCACAGATGACATAATCTTGACATAGAAAATCCTAGGGAAACCACACAAAAAACTACGAGAAATAAAAAACAAGTTCAGTCAGGTTACAGAATACAAGATCAATGTATTAAAAAAAAACTCTTGTTTCTATATACTAGCAATGAACAATTTAAAAAAAAAATCAAAGAAAACAATTTCATTCATAAGTGAGATTGAATCAGAATAAAATAACCTCTGGGTGTAATGGCTCACGCCTATAATCCCAACACTCTGGGAGGCTGAGGTAGGAAGACTGCTTGAGGCCAGGACTTTGAGACCAGCCTGGGCAACAGAGCAAGATCCTGTCTCTACAAAAAATTTGTAAAAAGCCATCCATTCATTGACTGGAAGATCTAATATTGTTAAGATGGCAGTTCTTCCCCAAATTGATTTATAGATTCAATTCAATCCCTGTGGAAATCCCAGCAGGCTTTTTTGCAAATGTTGATAGACTGACCCTAAAATTTATACAGAAAAACTAAAACAATTCTTGAAATAAAAAAGAACTAAGTTGAAGGACTTACATTTCTCAGTCTCAAACCTTAATTACAATGCTACAGCACTCAAGAGAAATGATACTGGCATAAAGATAAACACAGAAGTCAATGGAACCAAATTGAGACTCCAGAAATAAACTCTTTGATTTATGGTCTACTAATATTCAACAAGGGCGCAATACAATTCAACAGGGGAAAGATCATCATTTCAAAAAATGATGCTGGGACAACTCCATAAGAACACGCAAAAAGATAAATTTTGACCCTTATGCTAATCCATACACAAAAATCAACTCAAATATACTACAGACCTAAATGCAGGAGCTAAAACTACAAAACTCTTAGAGGAAAACACAGAAAAAAATTTTCATGACCTGTGTCAGGCAAAGATTTCTTAGATATGACACCAAGAATACAAATGATAAAAGAAAAAAACTGGTAAGTTGGACTTCATCAAAATTAAAAACTTTTGTACATACAAAGACACTATTAAGAAGACAAAATGACAAGCACTTGCTTGGAGAAAATATTTGCAAATGTATACCAGATCAAAGAATGGTAGCCAGAATATATGAGGAATTATTAAATCAATAGAGAGAGGAAATATACCTCAGTTTTTTTATGGGCAAAAAAAAATTGAATAGACATTTCACCAAGGAATACACATGGTCAATAAGCACATGAAACAATGTTCAACATCATTACTCATTAAGGAAATGCATATTAAAGCCACAATGATAGCACTTCACAACTATAGAAATAGCTATGATTAAAAAAAAAAAAACAAAGAATTTCAAGCGTTAGAAAGGATGAGAAAAAACTAGAACCCTGATACATTGCTGGAGGAAATGTAAAATGGTACAGCTATTTTAGCAGTTTCTTAACAAGTTAAATATGACATATGACCCAGAAATCTACTTCTAGGTCTCTATCCAAAAGAGATAAAGATATGTCTACACAAAGACTTGTACATGAATATTCATAGCAACACTATTCAAAACAGCCAAAAAGTGAAAATAATCCAAATAACCGTTTATTGGTGAATGGATAAACAAACTGTGGTACATATATCCATACTATGGAATACGCTTTAGCAATAAAAATGGAACGAAGTACTGATGCATACTACATGGATGGAACTCAAAAATATGCCAAGTGAAAAAAACAACACACAAAAGACCACTTACTGTACAATTTCATTTATAGGAAATATCCAGAAAAGGCAAATATACAGAGCCAGAAAGCAGATTATTGGTTTTCCGGGGCAGGGATGGGAAAAGTCACTGCAAATGGGCACATCAGATCTGTTGGGGGTGATGGAAATGTTCTAAAATTGGACTGTAATAACAGCTGCAAAATTCTGTAAATTTACCAAACATCTTTGAACTGTACACTTAAAATCAATGAACTGTATGGTATGTAAATTAAACCACAATAAAGTTTTTTTAAAGAGGTAATAACCTAAATTTTAACTACAGCACAAGACTATTAACATCCTAAGAGCTTAAATTCTCTTGTCCCATCCTTTATATTCAACAAAGTGCCTATCAACACGAGTGCTGAACTGAAAAATGAACTAGCCATAACTAAACTGTTTCCTCCTGAATAATCTGAATAAAAACCAAACAGTCCTAAACAATTTTACTAACCAGAATTTTGTTTAGAGCCTGACGATCCTCCATGTTCTACCTTTGTTTTCTTCTTCTTTGACGATGATGATGATGACTCAGAAGATGCTGAACGTTTTTCTACTACGGGAGTAGAAAGAGCTCGTTTTTTGAACAGCTCCCTTTCTCTCAACAGGCTTGGATCCATAATGCTACAAAGAAAAAATAAGTGTCTTTAATACAAATTCAAGTCACTCAAACCTGCACTCCAAATCCATAGATCTCAACAAGTTACTTCCCAAACAAAATTACCTTTTATTATTAGTTCTCTAGCACTTGTATTTATTCACTTATTCATGTACTCAAGAAATATTTCATTAGCGCTTATTACATGCCAAGCACTGTACTAGCCATTATAGGAAAAAAAGAGGCCAGGCATAGTGGCTGAAGCACTTTGGGAAGCCGAGGTGGGCAGACTGCCTGAGCCCAGGAGTTGAAGACCAGCCTGGACAACATGGTAATACCTCCTGTCTACAAAAAATACAAAAAATCAGGCAGGCATGGTGATGTGTGCTTACAGTCCCAGCTACTCGGGAGGCGGAAGTGGGAGGATCACTTGAGCCTGGAAGGTCAAGGCTGCAGTGAGCTGTGATAACTCCACTGCACTCTAGCCTGGGTGACAGACCAAGACCCTTGTTCAAAAAAAAAAAAAAAAAGAAAGAAAGAAAAGAAACAGAATTATTCCCTAAAGTTCCAGAACTGCGCTGTCCAATATATTAGCCACTAGCCACATGTGCCTATTAAACACGTGAAATGTGGCTAGTTAAAATTGAGATGGACTTTCAAGTGTAAAAACCCACAAGATTTCAGAGATTTAGTATAAAGAAAAAAACTAATTACTAACGAGATATTTTACATTAATTACATGTTGAAGTGATACTATTTTGAATATACTGGGTTAAATAAAATGTTAAAATTAATTTCACCAATTTTTCTTTTAAAATATGGCTATTAAAAAAAATTAAGAGACAGTGTCTCACTGTGTTGCCCAGGCTGGAGTACAGTGGTGTGATCATAGCTCAATGTAGCCTTGAACTCCTGGGCTCAAGCAATCCTCCCACCTCAGCCTCCTGACTAGCTAGTACTACAGGTACACGCCACCACGCACAGTTAATTTTTTTAAAAACTTTTTAGAGACAAGGTCTTGCTATGTTGCCCAGGCTGGTCTTGAACTCCTGGCCTCAAGCAGTCCTCCTACCTCAGTCTCCCAAAGCACTAGGATTACAAACATGAGCCACTGCACCCAGCCTAGAATATTTTTAATTACACGTGTGGCTCACACTTCCCACTCCCATTATATTTCTATTGGACAACATTGCTGTAGAAACATGAGGACTACCGGGCAGAAATTAGAATAAGGTGGATTTAGGCTCACTGCAAAAAAAGAGAACCATCAGAACTGCTTATAAATAAAATGGCATATTTTTAAAACTGGTGAACTCTCAATTATTAAGTGATGAAGAGGCTGAATTATTATACTATTTGTTAGAAATGTCTACAGAGAGCCGGGCACAGTGGCTCATGTCTGTAATCCCAGCACTTTGGGAGGCTGAGAGACCAGCCTGGGCAACATAGTGAAACCCTATCTCTACGAAATTAGCCGGTCATAGTGACACATACGTGTAGTCCTGGCTACTCAGAACGCTGAGACACGAGAATTGTTTGAGTCCAGCAGAGGTTGCAGTAAGCTGAGATCCCGCCACTGCACTCCAGCCTGGGGGATACAGCAAAACTCTGTCTCAAAAAAAAAAAAAAAAGTCTACAGAAAATTTCCAATTTGGAGGGAGGTGGTTTGAGGCAACTTCTATGTTGTGGTTGTTGTTTGTCTAGTTCTAAAATTACAACTCAAAGCAATTTCACTACAACCAGGGAAGCTACAGGTCAACCAACAAGAATTCTAAACACACCTCTCTTCTGAACTCTGCTAGAACCCTACAGAGGGTCTATGAAGACCTCAAGCTGACTATATAAATGAATTTGACACTGTTAAGACTAGTGTCAGCTGGGAGGAAAAAGACTCATACTTTGAAAGCTTTTAAGCACAGATAGCTCAATAAATATTTGTTAAATGAACAACACATGGAACATCATCTTTAAATTGCTCTGGTCCCATTATTACTGGTTTCACAAGCCTTTATTAAATATCTTCTGTTTGTGAGGCACTGTGCTCTAAGCTTTGAAAGGTTACGGAAGATAAATCCTTGTCTGCATGCTGCTTAGATTTGAGAAAATGGAAGCATTGAGCTAAAAATTTTAAATATAAGCACTGATAAGAAATAATCAGACTGAATTTCAATTAAGGCGTGAACAATCACTGGACAGTGAATCAAAAACCTGCCTTCTCTCAGTTTCAATTTTTTTTCTTTTTTTTTTTTTGAGACAGAGTCTCGCTCTGCCGCCCAGGCTGGCAGAGTGCAGTGGTGCAATCTCGGCTCAATGCAACCTCCGCCTCCTGGGCTCAAGCGATTCTCCTGGCTCAGCCTCCCGAGTAGCTGGGACTACAGGCGCGCAGCACCACGCCCCGCCAATGTCTGTATTTTTAGTAGAGACGGGGTTCATTCACCATGTTGGCCAAGCTGATCTTGAACTCCTGACCTCAAGTGATCCGCCCACCTCAGCCTCCCAAAGTGCTTAGATTACAGCGTGAGTCACCGCACCCGGCCTCAGTTTCAATTCCTAAAGCCACCTGGCTAGGCAACCCACAAGGCCTCTACATTCAATTTCATAAGTGAAATGAGGACGCTATGAAAGCTGTCCACATCCAGCCCAATTGTAAGAATGAGAAAATGTGTATGTTATTTTTTAAACAGTAAAGTCATAAAAACATGTTATTTCAGTATTACTATTTTGAGTTGGATCTGAAAGAAGGGAATGATTTACCGGGCTGAGGAAAGTAGGAGACAGCCTTGGGAGGAGGGAAAGCGTGGGGCCAAGAAGAAGAAAGGAGAATTGTCAAGTGAGAAGGTGGGGGCAAAAAGCAGATTGTAAATTTCTAGAACAGGAAGCATTTGTGTCTTATTTCACGTTGCAAAGGCAGGACCTTAATCTGGACTTTAAAAAAATTACTCTAAAAGATTTAAATAGGCCGGGCGCAGCGGCTCACGCCTGTAATCCCAGCATTTTGGGAGGCCGAGGAGGGCGGATCACGAGGTCAGGAGTTCTAGACCAGTCTGGCCAACATGGTGAAACTCCGTCTCCATTAAAAATTTAAAAAATGTGCGGGGTGTGGTGGCGGGTGCCTGTAATCCCAACTACTTGGGAGGCTGAGGCAGGAGAATCGCTTGAACCAGGGAGGTGGAGCTTGCAGTGAGCCAAGATCGCGCCACTGCACTCCAGCCCGGGCGACAGTGCGAGACTCCGTCTCAGAAAAAAAAAAAAAAAAGTAAATAAAGCCTTACAGTTTACAACAAACTAAATACTTACAGTATTTGACCCTCGCAACTCTAGGAGCAAACAAGTATTAGTGTTATTCCTATTTTAACACGTGAAATCTGAAGTGAAATGTCTGGTTAAGGTCGCACAGACGGAAGAGCCAGGGCCAGGACCCAAACCTCTTGACTCCTAACTCAAGTGCTCCTTACACCAGACCTGGAACGCTGGTAAAGGCCTTTAAAACAAAGGCCACCTGTGAGGTTCGGGAACGTTCAAAGGCATCTAGAGCAGAAGGCTTCGCAATGTCTGTCTTTCACCATCACGTGCTCCGCCTAACTTTTCCTCCTTTTTCAAAGACTACTCAATATGTGTACTAAGTTTTTGATCTCTGGACCCCCCTATGGAGTAAACAGGCTACATCACCACGTCCATTTTACAATTAAACAAAACCACAACTCAAGGAGTTGGCTGGTTCCTCCGTGGGCAGACACGGAAAACCCAAAAATTAAACTGAAATCTGCCTCCAAGCCCACGATTCTTGCCACCATTCGACCTCTTTCAACCTTACTACTTCCCCTCTCTTTCACTTTTACCCAGCCTCGTTAGTGTCCCTGGCACCTCAGGACCCGGCTATGAAAAGCAGGCTGCTTCGCCCTTAAATGACGGAAGCGGGGAGGTGGGCGAAAAGGGGGCCGCAGCGTTGTTTAGACTGCAGAAATCAACTACTATCGTTAAAGTTTAGGGATCATCACAAACCAAATCTCCAAAAGGTAGCCTAGAAAGCAGTCCGCGTATGAGCATCATTTTAAATCACAGCCTTGAGCTGGCTGGACCCCGCGGCTCCTCAAACTCCACACACGGTTCGCTCGGCTACCGCGCCCGTGAACTTGGAGGCTTGGAAGAGGCACAGTCAGGCGGCAGACCGCGAATTTTCCCTCTTTCCAACCCAAAAGTTTGCTCAATGAACCTCTGGCCTAAAGACAATGCTCCGGGGAACGGTTCGCGTGCTAGGTGTTTCACGGGAAGCTAGAACGGCGGTCCCAGCTTCCCGTGAGGTGGAGGTCACGCTCAGCCTCCCGGGAGGCGGCGGCGCGCCTGCGTCCCAGGAAACAGCAAGCCGGGGCTCCGCGCCCCTCACCCGGCGGCCGCAGCCCCTACCTGAGTGAGAAGAGCAGCCTCGCACGACTCGCCGCCCCCTTCCTGCGCCTCCGCCTCGGCCGGCCGCCCACGCCGGCACTGCACCCTCTTCCTGCTTCTCGTCAGCGCCCCCGCCTGCTCGCACGCACGCCCAGCGCTGACCCGCCAGGTCGGGGTCTCGCCACTGGCGGCGGCGGCGGCGGCGGTAGCTTAGGCGGTGACTCGACCCGGGACTCCGCCCGCCACTTCCCGATCGGGTGCTAGGAGCTCAGTCCCGGCAGCCACCGCGGCGCCAGGGCAGCCAAGCGAGCGCATGCGTCATTGCGTGCCCCGCCTCTGGTGCCGCGGGAGCAGAAGTATCCCGCTCTGGCGTCCTGGGGCCTCCATGACAACGAGGGAAGGGCTGGGGTGGGGCCGAGAAGGGGACTGAAGTGGGAGGAGGCGCCTGAAGACAGAAGGCAGCTTTCTTTGTAGACACTTAATTAAAACTGCTACAGCCTGCTCCGGCGTGCGCTGGGATGTGGTGAACCCAGCCGGCGACGCTATCTTTCAATGGTTATTTTGTGTTTTTTGTCTTTTTCTTATTAGAGACGTGATCTCACTCGGTCGCCCAGGCTGGAGTGTAGTGGCGCGATCTCGGCTCACTGCAACCTCCGCTCCTGGGCTCAAGCCATTCTCCCACCTCAGCCTCCGGAGTAGCTGGGATCACAGGCGAGTGCCACCACGACGGGCTATTTTTGGTTATTATTGTTGTTGTTGTTTGTATTAATAGGGTCTCACAATGTTGCCCAGGCTGGTCTCGAACTCCTGAATTCAAGCGATTCGCCCGCCTTGTCTTCCCAAAGTGCTGGGATTACAGGCGTGAGCCACCGCGCCCGGCCTCAACGGTTATTTTGTGAGTTTACCCCAGCGCCGCACACCAGCACCTGCACACCGAGAACGCGGTTCCAGCTCTTTTACAAGCGAAGAACAGAGGGCCAGGAAGCTAATTAATAAATGACTTGCTCAAGACAGCACAGCTAGCAAAGGCAGCCTGATGTGGAGCACAGCCCAGCCTCTTCCCTCCACCCCTGTGAACTGTCTTAGAAAAGGATTTTGGATTTAGAAGCCAGATAAATGGGTGGAAATAAAGCAGTGGAAAAAGTAATTGTCATTGCCCGAAACCTGCAGCGTGGCAGGCCTTCCCTCACTCTTATAACCTAAAGCGGCAGTACAGCCAGTGCTCAGCCATTCTGTGGCTGTCGTTGAACTACTGGTTACTCTTCAAGTTACTGAAACTGTGGCTCAGTTTTCTCATCGGGGAAATGGGGATAATCATTGTACTACTACAATGAGTTACTTGCATTGGACTGTGGTGAAAATTAAATGAGAAAATACCTAAAATTTTATTCAAAACTTGGAAAAAAGTCAAAAGATAATATTTTGTGACTTTTATTAGTTTCATTCTAGAGAATTTTGTAATAAGCCTACTTGATCATCTGACACCCACAGGAAATGTAACTTTGTTTGAATAACAATTGATTAGGGCCCAGAAGATTTACAAAAGGATGAAATCAAAGATCAATTGGTAGGAAACTGATGAGGTGTTAGGGGAAAAAGGGGCAGGAAATTCAGTGTGTATATAGATAGACAGATTAGATAGATAGATAGATAGATAGATAGATAGATAGATAGATAGATAGATAAAATTCCAAAGGTTAAAGTTGCATTTTTCTGAGAAAAATTAACCGGTTTTGTATCAACTGAGCAGTTTTATTTCAGCATTCCTTTCCCCAACGATTATATAAATTTCATTTTTCAGAACTGGTAGAAATCCATTTTATGATTCTGCTGGCTCCCTTATTAATGAGTGAGAGACTTATACATATGGACAATGGCTAAACCGCATATGATAATAACACTCTAACTCACATAAGCCAAACCACAACCTCTACAGCAATCAGCTCAAAATGGTCAGAATTTTCTCAAGAAGGCTGCCAACTTTTCTATTTTAACCTCTCTGTCCTCAGACACCAGTATCAGCCAGAGAAAGCCAAATATTCTTCCCAAACCAATCCTGTTAAGTTTCCTGCTTCAAGTTAGACCACTTCCAGCTTCCCCTGCCAACAACCCTAAATCAGAACACATCAGAAGCATCCCTTTTTTCCTCCACTATAAAGCCTCCCCTCATCCCGATTGCTTTTGAGTCTCTGCCAAACTCAAGTGTGGTCGCTGCCCCCATTGCTATAGCAAGCTCTGAATAGTCTCTGTTCTCACTTGGCAGGTCTACATTTCTTGCGTTAAATAAAACTTTGACACATATTCACTATCTCTTCCCTTGAGACTTAGAAATCTAACAATTAGAGAATCTTTACAGAATTAAATCTTTCACAAAGAAGGTGCTCAATAAACGCTTACAGTGAGTAATTTCATGTCAATATCTTGACTCATTTCAGCCAGTTGAAACAGCTAAGCTACTGATAATATCAGAATGTACTATCTATAATCCAGACTCTCAAATCTCAATTGCGTCCCCTTTACCCAGAAGTTAGCTCTTGTTATTAATATCATTGAAACCCTCTCATACAAATCCCTGGAAACCTTATTACATTACAAACTCCTGCTTATACTGCCTGTTGCATGTGTCTAGGTCTTAACACTGAAAGCAATGGCTTCATTCATTCTGAGGCAGGAGAATAGGGTCTGGAGGCAGAGAACCTAAGGCCAATTCACGCTGACTCCCTAGAAAGAACTAAATCAAAAGGAAAACCCTAATTTTCCACACCCAAGTAACAAAAGGACCAGAGGCTGCTCCCTTTGCAACCCCTCATCCCCATTTTTCTGCCTGGCAGATGAAAAATTGAAAGTACCTCTGGCCGGCCGTGGTGGCTCATGCCTGTAATCCCAGCACTTTGGGAGGCCGAGGCAGGCAGATCACTTGAGGTCAGGAGTTCAAGACCAGGCTGGCCAACATGGTGAAACTCCGTCTCTACTAAAAAATACAAAAATTAGTGTGTGGTGGTGGGCACCTGTAATCCCAGCTACTCAGGAGGGTGAGGCAGGAGAATCACTTGAACCGGGGAGTCAGAGGTTGCAATGAACCAAGACATGCCGCCGCACTCCAGCCTGGGTGACAGAGTGAAATTCCATCTCAAAAAATTAAAATAAAAAATAAGGTATCTCTGATTGGTCCCCTCTCGCAACCAGTCAGGTTGGTTGCAGACCAAGTCTTCATTTGCACAGGAGTATAGTTTTGTAACTTCACTTTAGCCTCTGATTGGTCACTTTCTGCATCCAATCAGATATTTGCATAGGGTGTAACTTTGTAACTTCACTTCAGCCTCTGATTCATCCCCTCCTGCAACCAATAAGACTGATAATAGGCCACTGCTTTGTTTACATAAAGTGTACACCAAGTAACCAATGGGAAACCTCTAGAGGGTATTTAAACCCCAGAAAATTCTGTAACTGGGATCTTGAGCCCCTATGGTTGGCCCGCTCCCACCGTGTGTAGTGTACTTTCATTTTCAATAAATCTCTCCTCTCGTTGCTTCATTCTTTCCTTGTTTAATTTGTGCATTTTGTCCAATTCTTTGTTCAAGATGCCAAGAACCTGGACCCTCCATCAGTAACAATTCTAAACACTTTGGGGTAATATCCTGTACCCTGAAGGTACTCCTTAAGTGAAGACAAAAATGGGATCACTGTATGGCTTGTAATTATGTCAGGGGTACTTGCACATGGACACTACACTACAAATGAACTAAAACATAATTCCTTTTGTCTGCTGGTAGTGTAGACTACAATGACCAACTTAATACTGTCCAAACATCACCCCAAATTGGCTTGATTTCAGAGAGTTCAGTATTAGGAGTTAAACATAAAGTGTTCATCCTGCCTTCTTTTTCTTCTTATATAACCTAGACATCACCTGGGTTCCTTCCGAGGCACCCTCTAGCCAAGGCTTAAGGAGAGGAAACTATCCCACTCTGAGGTGAGAAATACAGCTGTTTATATGTTCTATAATACACACAGTCTCCACCACTGATGTTTAAATAAACCTCCATCATAATTAAAACCACCTACATGTTGGCAGTCTAAGTATTTACAGGCCAGAATGGTGTGGCTAATGTCAAATTACATGAAGAACTAAGTAACTAATGCAATAGCAATTTATTTCTTACCTCATGATTGCTTGTAATATCCTGCATACTCTTTGGTAGAAAGTGTGGTGGCTCCTTTATGTTGTGGGAAGTCAGGGACCTCAAACGGAGGGACTGGCTGAAGCCATGGCAGAAGAACGTGGATTGTGAAGATTTCATGGACATTTATTAGTTCCCCAATTTAATACTTTTATAATTTCTTATGCCTGTCTTTACTGCAATCTCTAAACATAAATTGTGAAGATTTCATGGACACTTATCGTTTCCCCAATCAATACCCTTGTGATTTCCTATGCCTGTCTTTACTTTAATCTCTTAATCCTGTCAGCTGAGGAGGATGTATGTCGCCTCAGGACCCTGTGATAATTGCATTAACTGCACAAATTGTAGAGCATGTGTGTTTGAACAATATGAAATCTGGGCACCTTGAAAAAAGAACAGGGTAACAGCAATGTTCAGGGAATAAGAGAGATATCCTTAAACTCTGACTGCCGGTGAGCCATATTTCTCTTCTTTCGAAAGCAAATGGGAGAAATATCGCTGAATTCTTTTTCTCAGCAAGGAATATCCCTGAGAAAGAGAATGCGCCCCTGAGAGTGGGCCTCTAAAATGGCCCCCCTGGCTGTGGCCATCTTCTACGGTCGAGCTGTAGGGATGAAATAAGCCCCAGTCTCCCATAGCGCTCCCAGGCTTATTAGGATGAGGAAATTCCCGCCTGATAAATTTTGGTCAGACCGGTTGCCCTCAAACCCTGTCTCCTGATAAGATGTTATCAATGACAATGGTGCCCGAAACTTCATTAGCAATTTTAATTTCACCCTGGTCCTGTGGTCCTGTGATCTCGCCCTGCCACCATTTGCCTTGTGATACTCTATTACCTTGTGAAGCACATGATCTCTGTGACCCACACCCTATTTGTACACTCCCTCCCCTTTTGAAAATCACTAATAAAAACTTGCTGGTTTCACGGCTTTTGGGGCATCACGGAACCTACTGACATGTAATGTCTCCCCCCAACGCCCAGCTTTAAAATTTCTCTCTTTTGTATTCTGTCCCTTTATTTCTCAAACCGGCCGACACTTAGGGAAAATAGAAAAGGACCTACGTGAAATATCAGGGGTGAATTTTTCCTAATATCTGGCTGAATTTCCCCCAATACCTTTAGGGCAATATAATTTATATATCTTACAAAACATTATTCTGTTCAGACCTATCTAACCCTTCTCACCCCTACCTCCAAAAAGTAACTCAATATAACCATAGGTTGAATTCCAATTTGGTAGATTAATTTACTGTTGTATTTGCTTGTGGTAAAAAAATACATATATAAACCATAAAATTTGCCATCATAAAATGATTTACCATTTTAAAGTGTACAATTTGAGGGCATTAATACGTTCACAATATTGCACAATCACCACCACTATTTCCAAAACTTTTCATCACCCCGATCAGAAACGCTGTACCCATTGAACAATAACACCCTATTCTCTCCTCCTCCCAAACACTGGTAACCTCTAATCTACTTTCTGTCTAGACAAATTTGCTAGATATCGTATATAAGTGGAATAAGACAATATTTGACCTTTGGTGTCTGGCTTGTTTCACTTGGCACAATGTTTTCAAGGTTCATCTGTGTTGCAGCATGCATCAGAACTTCATTCCTTTTTATGTAGTGGCTTAATTTTACATTTTAATGTTTTTTTATTTTTTTAGAGACAGGGCCTTGCGGTGTTGTCCAGGCTGGAATGCAGTGGTGTGATCATAGCTCACTGCAGCCTAAAACTCCTAGGCTCAAGCAATCCTTCTACCTTAGCCTCCTGAGTAGCCAGGACTACAAGTGTACATCACCATGCCTCACTCGTTTTTTTATTTTTAATTTTAGAAGAGATGGTGATATGGTTTGGATTTGTGTCCCCACCCAAACCTCATGTGGAATTGTAATCTCCAGTGTTAGAGGAAGGGCCTGGTGGGAGGTGATTAGATCATGGGGCATATTTCTCCCTTGCTGTTCTCATGATAGTCAGTTCTCATTCGTGGTTTAAAAGTGCATAGCACCTATATAATCCCAGCTACTTGGGTGGCTGAGGCGTAAGAATCGCTTGAGCCTGGGAGGCAAAGGTTGCAATGAGCTGAAATCGTGCCACTGCACTCCAGCCTGGGTGACACAGCAAGACTGTTTCAAAAAATAAAAATAAAATAAAAGTGTGTAGCACCTCCACCTTCTCTCTTCCTCCTGCTCTGGCCACGTAAGATATGCCTGCTTTCCCTTTGCCTTCCGCCATGTTTGTAAGTTTCCTGAGGCCTCCCCACTCATGCTTCCTGTACAGCCTGTGGAACCATGAGCCATTTAAACCTCTTTTCTTTATAAATTACCCAGTCTCAGGTAGCTCTTTATAACAGTATGAGAATAGACTAATATAGATGGGATCTTGCTGTGTTGCCCAGGCTGGTCTCAAACTCTTGACCCCAAGCCATCCTCCCACCTTGGCTTCCCAAAGTGCTGGGATTATAGGCATAAGCCACTGTGCATGGCCTATTTTAATTTTTTACATTATATTCATTGTTTGGAAGAAGAAAACTTAGGAAAAGCAGATAAACTTGTTACAGCAGGTAGCTAATCAGGCATGAGCAGAGCAGGAGAGGGCTCCTCCCACCCCACCAGGAATGTCAGGTGACCGTCAGTTGCCAGACTATCTCTAAAATAATAACTGGTCACAGCCGGTGCCAGGGAAAGGCAGTCTCCCAATAGAAACACCTGAAACTGGTGATCAGCAGCTTCCCCAAAAGATCTCAGGAGTTGGGCAAGAGGGCTCAAGCATGCGCATTAAGAGGCACACTGGCAGAGTTTAACTGGTATGTGACCTTCCAGGGACATCCAACTGGTAAGGGAAGAATGCCTCAAGGGAGCATGGGTACAATTCCAGTAAACACACTGCACATGCTCACCTTCCAAGCACTGGTAGGCCACTGTGCATGTGGACGGATCACCCCAAGGGAAGAATCAGGGGAGAAGGGACACAAGACCCTGGAAGTATGCCAACGTATTACACCCTAAGTCAAAGGTCAAATGGCACACTTGATATCTCAAGTCACCTGTTTGGCCTTCTTGCAAGTGTACTTTCCTTCCTTTCATTCCTGATCTAAGCATTTAAATAAACTTTCACTGCTGCTCTAAAAATTGCTTAAGTCTCTTTCTGCCTTATGCCCCTCGGTCGAATTCTTTCTTCTGAGGAGGCAAGAATTGAGGTTGCTGCAGACCTGTAAGGCTTCACCACCAGTAACAAATTTACTTCATTCTGCCATCCAGTGATAACTGCCCTTGATTCCCCTCACCTGTTAATCATCTCAACCAACTAAATAGATACCTAAATTCTCAAAATACCCAACAAAGAAAATTAGTCCACATCCACACAAACCAAGAATTAAAGTAAGTTCATATATTACCCTTCACCTGTCTGGGTTTCTCTAGCATTAACAGTCTCTCTGCCAGGCCCAGTGGCTCATGCCTATAATCCTAGCACCTTGGAAGGCTGTGCAAAGCTTATAGCTTGCAGTGAACGCCAAGAATGAGTTCTCAGACAATTCCAGCTGAGCAGGGTGGGAAAGCAACTCTTCTGAAAGAGTGCCACCCCAGAATCCATCCACCAAGTATTTATTGAAAGGGCTTGTTAAACTACAAACATCCACCAGATGGCCATTTGAGGTTGGATACTTTAGGCACATATGACCTCGTAAAAGCACTCAAACCGCATTTTCAGGAGGCTGTTTTCAGCGTTCCTTATCACACACTCCACTCCTTGTCCTGTTTTCAGGGTCAAGAAGTTACATTCTTATGCACAAATAGCATACACACAGTGCCTCAGTATTTTTCCATGCCCCGACCTCAAATGCCATGTACGTAAGCTTGAATATGTTGCCATGCACCCCCTACAGGCTGAGGCAGGCAGATTGCTTGAGCCCAGGAGTTCGAGCCAGCCTGGGCAACATAGCAAGACCTCATCTCAGAAAAAAAAACAAAAAAACAAAAAAACAGTCTTTGTCCCCTCAGAATCTTTTCCCCACCTTCTAATTAAACTTGCCCAATCCTGAAAATACCTTTCCGAGACCCTGATTCCTTCTCAAGCATTCATCCTCTATCAAACTTTCTCCAAAGATTCAACATTCTATTTTTTTTTTTTAGACGGAGTTTCACTCTTGTTGCCCAGGCTGGAGTGCAATGGCACTATCTTGGCTCACCACAACCTCTGCCTCCCGGGTTCAAGCGATTCTCCTGCCTCAGTCTCCTGAGTAGCTGGGATTACAGGCATGCGCCACCACTCCCGGCTAATTTTATATTTTTAGTAAAGACAGGGGTTCTCCATGTTGGTCCGGCTGATCTCGAACTCCTGATCTCAGGTGATCCGCCCACCTCGGCCTCCCAATGTGCTGGGATTACAGGCATGAGCCACCGCGCCCAGCCTCCAACATTTGCTCTTGCCTCCACTTAGTAACTGTCAGTCTTCAGGGGTTAAAATACTGGTCTTGGAGCCAAACAGAACTAACTTGAATTTCTACTTCACCTCTACTGGTCTTATGACCTGGAGCCAATATTCACCCTTTCTAAGCCTAAGGCTTAGAAATGAGATAAAAAATGGAAAGTACTGAAAACAGTGTGGACTAAAGTAGTCAGTAAATTATAGTTACAGGTTGAATATCCCTTAACCTGAGTGTCTGGGACCAGAAGTGTTTCAGATTTCAGAAATTTTTGGATTTAGGAATATTTTACATAATAAGATGCCTTGGGGATAGGACCCAGGTCTAAACATGAGTTCATTTATGTTTCATATACACCTTATACACACAGCCAGAAGGTTGTTTCATATGCCCTACATATACATAGCCTAAAGGTAACTTTATACAATTTTCTTTTTTTTTTTTAGTTTTTGAGACAGAGTCTCACTCTGTCTCCCAGGCTGGAATGCGGTGGCACAATCTCAGCTCACTGCAACCTCCACCTACCTGGTTCAAGCAATTCTTCTGCCTCAGCATCCTAAGTAGCTGAGATTACAGATGCGCGCCACCACACCCAGCTAATTTTTGTGTTTTTAGTGGAGTCGAGGTTTAACCATGTTGGCCAGGCTGGTCTTGAACTCCTGAGTTCAAGTGATCTACCCGCCTCGGCCTCCCAGAGTGCTGAGATTACAGGCACGAGCCACTGTGCCAGACCTATACAGTATTTTTCATAATTCTGTGCATGGAACAAAGCTCATGTACATTGAACCATCAGAAAGCAAAGGTGTCACTCAGCTACCCATGTGGACAATCTTTGGTTGGTTGGTTGGCGTCATCATCATTCCTGACTCTGAATTTATATGCTTCTGATAAGAAATCATTTCCTTTTTCCTTTTTTTCTTTTCTTTTTTGGAGACAGGGTCTCACTCGGTCACCCAGGCTGTAGTGCAGTGGCACAATCTCAGCTCACTGCAAACTCCACCTCCCAGGTTCAGGTGATTCTTGAGCCTCAGCCTCCTGAGTAGCTGAGATTACAGGTGCACACCACCACACCCAACTAATTTTTGTATTTTTTGGTAGAGAGGGGGTTTCACCATGTTGGCCAGGCTGGTCGTAATCCACCTGCCTCAGCCTCCCAAAGTGTTGGGATTATAGGCGTGAGCCACCATGCCCAGCCATTTTCTGATATTTATTCACACATAGTACTTAACAGTTAAAAAACAAAAATAGGATATAGCATTAATACAGTGAAAAAAAAAAACTAGGATAACTGACTGCAACCTGTCACTTGAGGTCATGTGTGGAATTTTTATTTATTTATTTGTTTATTTGAGACGGAGTCTTGCTCTGTCGCCCAGGCTGGAGTGCAGTGGCGCGATCTCAGCTCACTGCAAGCTCCGCCTCCCGGGTTCACGCCATTCTCCTGCCTCAGCCTCCGGAGTAGCTGGGACTACAGGCACCCACCAACACCCTGCCTAATTTTTTGTATTTTTAGTAGAGACGGGGTTTCACTGTGTTAGCCAGGATGGTCTTGATCTCCTGACCTCATGATCCACCCGCCTCTGCCTCCCAAAGTGCTGGGATTACAGGTGTGAGTCACCGCTCCCGGTCAATTTATTTTTATTTTTATTTTTGTTAATTCTTCTTAGAGATGGAGTTTCGTTCTTATTGCCCAGGCTGGAGTGCAAGGTTGCAATCTCGGCTCACTGCAACATTCACCTCCAGGGTTCAAGCGATTCTCCTGCCTTAGCCTCCCGAGTAACTGGGATTATAGACACGCGCTACTACGCCCGGCTAATTTTATATTTTTTTGGTAGAGACGGGGTTTTGCCATGTTGGCCAGGCTAGTCTAGAACTCCTAACCTCAGGTGATCCGCCCACCTCGGCCTCCCAAAGTGCTGGAATTACAGGGGTAAGCCATTGCACCCGGCCTATGTGTGGAATTTTTTACTTGTTATCATGTTGGTGCTCAAAAAGTTTCAGATTTTGGAGAATTTCAAATTTTGAATTCTCAGATTAGGGATGCTGAACCTGTGTTATTATTATTAGAACCCAATTCTCCAGTTAAACTTTTGCTTTTCTTTTTTAGAGACGGGTTGCACTCATAGCTCATTATAACCCCAAACTCCTGGGCTCAAGCGATCCTCCCACCTCAGCCTCCCAAGTAGCTGGGACTATAGGCAACTGCCACCACACCTGGCTAATTTTTTTCAATTTTCTTTAGAGACGGGGGTTCTCACTATGTTACCCAGGCTGGTCTCAAACTCCTAGCCTCAAGTGTTCCTCTCACCTTGGCCTCCCAAAGTGCTGGGATTACAGGCGTAAGCCACCTCACCCAGCCCAGGTTAAACTCTTTTTCAAAGGTCACCAGTGATTTCCCAATTGCCAAATCCAGTGGCCTCTGTGGCAGGTTGTATAATTGCTCTTAATTATTCATTTCCTCTTCCTGAAGCAGGATTATACCTCCCACCCTGTGGAACACAGGAGTGGAATGTGACTTGCTTTGGCTAATAAAATATGAACAGGACACATCTGGCATCCAAGGAGAAGCTTTGATGTAAGAACTATTCAGGCCAGGCGCAGTGGCTCACGCCTGTAATCACAGTACTTCGGGAGGCTGAAGCAGGCGGATCACCTGAGGTAAGGAGTTCAAGACCAGCCTAGCCAACATGATGAAACACTGTTTCTACTAAAAATATAAAAATTAGCTAGGCATGGTGGCATGTGCCTGTACTCCCAGCTACTCAGAGGCTGAGGCAGGAGAATCACTTGAACCCGGGAAGAGGAGGTTGCAGTGAGCTGAGATCGCACCACTGCACTCCAGCCTGGGCAACAGAGTGAGACTCTATGTCAAAAATAAAATGAAATAAAATAAATAAAGAACTCGCTTGAGATTCACTGTCTTGCTTGTCCCTCACCCATAACGCTATGCAGTATTCCAGACTGGGGCACTTGATCCTGGAGCAAGGATAACCTGGAATAACGCTGTGGCCCATCTACAACAGACACATAGTATGCATGAGATAGAAGCTTTGTGGCTAGGCTGGGTGGGGTGGCTCACGCCTATAATCCCAGCACTTTGGGAGGCCGAGGCGGGTGGATCATGGGGTCCAGAGTTCAAGACCAGCCTGGCCAAGACGGTGAAACCCCGTCTCTACTAAAAATACAAAAAAATTAGCCAGACAAGGTGGCGGGCACTTGTAATCCCAGCTACTTGGGAGGCTGAGGCAGGAGAATTGCTTCAATTCGGGAGGCAGAGGTTGCAGTGAGCCGAGATCGTGCTCCTACACTCCAGCCTGGGCGACAGAGCAAGACTCCATCTCAAAAAAGAAAGCAAAAAACCTCTAACAGAGAGCCAAACCCTATCACCGCGCACACACACACACACTCTCTCTCTCTCTCTCTCACACACACACACATATGTAGACTTTCCCCAGGTAGTTATTGGCCAGGATGGAGTCACATACCTCGTCTAAACCAATCAATCCCCATGAAAGGGAAAGAAACTACCGTGACAACCTGAAACAAATTTTGATTCACCTTTCTGGAGATGGGGAGGGAGTAGCCTACCTCGAACACATGAGTGAGCAAAGAGTGAACTCACATCTTTAAAAAGTTGGGACCAAACTAGCTTCTTACCTTGCGGAAACAAATAAGAAGTCGTTCCATAATTCAAACTTTCTTTCAAGTTTTCTCTTTGATAACTGTCATATCTTAACATGCAATACTAGGTGTTTATGATCAACTTCCATAATAATTATCATAATAAAGAAAATAATTTCTCATAACATTTACGTAATTCATGATTTTTGCTACATCAGTGTATTAGAGTTTTCCAGAGAAATAGCAAATAGGATATGTGTGTGTGCATGTGTGTAGACAGGAGGAGAGAGAGACCGAGAGAGGAAAAAAAAGAAATAGAGACAGAGTTAGAGAGGGATGTATTTATTTATCATTTAAGACACAGTCTCACTCTGTCACCCAGACTGGAGTGCAATAGCATGTTCTCAGCTCTCTGCAACCTCCACCTCACAGGTTCAAGCAATTCTCCTGTCTCAGCCTCCTGAGTAGCTGGAATTACAGGTGTGCACTACCACACCTGGCTAATTTTTGTATTTTTAGTAGAGACGGGGTTTCACCATGTTGGCCAGGCTGGTCTTGAACTCCTGACCTCAAGTGATCTGCCTGCCTTGGCTTCCCAAAGTGCTGCAATTACAGGCGTGAGCCACTGCACCCAGCCAGAGAGGGATTTCTCATGTCATTATGGAGGCTGACAAGTCCCAAGATGTGCAGCCAACCTGGAGGCACAGATGACTGAAGATGTCCTTCCAGTTCAAAGCCATGCAGGCTCAAAACAGGAAGAGCCACTGTTTCAGTTCTAGTTCAAAGGCAGAAAATAAACTGCTATCCTAGCTCTAGACAGTCATGCAGGAGGAGCATTCCTCTTATTCACGGGAGGGTCAGCTTTTCTGTCCCATTCAGGCATTCAACTGATTGGATGGGGCCTTGCCACATTAGGGAGGGGAATCTGCTTGATACATCTGCCAGTTTAAATGTACATTTTGGCCAGTTGCAGTAGCTCACACCTGTAATCTCAGCACTTTGGGAGGCTGAGGCGGGTGGATCACCTGAGGTCAGGAGTTCGAGATCAGCCTGGTCAACATGGTGAAACCCCATCTCTACTAATAATGCAAAAATTAGCTGGCTGTGGTGGCGGGTACCTATACTCCCAGCTGCTCGGGTGGCTGAGGCAGGAGAATCACTTGAACCCAGGGGCAGAGGTTGCAGTGAGCCGAGATTGCACCACTGCACTCCAGCCTGGGTGACAGAGTGAAACTGAGTCTCAAAAAATAAATTAAATAAATAAATGTTCATTTCATCCAGAAACACCCCCACAGACACACCAAGAATACTGCTTGACCAACTGTCTGGGAACCCTGTGGCTCAGTCAAGTTGACAAGTAAACTTAACCATGGCAACTTGGCACCCAGACACATCTCCTTAAACCATACTTAATAACCAAATAAAGACAATAACACGGTCATAATTCCACCTACCATGATACCACTATCCTGCATACAAACAAAAGCACACTAACCCCTTTCCCAGAAGAGAAGGTAAAGTCCTTGGGTCATGTTTTCTCTTTGATATGCCATAACTTTTTTTTACTTGTATAAATTTAAGGGGTACGGCTGGGCGCGGTGGCTCACACCTGTAATCCCAGCACCTTGGGGAGGCTGAGGCGGGCGGATCACAAGGTCAGGAGATCGAGACCATCCTGGCTAACACGGTGAAACCCCGTCTCTACTAAAAATACAAGAAATTAGCCAGGTGTGGTGGTGGGCACCTGTAGTCCCAGCTACTCAGGAGGCTAAGGCAGGAGAATGGCGTGAACCCGGGAGGCGGAGCTTGCAGTGAGCCAAGATCGCGCCACTGCACTCCATCCTGGGCGACAGAGCAAGACTCCGTCTCAAAAAAAAAAAGTAAGGGGTACAAATACAGTTTTGTCACATGGATATTTTGCATAGCGGGGAAGTCTGGGCTTTTGGGTAAGCATCACCCAAACAGTGTACATTGCACCTATTAGGCAATCTCTCATCCCTCATTGCCCTCCCACCCTCCCACCCATTCAAGTTTCAATGCCTGTTCTTTCACACTCTACACACTCCATGTCCATGTGGACACATTATTTAGATCCCATTTATAGATAAGAACACATGGCATTTGACTTTGCGGGTTGTTTCACTTAAGATAATAGCCTTCGGTTCCATCCATGTTACTGCAAAAGACATGATTTCATTTTTTTTATGGCTGAATAGTATTCTAATACACACACACACACACACACACACACACATTTTCTTTCTTCTTTTTTTTTTTTTTTTTTTTTTTGAGACGGAGTCTTGCTCCATCACCAGGCTGCAGTGCAGTGGTGTGATCTCGGCTCGCTGCAATCTCGGCTCGCTGCAATCTCCGCCTCTCAGGTTCAAGTGGTTCCTCTGCCTTAGCCTCCCCAATAGCCAGGACTACAAGTGTGCACCACCATGCCCAGCTAATTTTTTGTATTTTAGTAGAGACACGGTTTCACCATGTTGGCCAGGATTGCCTCGATCTCCTGACCTTGTGATCCATCCACCTCGGCCTCCCAAAGTGTTGGGATTACAGGCATGAGCCACTGCGCGTAGCCTACCACATTTTCTTTATCCAGTCACCCACTGATGGATACTTACGTTGATTCCATATCCTTGCTTTTGTGTATAGTGCGGTGATAAACATAACGAGTGTAAGTATCTTTTCGATGTAATGCTTTCTTTTTCTTTTGGGAAACCTCATAACTTTTTAAACAATTCTTAAATACTACAATATCAAGTCAATACATCTTAGGTTATATGATACAGGAAAAAGAGAGGGAAGAAAACAAAGATAATTTACACACACACACACACACACACACACAATCATGGCAATTACAGTCCATTTCTATAACTGGTCACATGGCTCTTTACCTAGTGGAATGACATCCTTGATGGTGGCACTAATCTCTGCAGTCCCTCCAGGGATGTGGTATCGCTTTTCGTTTTCTATTTTTCTAGGTAGAGGCAGTTCTTGTGGCTTCCACTTGGCCTTTGCCACCATAATAGCCCTCACTCCACAGGCCAGGGAAGCACTGGAGATTCTGCCAGCTGCTGAGCATGTCTATTCTGATTACGCATTCCTGAGCTGCAGAAATAACCACAGGATGGGTTCAGGGATCCACTGAGCCCACTATGAGATGGATCAATGCTAAAACTGCATGGATTGGCCGGGTGCGGTGGCTCACGCCTGTAATCCCAGCACTTTGGGAGGCCGAGGCAGATGGATCACCTGAGGTTGGGAGTTTGAGACCAGCCTGGCCAATATGGTGAAACCCTGTCTTCACTAAAAATACAAAAATTAGCTGGGTGTGGTGGCACACACCACTTGGTCCCTGCCACCCTCAGATTCAACTACTGCCACTGCATTTATGTTTTCCAATTCAGTGATAGCAGTTCCCTCTGTAATTTCTGACCTACTAAGAACAACAAACACTGAACACTTCAGGAATGCTGGGGCTCCCTTCACAAATTTATTTCTCACAGTCATGGTGAAGGGTATGTTCTCTGGGTACTCCTGGGGTGGATGAGCAAATCTTACGTGACAAATCCACTCTTTCAGTTAGAACAAATATATGGGATACATGTGAAATTTTGTTAAATGTATATAATGTGTACTGATCCACTCAGGATATTTAGGGGGTCCATCAATTGAGAACAATACATTTTTGTTATACTATAGTCGCCCTACTCTGCTGTCAAACATTGAATTTATTCCTTCTATCTAAATGCATGTTTGTATTCTTTAACCCATCTCTCTTTATCCTTCCCCCTCCTCCACCCTCACCCTTCCCAGTCTCTGTTTTCTCTGTCCACTCTCTACCTCCATGTGATCAAATTTTTTAGCTCTCTTATATAAGTGGGAACATATGGTACTTGTCTTTTTGTCCCTGGTTTATTTTACTTACAATAATGAACACCAGTTACATCTATGTTGTTGCAAATGACAGAATTTCATTCTTTTTTATGGTTGCATAGTATTCCATTGTATGTATATGCCACATTTTCTTTATCCATTCATCTGTTGAAGGACACTTAGGTAGAGTCCATCTTTTTGCTATTGAGAATAATACTCCTTAAGGCTTTAGATCTTTTTCTCTAGAGTATACCAAGGCAATACTGGCATTTTTTTTTTTTCCGAGACAGAGTCTTGCTCTGTCACCAGGCTGGAGTGTAGTGGTGTGATCTCAGCTCACTGCAACCTCTGCCCACTGGGTTCAAGCGATTCCCCTGCCTCAGCCTCCTGAGTAGCTGGGCCTACAGATGCACGCCACCAAGCCCAGCTAATTTTTTCTATTTTAGTAGAGACAGGGTTTCACCATGTTGGCCAGGATGGGCTTGATCTCCTGACCTCATGATCCACCCGCATCGGCCTCCCAAGTAGCTGGAATTATAGGTGCAGGCCAGCACGCCCAGCTAATTTTTGTATTTTTAGTAGAGACAGGGTTTTGCCATGTTGACCAGGCTGGTCTTGAACTCCTGACCTCAGGTGATCCCCCCAGCCTCGGCCTCCCAAACTGCTGGGATTATAGGTATGAGCCACCATACCTGGCCTTCTTCCATGTTTTAGCCAGACAAACTAACTTTTAGAGCCCTTTCTAACCTCCTAAGCTGTAACATTAAATTGGTGGATCACTTGAGGTCAGGAGTTCGAGACCAGACTGGGCAACACAGTGAAACCCCTTCTCTACTAAAAATACAAAAATTAGTTGGGCATGGTGGCAGGCACCTGTAACCCCAGCTACTTGGGAGGCTGAGGCAGGAGAATTCCTTGAACCTTGGAGCTATAGGTTGCAGTGAGCCAAGACTGCACCACTGCACTCTAACCTGGGTAACAGAGCAAGACTCTATCTCAAACAAAAAACAAACCATTAAACTGACAGTCTCTGTTTAGTGGGCCCATGTCAGTAAATTTGGCTTGATCCAACTTTATTTTTCTGTCACCATTATCCCATGGTCTTAATATCCATTCCCACACATTTCGTCCTGGATTTCTGCATGTGTAAATTGGAAAAACTATGTACTCCTTTTGGAATGCAGCTTACTTACCTCTTCAAGGGTCATGTTTTGTACTTCACCTTTTGTGGCCAGTGGTGGTGAGTCTAGTCATAGGTTTAGAAGCAAAGAGAGGTGATGAGGGTGTGTCCTGAATAGACTCACCAGAGTCTTGCAAGTTAACTAACTCAGGAGAGGACATTATAACATCCTCAGGCAAAGCAGGATTCATCTCTTCAGATGGGATGGAATAGCTGCTTCTACTGGCAGAAGACTCAGCAGAATTTATGGGTTCAGTGTCCACACCCTCATCAGGATCTTCCCATATATCCCCATTCCAATTTTCAGTATCTCATTCTTTTCTTTCCCAATCAATGCCCTCACTTTGACAGCAGATGCCCTGAGAGGTTGGGAATTTGATTTGCATTGTAATTCAGCCACTTGCTGGATAAGACTCTGGGTGTGCTTTTCAGCAATCTCAGCTCTGAAGCTACAAGGATTTTAAATGTTGCCTTAATCATATCCTATATTACAATTATATATTTCTGGACTCTATTCTGATCAACCAGTGTGATTTTAGCCATATATTGCGGACTTTCTTGAAGAGGGATACACATATACGATGGTGATACATTTTTATTTCCAATGGATGACCACAAGATGGCGCTAGGTGACTAAAATGATCTGCTTACCAAACATTAAAGCCGAAAATTAAGCATATAGATTAAGCAATTGCCGTATACACAAGAAGGAATACCTTTTAATGTAATATCTTAAGATTAATACATTTTAAAGCCTGATATATTTTTAAAAGAAATTTGGCACATAAAAAAACAAAGTGCTTGATTAAAATGTACACTCAGCTGGGCGCAGTGGCTCACGTCTGTAATCCCAGCACTTTGGGAGGCCAAGGCGGGCAGATCACCTGAGGTCAGGAGTCTGAGACCAGCCTGGCCAACATGGTGAAACCCTGTCTCTACTAAAAATACAAAAAATTAGCCAGGTGCAGTGGTGCATGCCTGTAATTCCAGCTACTCAGGAGGCTGAGTCAGGAGAGTTGCTTGAACCTGGGAGGCAGAGGTTGCAGTCAGCCAAGATCGCACCATTGCATTCCAGCGTGGGTGACACAGCAAGACTCTGTCTCAAAAATAAAAATAAAAAATAAAGAACAAAATGTGCACTCAAACAAAGAGTCTCCCATCTTGTTATCGAGGGACAATTCAGAATCAATGCCAAATATTGTTTTAATGTGAAATATCCCTGCTTTAAATTAAGGGTCGTGATTTTGTGCTCCTGCCCTAGGCAATGAGACCTACCATGTTGTATTAGCTATGCCTTTTGTTTTCTGTATTCCGATGCTTTGACATTTGGGAGCCTTGCTAATCTTGGAGGGTTGCCTGTCCCAGTGCCAGTGCTAGCAAATTTCTAGAGACAGTAAATAACTAGGGGAGTATGCCCTTTATATGCCAACCAATCCAGGGCCTACAACCTCAACCACCTTCTTTATTGGGCCCATTCTATCCATCTGACTGCCCTAATCACTCCAGGGCCAGCCCTTATCCCCCAGAGCCCACAGAAAATTATTCAAATAAACCAATGTTAAACTTGCTTATCCAGCCTTGCCTCTTTCTTTCTATGGAAACCATAGTAAATTATCTTGCCCACATTTTCCTTCCACTCTCTTTGCCTCCTGACCAACCCCTGTGCTTCCTGGGTGTCTCTCCCCATCCCCCCTGGGGTGATGTACCCCTTTATAGGATCTGTGAGCATAACAACTATATTTTCTTTCCTTTCTTTTTTGAGATAGGGTCTGCCTCTTCACCTAGGCTAGGATGTAGTAGTACGATCCTGGCTCACTGCAGCCTCCACATCCTGGCCTCAAGGGATCCTCCCACCTCAGCCTTCGGAGTAGCTGGGACTACAAGTACTCGCCACTACAACTGGCTAAGTTTTGTATTTTTGGGGGAGAAACACGATCTCACCATGTTGCCCAGGCTGGTCTTGAACTCCTGGACCCAAGTGATCCTCCAACCTCAGCCTCCCAAAGTGCTGAGATTACAGGTGTGAGCCCCCGTGCCCAGCCATGACTATATTTTCAATGGCAGTTGTCTCCTCATCTAATGACCTTGCCATACTAAATAATAATAAAACCTATATTTTTAAAACAAGTGTCAGACATTGCTGGTTACCTTCTCAACCATTCCCCTACTTTCTTGCTGAAGGCTTTGTTCAGGGTAGTAGTGGATTCAGCTTAAATGCTTACCTTGCCAGGTTCCTTGCAGCTAGGTTGTCTGCGTGACAGACACATGGTTTCCACATAAACAGAAATCTCCTGGCAATTTTTGGATAAGTTTTTGTTTCCTGATTCAGATACCACTTCTTTCTCCTTTTTCACCCTTTCTGGAACACAGACATGAGACTAGAGATAAAGCAGCTATTTTACAATCATGAAGTGACAAACTCAAGCATGAAAGCTACCTTGTAAGGATAGTGAAGTGGAAAGATAAAGGAAGCTTGGGGCCAGGTGCAGTGGTTCATGCCTGTAATCTCAGCACACTGGAAGGCTGAGGTGGGACGATTTCTTGAGCCCAGGAGTTGGAGACCAACCCGGGCAAAATAGCGAGACCCTGTCTCTACAAAAAAATACAAAAATTAGCCGAGCATGGTGGTTCATGCCTGTAGTCCCAGTTATTCAGGAGGCTTCAGTGGGAGGATTGTTTGAGCCCAGGAGGTCGAGGCTGCAGTGAGCCATGATCACACCACTGCACTCCAGCCTGTGCAAAACAGACTGAGGCCCTGTCTCTAAAAGAAAATAATAATACACTAATATTTAATATTAACAGTAACAGCTTTTTGAGGGGTTTATCATTGAATCCTCCCAAAATGGTATGAGGTAGGTAAAAATGTTCTGACTTTACAGATGGAGAAGCTGAGGCATAGAAGTGTTATATAACTTTTCCAAGGACATACAACTCTAAGTGGAGGAGTCAAGATCCAAACCCACTTCTGCCTGTCTGTAAAGCCTGAGCTAACAACTATAAAATATTGCAATTAATTGAAAGGCAAACTCTTTGGAGATTCATGTTGTTTGTATCTCCACAGTGCCTATTGTACTGCTAGATACCAGTGTTATTTAATCAAGATAAATAGGCCGGGCGTGGTGGCTCACACCTGTAATTCCAGCAATTTGGGAGGCCAAGGCGGGCAGATCATGAGGTCAGGAGATCAAGACCATCCTGGCTAACACGGTGAAACCCCGTCTCTACTAAAAATACAAAAAATTAGCCAGGCGTGGTGGCAGGTGCCTGTAGTCCCAGCTACTCGGGAGGCTGAGGCAGGAGAATGGCATGAACCCAGGAGGTGGAGCTTGCAGTGAGCCAAGATTGCGCCACTGCACTCCAGCCTGGGTGACAGAGTAAGACTCTGTCTCAAAAAAAAAAAAAAAAAAAAAAACAAGATAAATAAGATTATCAAAAGAAAAGAATAACATTTTTGGCCATATCACCATAAAGTAAACAGAATAAAAAACTTTGTTTCAGTATATTTAAATAGACTTAATCTTCATTATTTGTGGATTCCATATTTGCCAATTTGCCTACCCATTAAAATTTATTTGTAAGCCCGAAATCAATACTTGCAGCACCTTCATAGTCGCTTGCAGACATGTGCAGAGTGGGAAAAAATTTGAGTTGCCCAAAATGCACGTAGAACAAGGCAACTGTCGGCCTTTCTATTTTAAGTCTCATACTGTAAACTAAGGTCCTTTTCCAAGTTTATTTAGCACTGCATTTTTCCCATTTTTGTGCCTTTTGTTGATTTCACTGTTTTTTGTAGGTTTTTTTTTTTTTTCTTTTGAGACAGAGTCTCGCTTTGTGGCCCACGCTAGAGTGCAGTGGCACAATCTTGGCTCACTGCAACCTCTGACTCCCAGGTTCAAGCAATTCTTCTGCCTCAGCCTCCCAAGTAGCTGGGACTACAGGTGCACACCACCACGCCCGGCTAATTTTTGTATTTTTAGTAGAGACTGGGTTTCACCATATTGGTCAGGCTAGTCTCTAACTCCTGACCTCATGATCTGCCCATCTCAGCCTCTCAAAGTGCTGGGATTACAGGTGTGAGCCACCACGCCTGGCCAATTTCACTGTTTAAAATAGCCCTACATGGTGGCTCAAGCCTGTAATTCCAGCACTTTGGGAGGATGAGGCAGGTGGATCCCTTGAGCCCAGGAGTTTGAGACCAGCCTGGGCAACATAGAGAGACCCCATCTCTACAAAAAATATTAAAAATTAGCCAGGTATGGTGGCAGGTGCCTGCGGTCCCAGCTACTGGGAAGGCTGAGGCTGAAGGATCACTTAAGCACAAGAAGCAGAGGTTGCAGTGAACCAAGACTGCACTACTGCACACCAGCCTGGATGACAAAGTGAGACCCTGTCTCAAAAAAGAAAAAAAAGACATTTTCTCATCACAAAAGAATGACAACTATGTGAGATAATGCCTATGTTAATGAGCTTGATTTAGCCATTCCACTATATATATACATTTTATTAATTTATTGTTATTATTTTTTGAGAGGGAGTCTTAATCTGTCGCCCAGGCTGGAGTGCAATGGCGCAATCTCGGCTCACTGAAACCTCTGCCTCCCGGGCTCAAGCTATTCTCCTGCCTCGGTCCCCCAAGTGGCTGGGATTATAGACATGCGCCACCATGCCCAGCTAATTTTTGTATTTTTAATAGAGACGGGGTTTTGCCATGTTGGCCAGGCTGGTCTTGAACTCCTGACCTCTGGTGATCCACCCTCCTTGGCCTCCCAAAGCACTGAAATTACAGGCGTGAGTCACCGTGCCTGGTCTTTATTTATTTATTTTTTGGAGACAGAGTCTTGCTGTCGTCCAGGCTGGAATGAAGTGGCACAATCTTGGCTCACTGCAACCTCTGCTCCTGAGTTCAAGTGATTCTCCTGTCTCAGCCTCCCAAGTAGCTGAGATTACAGGTGAATGCCACCACACCCAGCTAATTTTTATATTTTTAGTAGAGATGGGGTGTCACCATGTTGGCCAGGCTGGTCTCGAACTCCTGGCCTCAGGCCATCTGCCGCTATAAAGATACTACCTGAGACTGGGTAATTTTTATAAAGAAAAGAGCTGTAGGCTGGGTGCGGTGGCTCACACCTGTAATCCCAGCACTTTGGGAGGCCGAGGCAGGCAGATCACAAAGTCAGGAGTTGGAGACCAACCCGACCAACATGGTGAAACTGCGTCTCTACTAAAAATACAAAAATTAGTCGTGCATGGTGGTGAGCGCCTGTAATCCCAGCTACTCAGGAGGCTGAGGCAGGAGAATTGCTCGAACCCGGGAGACGGAGGTTGCAGTGAGCCGAGATCATGCCATTGCACTCCAGCCTGGGCAACAAGAGTGAAACTCCATCTCAAAAAAAAAAAAAAAGGAAAGAGGCTTAATTGACTCACAGTTCCACGTAGCTGGGGAGGCCTCAGGAAACTTACAATCATGGCAGAAGGGGAAGTGGACACTTTATCACCAGGTGGCAGGAGAGAGAGAGAGAGAGGAGGTGAGAGTGCAGGAAAAACTACTATTTACAAAATCATCAGATCTTGTGAGAACTCACTATCACGAGAACCGCATAGGGGAACCACCCCCAGAATCCAATCACTTCCCTCCCTCCACAGGTGATTACAGGTCTCTTCCTCCACACGTGGGAATTACAATTCAAGATGAGATTTGGGTGCGAACACAGAGCCAAACCATATCAGCAGTGGTGATTTTTTTTTTTTTTTTTTTTTCCAAAGACAGTCTTGCTCTGCCGCCAAGGCTGGAGTTCAGCGGCATGATCTTGGCTCTCCGCAGCCTGGAACTCCTGGATTCAAGCGATCCTCCCGCCTCAGCCTCTTGAGTAGCTGGGACTACAGGCATGCGCCACCACATGCGGCTGGCTGGGGTAATTGATAATGACTACCAAGGTGAAATTGGACTGCTAGTCCACCATGGAGCTAAAGAAGACAACCTAGATATCCTGTAGGAGATCCACTAGGTTGTCGCTTAGCATTCCTATGCCATTACTAATGTCCATAGAAAACTACAACAGCCCAATTCAGGCAGCACCACTAATGCACAGACTCTTTTGGGAGCAAAGATTTGGGTCACCCCACCAGGTAAAGAAACACGACCGGTCGGGTGCGGTGGCTCACGCCTGTAATCCCAGCACTTCGGGAGGCCAAGGTGGGTGGATCACCTGAGGTCGGGAGTTCGAGACTAGCCTGACCAACATGGAGAAACCCCGTCTCTACTAAAAATACGAAATTACCCGGGCATGGTGGCGCATGCCTATAATCCCAGCTACTCGGAAGGTTGAGGAAGGAGAATCGCTTGAACCTGGGAGGCGGAGGTTGCACTGAACCAAGATCGCACCATTACACTCCAGCCTGGGCAACAAGAGCGAAACTCCGTCTCAAAAAAAAAGAACCACAACCAACTAAGGCACTTGCTGAAGGCAAAGGGAAAGTGGAATTGGTAGTGGAGAAAGGTGTTGTGGATACCAGCCACGACCATGTGTCCAGTTACAGAAACTAGGACTATAACTGTTACATTTCCTTACTTTATTATGAATGCTTGTTCACAGGCATACACACACACACACACACACACACACACACACGCATATGTATCAGATGTTTTTTCCCTTATGCATCTACTATGTGACATAAGATGTATTAATTTTATGTTATATAGTATTTAAGTGTTATTAACTTTACATCACAGAATTTGAATTATGGGTTATCAAAGAGAAGAGCAAACATCAACCAGGGGCTTTGCATCTTCTTCTGGGGAAAGGGTTTGTGTTGTGGTTGTATACAAGGTAGTTGTATTCTGTTAGGTGAAAGTATGACCTTGTTATTTCTCACTCAGATATTAAGTATGGTTTAAAATGTGTATAGGGGCTATGCTCAGTGGCTAACCTGTGCCTATAATCCCAGCACTTTGGGAGGCCAAGAGGGGAGGGACTGCTTGAGCCCAGGAGTCGAGGTCAGTCTGGGCAACATAGCAAGACCCCATCTCTCTAAAAAAAAATGTAGCTAGGCAGGCCTGGTGGTGTACACCTGTAGTCCCAGCTACTTGGGAGGCTGAGGTGGGAGAATCGCTTGAATCCAGGAAGCCAAGGCTTTAATGAGCCGTGATCCACCACTGCACTCTAGCCTGGATGACAGAGCAAGATGCTGTCTCAAAAAAAAAAAGAAAAGAAAATTATATATATATATATACACACACACACACACACACACACACACACACACACACGGATGTCTCTTAGTACTCCTATGCCATTATTAAAGGCATAGGAATATATATATAAATATATATATATAATGTATATAGGTGCCAAGGTGACTGGGGCAAACTTGGAACAGTTGGTTGCAATGGTATCAACTTGGTGGGTGTTTTTGGATGAGATATTAATCTCACAATACATTGGTGAACTTTGGGTAAAGCAGATTGTCCTCCATAATATGTGTGTGTGTGTGTGTATGTGTATGTGTGGGATGCTTAACCGGTAAGTTGAAGGCCTGAACAAAACAAAAAGACCACTTCTCTCAGCAAGGAGGGACTCTCCCTCAACCTTCAGACTGTGTCCAAACCACCGTCTCTCCTGGTCTCCAGCCTGCCGGCCTCCACAGCACATTTTGGACTTCCCAAACTCCATAATAGCATGAGTGAATTCCTTATAATAACTCTCTTTCTGTATGCCCACATATCCTATTATTCTGAAGAATCCAAATATGCCTGCTTACTCATTTTTCAAAAAGGTAAAGGATTAAAATGTTGGCTTTTCTGATACTTTTGATCTTAGTGTCAAAAAATCATAGTAACACACTCTGCTGTCTTGCATCCAAAGTTGCTGCCTGACATCCCGGGAATGATACTGTGAAACACACCATCAGGAAGATAGAAATGAGTAACCTAAGTGAAAAATGTCATACACAAAGTGAATATGTAGTGCAGACCTACAGTGTGACAAGACGTTATGGCAACACATAATAGAACACACAAAACTACTTAAGTCTTCACAAAGGTGATGTTTTAGTCCAGCCTTACAAAATGTGTAGGAGATTGCCAGGTACAATTAAAGATTAAAGACAGAAGCAATCCTTTTTTTTTTTTTTTGACGGAGTTTCACCCTGTTGCCCAGGATGGAGTACAGTGGCACGATCTTGGCTCACTGCAACCTGCAACCTCCACCTCCTGGTTTCAAGCAATTCTCTTGCCTCAGCCTCCTGAGTAGCTGGGAATACAGGCGGCTGCCACCATACCTGACTAATTTTGTGTATTTTTAGTAGAGACAGGGTTTCACCATGTCGGCCAGGTTGGTCTCAAACTCCTGACCTCAGGTGATCCGCCCGCCTCAGCCTCCTAAAGTGCTGGGATTACAGGTGTGAGCCACTGCACCCAGCCAACAGTGGCAAATTCTTTACCATTACTTCCCACCTAGAGGTGAAGTTCAATTCACTTCCTCCTGAATGTGAGCTGGCCTTAGTGACTTGCATGACCAATATTATGTAGCAGAAGTGATGTTCTAGAACTTCCAAGGTTAGGTCATAAGGCTTGTAGCATCTGCCCGGGATTCTTAGAACACTTTGACAGCCCAAAGCTTCCACTTAAGTCCACTGCTCTGAGACTGCCATGCTGAAGAGGCAACGCGTAGGCACAGCCTTCCCTCATCTCTGCCTATGTGTCAGATATATGAATAATTCTCTTTTGGACTCTAGACCAGCCCATTTGCCAGTTGAATATCACCAAATGACCCCTGTCAACACCAACAGAAGAACCAACCAGCTGAGCCTAACCCCAGTTACTGACCCAAAAATCATGAGATTTAAGATAGTCTCTATTTTAAGCTAGTTTGTTATACAGCAATTTTTTTTTTTTTTTTAGACAGAGTTTCACTCTTGTAGCCCAGGCCGGAGTGCAATGGGCCATCTCTGCTCACTGCAACCTCCACCTCCCAGATTCAAGTGATTCTCATGCCTCAGCCTCCCGAGTAGCTGGGATTACAGGCATGCACCACCACGCCTGGCTAATTTTTGTATTTTTAGTAGAGAAGGGATTTCACCATGTTGGTCAGGCTGGTCTTGAACTCCTGACATCAGGTGATCTGCCTGCTTCAGCCTCCCAAAGTGCTGGGATTACAGGTGTGAGCCACCACATCCAGCCAGCAATACAATAATTTATCCAATCCTTCCTTCACTGTACTTTCTACCTTCTCTGGCCTTTTCCTCTACAGCCCCCACATTTCAAATCCTACCTACCCTCCTTTGTGAACCCTTCCTCACTTTTCCCAGCAACAGTGCACTTCTGGTCCTCTGAACCTGTATCCTTTTAGCTAATAATGTGTAATGAGGATGGCAATCTCCTATTTGTTTAGGACAGTACTAATCTGTACCAATTGTGTACATTGTCAAGGACACCCCTTTCAATCTTGAAAGTGTACCATTTTAGTCAATAAATCATATGGTCATCCTGTGCTTAATTGCTTTATTTGTATAGAAATGTTCTCATTCTAGATTATAAGATTACTTGAAAGCAAGTAACATGTCTTTCCTTCAATAAACATCTACTGTGCAAGTACAATGTGGCCCATATTTTACAACGTGCTGCCTTGTATATCTTTTTTTTTCTTTTTTTTTTTTTTGAGATGGAGTCTCTCTCTGTCGCCCAGGCTGGAGTGCAGTGGCGTGATCTTGGCTCACTGCAAGCTCTGCCTCCCGGGTTCACACCATTCTCCTGCTTCAGCCCCCCAAGTAGCTGGGACTACAGGCGCCCACCACCATGCCCGGCTAATTTTTTTGTATTTTTAGTAGAGACAGGGTTTCACCGTGTTAGCCAGGATGGTCTCGATCTAATGACCTCGTGATCCGCCCACCTCAACCTCCCAAAGTGCTGGGATTGCAGGCATGAGCCACTGCGCCTGGGATTTTTTTTTTTTTTTTTTTTTGAGATGGAGTCTCACACTATTGCCTGGGCTGGAGTGCAGTGGTGCCATCTTGGCTCACTGTAACCTGTGCCTCCTAGGTTCAAGCGATTCTCCTATCTCAGCCTCCTGAGTAGCTGGGATTACAGGTGCCAGCCACCACGCCTAGCTAATTTTTGTATTTTTAGTAGAGATGGGGTTTCATCATGTTGGCCAGGCTGGTCTTGAACCCCTGACCTCAGGTGATCCACCTGTCTTGGCCTCCCAAAGTGCTGGGATTATAGGTGTGAGCTACTATATCTTTATATTTCTTGGCACTTTCAGTAATAGAGGCTGTTAAGCCACAACACCTCAAGGGCTGGGCCAGTTCAAGGACCGATGAGAATGCAGACGGGAACTCAGATAAGGGTACTGTACCTTCTTGTTGGTTTACTATGGAACCAGCACACAGGCAGCAGAAAGGATAAATATGAGATTAAGAACACATGATGTTAAAATAGATGTGGCTACTAGGGCCTCCCATTTCCCTGACAGAGGCACGCCTCAAGGCTGGGGCCTATGCAGTGAGAAATCCACCAGCAGAATGAAGGCTAGAACCTTGGTCCACTGTCTTTTAGGCTGGGGGAAGAGAGGAGAAGTGGCTACATTAGTCCATGCCCAAGTTTGGGGATCCTATTTTCTTGTCCCACCACAAATACATATAACTTCCTTGCTAATACAATATTTTTCTTTCATTGACATTGGGCCTACTTAAGAAGTCAGTGCAGGCCGGACGTGGTGGCTCATGCCTGTAATCTCAGCACTTTGGGAGGCTGAGGTGGGCAGATCACCTCTAAGGTCAGGAGTTCAAGACCAGCCTGGCCAACATGGTGAAAACCCATCTCTACTAAAAGTACAAAAATTAGCTGGGTGTGGTGGCACATGCCTGTAATCCCAGCTACTCAGGAGGCTGATGCAGGAGAACTGCTTGAACCCGGGAGGCTGCAGTGACCTGAGATCGCACCACTGCACTCCAGCCTGGTGACAAAGCTAGACCCTGTCTCAAAAAAAAAAAAGTATTCAGTAACACTGGATGACTAATGAAAATCCTGGAAAAATGTAACTAGCTGGTAAAACCTAATAGAAATAAAGTGTTAAAGACCTAAGTGATTTCTAGGCTTTTCTTCCAACTCAATCATTAATCTGCTAAATGTTTCTTTTATACCTTCGATCTTTATTTTTATACGAGAACTCTCTTTTCAACCCCGTAAGCACAGGCAACTGATTCTCCAATGTGAAATATCCTTAGAAAATAAACCAATTTCCTGTGTACCAATTAAAGCTGACAGTAAGAAATTTTATAAGAAGAAAAGGCTGTAATTTTATTTTCAAATTTTTGGAAGTTTTTCAGAAAAAAATAAAATGACAAGAACACATACAAATATTGAAATTATTCATTGAACTATAAACACTTAGCAGAGGAAGGGACTTCTGAAGTATTTGAATCCACCTCCTTCTGAAGGCAGGAATCACTTCTAAATGTCTCTCATATCTTTCTTCAAGGAGTGGTTTTCCAGGAGGTTCCCAGCCTCCTCAAATCTTTCCCAAGTTTGATGCACTTCATCTCATAAAAATAATATATATATATATATATATATATATTTTTTTTTTTGAGACAGGGTCTTGCTCTGTTGTCCAAGATTGAGTGCAGCAGCATGATCAGGACTCACTGCAGCCTCACCTCACCCAAGCTCAAGTGATCCTCTCACCTCAGCCTCCCAAGTAGCTGAGATTACAGGTGCACATCACCACACTCGGGTAATTTTTTTTACTCTCTGTAGAGATGCAGTCTTGCTATGCTGTGCATGCTGGCCTCAAACTTGTAGGCTCAAGTAATCCTCCTGCCTCGGCCTCCCAAAGTGCTAGAATTACAGGCCTGAGCCACCGTGCCTTGCCACAAACTATTTTTAATCATTAAAAAAGAAAAAAGAAAATAAGGCAGGCCGGCTTCTCACATTACATGCTTTTAGAAAAAGGTCTCATCCTTGAAGCAGCTTTGTTATATGCGGAGCACAGTACTGGCTTCAAAAAATATATAAAGGTTCTGTGCACTGGCATTGTTTACATGTGAAGAATTGCCATCAACTTCTGTGAAAATTAGCAAGCCGGCACAGTGGCTCACGCCTGTAATCTCAGCACCTCAGGAGGCCGAGGTGGGCGGATCACCTGAAGTTGGGAGTTTGAGACCAGCCTGACCAACATGGAGAAACCCCATATCTACTAAAAATATAAAATTAGTCAGGCGTGGTGGTGTGTGCCTGTAATTCCAGCTATTCGGGAGGCTAAGGCAGGAGAATCACTTGAACCCAGGAGGCAGAGGTTGTGGTGAGCTGAAACAGCACCACCGCACTCCAGCCTGGGCAATGAGAACAAAACTCTGTCTCAAAAAAAAAAAAAAAAAAAAAAAAAAAGTAGCAAGTTCTATTCATTCAAGTACATTAAGTTAATTGTACTTCACAAAGCTTTATATTTGGGATGAGGCTAAAACAGAAAAAAAAAAAAACTAGCACAGAGCTGTTAATAAAAAAAACTTGAAAATATTAATTACTGTGAGATGTGATCAAATGAAAATCAATCCTGGATAACACTACAAATTTCTAACTCCATAAATAAGTTCTATTATGTACCAAAAATTTCCACTATCAGAAGATCCTGATTAAAATAAAGAAATACATAAAACTCAAACAGTAAGTCAATATGATTATTTGTTTCATTTCAGAAGATCTATGGGTCCCACTGCCCGCCACACGTGTCTCCTGGTTCTCAACGAAGTGTGACCAGCTCTTCTGAAGAGGTAGGGTGAATGGCGACTGTGTTGTCAAAGTCTGCCTTCGTTGCTCCCATCTTCACTGCAACGGCAAAACCCTGCAGCATTTCATCACACCCAAGTCCCTGCATATGGATCCCAACCACCTGGGAAAAGAAGAGAAACATTTTCTTTTCTTTCTTCTTTTTTTTGAGGCGGAGTTTCACTCTTGTTGCCCAGGCTGGAGTGCAATGGCATGATCTCGGCTCGCTGCAACCTCCACCTCCCGGGTTCAAGTGATTCTCCTGCCTCAGCCTCCCGAGTAGCTGGGATTACAGGCGTGCACCACCACGCCTGGCTAATTTTGTATTTTTAGCAGAGATGGGGTTTCACCATGTTGGCCAGGCTGGTCTTGAACTCCTGGGCTCAAGTGATCCACCCACCTCAGCCTCCCAAAGTGCTGGGATTACAGGGGTGAGCCACAGTGTCTGACTGATATTGTGATCTTAATTGAACTTATAAAGAGCCTCTGGTGATGGCCGGCTCTTCATATTATTCCTCTCTATATAGCAGTTCTTAGTCTTGAGAAGAATGACAAATAATGTTTATCAACTGAATGAACGGTAACTGGCATGAAGAAATAACTAAGTAGGAGCCTTCATGATTCAATATCCAGAAAGCATAGGCTACTGAGGAATGTTCATGGCACCACCATGCCCGGCTAATTTTTGTATTTTTAGTAGAGATGGGGTTTCACCATGTTGCCCAAGCTACTCTCAAACTCCTGAGCTCAGGCAATCCGCCTACCTCGGCCTCCCAAAGTGTTAGGATTACAGGCGTGAGCCACAGCGCCTGGCCCTGGCCTCTCCTGTTTTTTTTTTTTTTTTGCTTTGAGATGGAGTCTCGCTTTGTCGCCCAGGCTGGAGTGCAGTAGCATGATCTTGGCTCACTGCAATCTCCGCCTCCCAGGTTCAAGCGATTCTCCTGCCTCAGCCTCCCGAGTAGCTGGGATTACAGGCACCTACCACCATGCCAGGCTAATTTTTGTGTTTTTAGTAGAGACAGCGTTTCACCACGTTGGTCAGGCTAGTCTCAAACTCCTGACCTCAGGTGATCTGCCTGCCTCGGCCTCCCAGCGTGCTGGGATTACAGGTGTGAGCCACCACGCCTGGCATCATCTTTATTTTTTAAAAGGAGTGGAACCTCCTTCTAGATGAAATATTATGAAGAACCCCAAAATGCATGTAAGACAGATCAAAGTGGGCCTGTCCAGTTGAATCAGAAGGCTCAACTGCTTGGTCTCCCTCCTTTCCAGCCCTGCAAAATACTGCCATCCCTGTCCATTTTGCAAGGCACTATTTAGTTTGCTGGATTTTTCCTTACCTTTTCTTCCTTGTTAGCACAGACCATTTTCATCACACATTTTGTTTTCCTTTTGGTAACTGCGTGATACATCGGGGTAAAGCTCGTTGAATAGGTCTTCACATTTTCTATTCCATATTTATGAATGGCTTCATCTACAATGCACATTAAAAAAAGCATCTATCAGAAAACTAAACAATTACACTGAACTATCAAAGAGGGAGATGACCAGAAATACATAACCTCAATCAAACCATGAGGAAATACCAAACCACGCCAAAATGAGAAGTATTCTACAAAATAAATGTCAGTGTCATATAAGACAAAAGAAAGGCTGAGGAATTCTGCCTCTAGATGAAAAGAAAGGCCAGGCACAGTGGCTCATGCCTGTAATCCCTGCACTTTGAGAGGCAGAGGCAGGCGGATCGCTTGAGCCCAGGAGATTGAGACCAGCCTGGGCAACACAGTGAAACCCCATCTCTACAAAAAATTAGCCAGGCATGGTGGTGGTGCAGGCCTGGTAGTCCCAGCTATTCGGGAAGCTGAGGCAGAAGAATTGCTTGAACCCAGAGGCGGAGGTTGCAGTGAGCAGAGATCGTGCCACTGCACTCCAGCCTGGGTGACAGTGGGAGAGCTTGTCTCAAAAAGAAAAAAAACAAGAAAATGATACTCGGTTTATGTAAGGGCCAGTTCTTAGGAAAGATAGACGTGTGTGTGTAGAGTGAAAAAATAAAAAAGCAAAAATATTAAGGTTAGAGAGGAGTCCTTTGTACTATTTTTAGAGCTTTTCTTTAAATTTAAAATTAGTTCAAATAAAAAAGCTAAAAAAAAAAAGATCAAAGAGATAGGGTGGTGTGAAGGAAAGATACTGTACACTCAAAGTAGTAGTAGGGGAGAAAACTGGAACTGTGACAAGAGAGTAACCAAAAAGCAATGTAATCTGGGGCTGAGATAGGTTTCATCAGCTGACAGAGACCTAATTTAAAGTTGGGGGTACGGGAAAGAGGAAGGAAACCACAAATGACCTTCAGTTTTTAAATACCTACCTTCCGTGAGTCCTACTGTCCCAATAGGGGGGTGGCTGAAGACCACAGTTGGGATGTTGTTATAATCTAATTTGGAATCTTCCTTATATTCAAAAAGTCGATGGGCAAGTTTTCGGCCAGCAGCTATTGCAACTATGGAGATATTTTAAAATCAGTGTTTATCTTACTGTCTGTTTTAACGTAGCTAAATTGTTCCACTAGCCATTTATCCATCTACCTTAATGCCCTAGTTCTGACAGTTTCACACCATTGTTCATTACACTATCTAGATAGTTTAATACAGCGAAGATATGTCATGCCTCAGCGAACAACTCAAAATGATTGGCTTATGAGAATTCTATACATTCTATTACAGGTTGAGCATCCCTAATCCAGAGATTCAAAATCCAAAATCCAAAATGTTGGAGCACCATGATGCCACAAGCAGAAAATTCCACACCTGACCTCATGTGAAGGGTTGCAGTCAAAAACGCAGACAAAAGTATGCCTCATGCACACATTTAAAATATCGTATAAAATTACCTTCTGACTATGTGTATAAGGTGTATGTAAAACAAATGAATTCCGTGTTTCGACTTGGGTCGCATCTGCAAAATATCTCATTATATATATGCAAATATTCCAAAATCTAAAACTGAAAACACTTCTGGTCCCAAGCATTTCAGATAAGGGATGCTCAACCTGTCTGGCCCCACTCCCAAAAGACACATTCACAAATTCTCACTTACCTGGCAGTTAATCTACTTAATGAAGATATTAGCTTTTTAATACAATATTTATGGAACAAGCTATATTAGTTTTCAGCATCTTTAGTTCTATTTTATAACCCTAAAGTGCTGGGATTACAGGCATGAGCCACTGCGCCTAGAATCTTTATTATTATTATCATTATTATTATATTATTATTTTTTTTTTTAGACAGAGTCTCGCTCTTGTTGCCAGGCTGGAGAGCAGTGGCACCATCTCGGCTCGCTGCAACCTCTGCCTCCCGGGTTGAAGCAATTCTCCTGCCTCAGCCTCCCAAGTAGCTGGGACTACAGGCGTGTGCCACCACGCCCAGCTAATTTTTGTATTTTTAGCAGAGATGGGGTTTCACCATGTTGGTCAGGAAGGTCTCGATCTCTGGACCTCGTGATCTGCCCACCTCGGCCTCACAAAGTGCTGAGATTACAGGTGTAAGCCACCGCGCCCAGCTGAATCTTTATTTTTTTAATACAGACAACATCTCACTATGTTGCCCAGCCTGGTCTCAAACTACTAGACTCAAGCGATCCCCCCACCTCAGCCTCTGAAAGTGATGGGAGCCACCACACCTAGCCAAGAGCAAGAACTTTCTAAAGGAGCTAAAAGGGTTTGGGTGTGTGACTGGTGTAGGTTTTCATCCTGATATAAGGCCCTGGGACACGCTGGAATCGCTGATGAGGTTCTAGGTACAGATTGAAAGTAGATCAAGTGATCATTAATGGATAGAGACGGGACAGAGCTTGCAATGGTGCTTAGGAAGCGGGTTGAGGTGTGGGATGCCGGAGAGAAGGAAATCAGTCTTGATTGTATCAAGACCAGTCATACAAGAACGACAATCTAGGCCATGTGTGGTGGCTCATGCCTGTAATCCTAACATTCTGGGAGGCTGAGGCAGGCAGTCTGCCTAAGCCCAGGGGTTCAAGACAACATGGTAAAACCCCGTCTCTACAAAAAATGCACCTGTGATCCCAGCTACTTGGGAGTCTGAGGTGGGAGGATCACCTGAGCCCAGGAAGGTTGAAACTGCAGTGAGCCTGTGATCATGCCACTGCACTCCAGCCTGGGTAACAGAGTGTCTCCAAAAAAAAAAAAAAAAAAAAAAAAATGCCAATCTAAATTACTTCTTCCAAATGCCACTTCCTTCCACTGCCACCAAGCACAAGTCTGCTCCTAAGAGAGTTCCACAAAGGGTGATCATATTGTCTGTGTGAAAACTTCAGTCTGTGCTAAGCATTTTAAGTCTTTTATTCAGATAATGTCAGGTATCCAACCAATATCTATTTCAACACATTGTACCATTTTGACAATATAAAGACACTCATCCTTTTAACTTTGCTTAAGCAGACTGCAGATTTGGCAGTGAAGAGCCAGATGGATCATGTAACACGCAGACTCTCCCTCACCAAGAAGGGAAGAGACCTTACCTGGAGTAAGAAGAGCTTTTCCACATACATCCCCAACTGCATAGATGCCTTTGACGTTGGTATTCTGGAATTCATCTACTATGATATGACCCTTGTCATCGGTTTGAATCCCCTAAAATTACAAAGAGATATCATGTAACCACTTGGCCCACCTACTAAAAAAGGTAGATCAAACCTCTGGATCTCCCTCCTTCATTTCACATCGGAACTGCAGCCAGAATCTCCAAGAAACCATGAGACTCAGCTGCAACACGAAAGGCATTTACAGCTGGCAAGTTTCAAGCTGGGTACAGTGGGCCCACACCTGTAATCCCAGAACTTTGAGAAGCTGAGGAGGGAGGATCCCTTAAGCCCAGGAGTTTGAAATCAGCTTGGGCAACACAGTGAGACCCTGCCTCTGTTAAAAATTAGAAAAAAAAAAAGTTGGCAAGTTTCATATCTTGCTTAACGTAAAAGGTAGTATTTTATCCACTTTTGAGGTGTTTTAACAGGATTTGACATTGCAATGTACAATTCAACTGGCCAGGCAGACATGAAGAGGATCACTCAACTATCAGGTGTGCCACTTGGAATCCCTCTGGAGTCCAGCTTTTCAACTTGTCCCATGGAAGCACTGCTCCTGAGGCACACTGACTCAAGCAGTCACCAAAAGCATATCTATGTTTATTTAGTGTTTTTTTTAGAGACAGGGTCTCGCTCTGTTACCCAGGCTGGAGTGCAGTGGTGTGATCATGGCTCACTGCAATCTTGACCTCCTGGGCTTAAGCAATCCTCCTGCTTAGCCTTCCGAGTAGCTAGAACTAGAGGCATGTGCCATCACACCTGGATAATTTTTTAACATACATTTATTTATTTAGATGGAGTCTCGCTCTGTCACCCAGGCTGGAGTGTGATGGCGCGATCTAGGCTCTCTGCAAGCTCTGCCTCCCAGGTTCACGCCATTCTCCTGCCTCAGCCTCCCGAGTAGCTGGGACTACAGGTGCCCGCCGCCACACCCGGCTAATTGTTTTGTATTTTTAGTAGAGACGGGGTTTCACCATGTTAGCCAGGATGGTCTTGATCTCCTGACCTCGTGATCCACCTGCCTCAGCCTCCCAGAGTGTTGGGATTACAGGCGCGAGCCACCACGCCTAGCCTTTTTAACCTTTTTTTATAGAATAGGTCTTGCTGTTTCCCAGGCTGACCTCAAACTTCTGGCCTCAAGTGATCCTCACGCCTAGGTCTCCCAAAGCACTGGGGTTACAGGTGTGAGCCACCATGCCTGGCCAAAAGCACATTTCTATGAAGCTTACCATTTTGTCTTTAAAAATCCAAGCAACTTTTGCACTCTACTCTAAAACATACTGATGTTTTTTTCAGACTCCCAAAAGAAAAGTAAAAACAAAACAAAACAAAAACACATATTGATGTTTCCCTTAACCGAAAATCTTTTCCTATATGTAGTCAAATTTTTGCTTTAAGAAGACATGTTATGCTTATCATGTGGCTTTGCAAATCCTAAGTATATATGAGAAGTAGAGATATGGCAGAAGTAGGAAGTAAGTAGCCATAGAGCTTAAGAGTACAACTGGCCGGGCGCAGTGGTTCAGGCCTGTAAATCCTAGCACTTCGGGAGGCCAAGGCGGGCGGATCATCTGAGGTCAGGAGTTTGAGACCAGCCTGGCTAACATGATGAAACCCTGTCTCTACTAAAAATACTAAAAATTCGCCAGGTGTGGTGGTGCATGCCCACCTACTTGGCAAGTCCCAGCTACTTGGGAAGCTGAAGCAGGAGAATCACTTGAACCCAGGGGGTGGAGATTGCAGTAAGCTGAGATGGCACCACTGACTCCAGCCTGGGCAACAGAAAGAGACTCTGCCTCACAAAAAAAAAAAAAAAAAAAGAGTACAACCTTTGGTACAGACAGACCAAAATTCAAATCCTACCTCTGCAACATACCAGTTATGAGACCTTGTATAACCACCAGTTTATCAACAAATATTTAAGCTTCTATTACAAATGAGACTTTGACTTCATCACTAAGAATACAATGGTAAGACAGACATTCTCCCTACACCATAGAGTTTACAGCCCAGTAAATTATCTAGCATCTCTGTGCTCCTGGCTTCCTTATACCTTGCCGGTTGTTGGCAAGATTAAATTAGATTAGTAACATGTTGACAAGACCTAGCACATAGTAATCACTCAATTTGCATTATATAAATATATCTTAATGTCAAATGAGACTGAACCTTTTTTTTTTTTTGCCTCATTCTTCAAAAATTTAGCAAATATAGGCTGGGTGCAATGGCTGGCTCATGCCTGTAATCCCAGCACTTTGGGAAGCTGAGGTGGGAGGATCGCTTGAGCCCAGTTCAAAATTAGCCTGGGCAATACAGCGAGACCTTGTGTCTACAAAACATTTTTTAAAAAATTAGCCAGGTGTGGTGGACCATGCCTGTAGTTCCTGCTACTTGGGAGACTAAGGTAGAAGGATGGCTTGAGCCCAGGAGTTTGATGCTGCAAGGATGCAGTGAGCCATGATGGCACCACTGTACTCCAGCCTAGGTGACAGAGCAAGACCCTGTCCACCCCCCACAAAAAAAGTTAGCAAATTTAGTTGAAAACTGGACCTATCAGTGCTTACATCTGTACAATGGCAAAATATCTCTTGAAAGGTGAAAAGCTGAATGACCAGTTTTTTGTTGTTGTTGTTTTCTTTTGGGGTTTTTTTTTTTTTTTTGAGACAGAGTTTTGCTTTTGTTGCCAGGGCTGGAGTGCAA
This sequence comes from Gorilla gorilla gorilla, assembly GCF_029281585.2. NCBI lineage: Eukaryota > Metazoa > Chordata > Mammalia > Primates > Hominidae > Gorilla > Gorilla gorilla. The sequence goes on from NC_073231.2 coordinate 34,918,497, forward strand.
TGGCGTGATCTCGGCTCACTGCAACCTCCGCCTCCTGGGTTCAAGCGATTCTCCTGCCTCAGCCTCCCAAGTAGCTGGGATTACAGGCATACATCACCATGCCTGGCTAATTTTTGTATTATTAGTAGAGACGGCATTCCACCGCGTTGCCCAGGCTGGTCTCGAACTCCTGACCTCAGGTGATCCACCCGCCTCAGCCTCCCAAAGAGCTGGGATTACAGGTGTGAGCCACGGCGCCTGGCTGACTAGTTTTGTTAATATGAAAATAGGCAATTAATTTTACTAAATGTCATTGAACAAGATTACAAACAATCAAAACATCTCCCTGAATATTTTATAAGTTAACATGCAGAAAAATGACCTTTTACAGAAACAAAAAAGGAATCCACATTACAACAGAAACTTAGTATTAGAACATAAGTCAAAAGGTATACACTGCTCAAGCAGCTCCATCAAATATATACACCTCAGGCCGGGCGCAGTGGCTTACGCCTGTAATCCCAGCACTTTGGGAGGCCACGGTGGGCGGATCACCTGAGGTCAGGAGTTCGAGACCAGCCTGGCCAACATGGTGAAATCCTGTCTCTACTAAAGAAATACAAAAATTCGACGGGCGTGGTGGTGCATGCCTGGAATCCCAGCTACTCGGGAGGCTGAGGTAGGCGAATTGCTAGAACCCAGGAGGCAGAGGTTGCAGTGAGCTAGATCACAACACTGTACTCCAGCCTGGGCAACACGGCAAGACTCTGTCTCAAAAAAAACCAAAAACAAACAAAAAAAAAACCAGAACAAAATAAATATATGCACCTCAAACATAAAATATTCTATTATTACTAATAGAGTAGTATAGCATATCAGAAAAATCATCATCATTATCAACAGCAGGTGAACATTCATTGTGTTCATAATGTAAGCTAGGGTCTCACAGTTATAAATTACTTTGCATGCACTTTTTCATTTACTCTTCTGTATAACCCAATGAGGCAAGAACTTTTTTCATTCTCATTGTGAATATGAACCACTTGAAGCAGAGAAATTAAGCTGCTTGCTCAAAGCCATACAACTGTTATGTTGTAAGAACTAAGGTTCAAATTCGGGTCAAACTCTGGGAACCACACCCCAAGCTCCCATTCTAGATTTTACTTCAACATTTAAAAGAACAAGTAAGAATGCCAACTGTCCACAAATACAGACAGCACGGGTAGAGCCAAGAGAGACAGCTTCACATCTGTTCCCATCCCTGTGTACAATGTACAAGACAGTTACCCACCCAGCAATCTGGATTACCTACTACAGATGCTAAAAGATCAGCATAGGACTTGAAAGAGACATTCACATAGCGAAAATGAAGTCTGTAAGAGGGAGGCCAATAGGAAACTAGGTTAGAGGTGGCAGGCCGGCTGGGCATGGAGGCTCATGTTTATAATCCGAGCACTTTGGGAGGTCGAGGTGGAAGGATCACTTGAGGCCAGGAGTTCAAGAGCAGCCTGGGCAACATAGTGAGACTCCATCTCTACAAAAAACTTAAAAATTAGCCAGGTGTGGTGGCACATTCCTGTAGCTCCAGCTACTTGGGATGCTGAGGCAGAAAGATCAGTTGACCCCAGGAATTCAAGACTGCAGTGAGCTATGATCATGCCACTATACACTAGCATGGGTGACAAAGCAAGACCCTGTCTCAAAAAAAAAAAAAAAAAAAAAAAAAAGGAAAGAAAACAAAAAAGAAAAAGGCCAGATGTGGCGGCCTTTTTCTGGGACATGCTGGGACATGCCTATAGTCCCAGCACTCTGGGAGGCTGAGATGGGCGAATCGCTTGAGCCGAGGAGACCACCCTGGGCAACATGGTGAAACCTCATCTCTAAAAAAAATAAAAATAAAAAAATTAGCCGGGCATTGTGGCACACACGTAGTCCCATCTACTCCAGAGGCTGAGGTGGGTGGATCACTTGAGCCCAGGAGGTTGAGACTGCGGTGAGCTATGATCACACCACTGAACTCCAGCCTGGGTGACAGAGCAAGACCTTGTCTCAAAAACAAAAAGAAAAAAACAAAACCAGAAAAGAAAGGAAAAGGAAAGAAGAGAAGAGAAAACTTTTTTTTTTTAATTTCAAAGGAAGAAGCAATGAAATTTGATCACAAACCGAATACATGGAAAAAAGAGAAAAGAATCCAGTGGAATCCACCCAAGTTTTGGGTGTCTGGGGGGAAAATAAAATCATGACTCCTAGTAGATTCATGAATGTTTTGGGCAGACCAAGCCAGCTTACCAGTTTGTTTAAACTCAGGCCCTTGGTATTTGGTTCCCGCCCAATGGCCCAGAGCAGGCAGTCAACATCTGGAATCATGGTCATGACGGGTAGCGTACCAGGAACTGCAGTAACCATGCTGACTTCCAAGCCCGACAAAGTCTTTTTAACCTCCTTGACCTATTGGCAAATAAAATGTGTTACACATGTGTGGAGGCTCGGGGAGGACAGGGGAAGAAGGAAAGCAAATACAGAGGAAACTAGAATTTTTAACATTAAAGAAAATCCCTATTGAATCCCACATACAAACATAGACATAAACTTTTACCCAAAGGCCACCAACACTTGAACTCCCTTAAACCAAGCCTGTTCCCTGGGTTGACCCAAATCTTCCAGTCAGTGGCTGGGAATGTCAGCTCATGACACCATTGTAATGCCTCACTTTAAAAACAAAGTATTTTAAAGTGTACTTCTGGAAAACTGTAATAACATTTTAAGTGGTAAACCTAAGCATAGTGCTTTGAAAGTGGGCCATGGCAGCATCACTAGGAAACTTTTCCAAACTGCACAATTAGTGCCTCTCCCTGGGTATATACGTGTGTGTGTGTATATATATATATATAAACACACATATATATAATAAATATATGTATATTTATATATAAAATATATATTTATATATATAAAATAAATATACGCATATTATATATAAATATATTTATACATAATATATGTATATTATATAAAAATTATATTTTTATTAAATATATGTTTTTATTAAATATATGTATATTTTTATTTATTATATAATTATATATAAATTTATATATATGTATATTTATATACATGTTTTATATATAATACGTATATTTATATATTTATATATGTATATTATATATAAATAAAATATACATATAAATAAAATATACATATATAAAGTATATATTAATATATAAATAAAATATACATATATAAATCTATTTATATAAACATATATTTACATATAAATAAAATACTATATTTATTTATTTACTTTTCTTTAAGAGACAGGGTCTTGCTCTGTTGCCCAGGCTGGAGTGCAGTGGCAAGATCAGCCTCCTGGACTCAAGCTCTCCTCCCACTTCAGCCTCCTGGGTAGCTAGGGCAACAGGCACGTGCTACCTCATCTGGCTAATTTTTAAATTTTTCATAGAGATGGTATCTTGTTATGTTGCCCAGGCTGGTCTCTAACTCATGGCCTCAACTGATTCTCCTCCTGCCTTGGCCTTGCAAGTGCTGGGATCACAGGTGTGAGCCACTGTGCCCGGGATCCCTGTATATTCTTAACTGGAATGAAGGAAAGTAAGACTTGGGTTGGGAGAGTGAAGAAAATAAATAGTTTACTGAAGGTCCTAAGGTGGTTATGATGGTAGCCTCCTCCACCAGCCGAGCATTTTTACATTCACAATTTTATTTGATGTGGTCTATGCTGAAAAGGTGAGGCTGTGTGGGGGAAGGGAAGATCATTTTTAAAAGGCTAATTCTCTAGGAAAATACTGCCTGAAATTCAAGTGATTGCTTGAGGAATAAAGCACTTTGTAATTCTTTCTAACTACAAAATTCAAAGGGTATGATTTAAAATTAGATTCTAGGCTGGGCATGGTGGCTCACACCTGTAATCCCAACACTTTGGGAGGCCGAGGCTAGAGGATCACTTGAGCTCATGAGTTTGAGAACAGTCTGGGCAACACAGCGAGACTCCATGTCTACAAATTTTTTTTTTTTAATTAGCCAGGCATGGTGGCAAGCACCTGTAGAAGCTAGGTGGGAGGATTGCTTGAGCCCAGGAGTTGGAGACCGCAGTGAGCAATGATCATGGAACTGCACTACAGCCTGGGCAACACAGCAAGACCTTGTGTCAAGAAAAATAATTTTAAAAATGAAAGATAGAGGCCAGGCATGGTGGCTCATGCCTGTAATCCCAGCACTTTGGGAGGCTAAGGTGGGCAGATCGCTTGAGACCAGGAGTTCAAGACCAGCCTGCCCAACATGGTGAAACCCATCTCTACTAAAACAAAATACAAAAATTAGTTGGGCTTGATGGCAGGTGCCTATATTCCCAGCTGATGCAGGAGAATCACTTGAACCTAGGAGGTGGAGGTTGCAGTGAGCTGTGACTGTGCCACTGCACTCCAGCCTGGGCGACAGAGCAAGACCCTGTCTCAAAAACAAAACAAAACAAACAAACCAAAAAACCCAAGAAAGATAGGCTGGGCACAGTAGCTCACTCCTGTAATCCCAGCACCCTGGGAGGCTGAGATGAGCGGATCACTTGAGGTCAGGAGTTGGAGACCAGCCTGGCCAAAATGGTGAAACCCCGTCTCTACTGAAAATACAAAAATTAGCCAGGCATGGTGGTGCGTGACTGTAATCCCAGCTACTCAGGAGGCTGAGGCAGGAGAATCCCTTGAATCTAGGAGGCAGGGGTTGCAGTGAGCCGAGATGGCACCACTGCACTCCAGCCTGAGCAACAGAGCGAAATTCTATCTCAAAAAAAAACAGATAAAAATTAGATTCCATAATATTTCCTAAATAATAAATACAAATCTAAAAATATTAAGGATGTGTAATAAGACACCTGAGCACAGAAATCAAAGTTTTAAAATCCAAATTTAAAAAATCAGGGGCCGGGTGTGGTGGGTCACCCCTGTAATCCTTACACTTTGGGAGGCCAAGGTGGGCAGATAGCCTCAGCTCAGGAGTTCAAGACCAGCCTGGCCAACATGGCTCAACCCTATCTTTACAAAAAATACAAAAAAATTAGCCAGGCGTGGTGGCATGTGCCTGTAGTCCCAGCTACTTGGTGGGGGCAGAGGTGGAAGGATTGCTTGAGCCCAGGAGGTTGAGGCTGCAGTGAGCTGAGATTGCACCAATGTACTCCAGCCTGGGTGACAAAGTGAGACACTGTCTCAAAAAGAAAAAAAAAAAAAATCAAAGTTCATCTAAATTCAACTGTCAGATTTCTAATATTTTATCCTTGACTTCAAGGCTGTAATGTAAAATACAGCTTTTTTTTTTTTTTTTTTGAGATGGACTCTCACTCTTGTTGCCCAGGCTAGAATGCAATGGCACGATCTCAGCTCACCACAACCTCCACCTCCTGAGTTCAAGCGATGCTCCTGCCCCGAGTAGCTGGAATTACAGGCATGTGCCACCATGCCCGGCTAATTTTGTATTTTTAGTAGAGATGGAGTTTCTCCATGTTGATCAGGCTGGTCTCGAACTCCCAACCTCAGGTGATCCACCTGCCTCGACCTCCCAAAGTGCGGAGTCTCGCTCTTGTCGCCCAGGCTGGAGTGCAGTGGCACGATCTCGGCTCACTGCAACCTCCGCCTTCTGGGTTCAAGCAATTCTCCTGCCTCAACCTCCAGAGTAGCTGGGATTACAGGTGCACACCACCACGCCTAGCTAATTTTTGTATTTTTAGTAGAGAGAGGGTTTCACCATGTTGGCCAGGCTGTTCTCTAAGTCCTGACTTCAAGTGTTCCGCCCACCTCAGCCTCCCAAAGTGCTGGGATTACAAGTGTAAGCCACCGCACCTGGCCAAAATACAGCTTCTTAGGAGGAAGGAAATAATCGGGAGTACTCTAGAGGTGGAATATATGGACCGGGGTAGACATAGTGTTTGTGTTTTTAAACTAACTGGGCGAAGCCACAAGCAGAAAGTGTGATTGACTGGGGGCTGCGTGCATGCCTGGGCTTGGCACCGTACCTGGGAGAACTTCAGCACCTCCACGCCAGCGTTCTCCAGCTCCTCTGTGCAGTTGGTGCTGATCATTGAATCAAAACTTCTAAGTACCTGCATATCAACATAGGGATGGGTAATGCGAGAAGAAGAAAACTTGAGCAAAGACACACTACAAACTTGGGAGAAAAACTTCAGCATTATCTCTCCCCTAATTATTTCCTCCTTACTTATGGCCATATTGGGAGTGGAGTATTAATAAATTTCCTATTTTCCTACATCACCACCACCATCTGCAATACATATGACTTCACCAACTCCTGTCCTACAGTTAAATGGACAGCCATTGTCCACTGTCTTCTCCTCGCAAAGCTTGCTTCACTTTTCCTTAAGTCCAGGGAACAGAAATTCTCTTTCCACTTTTCGTATCTCAAGGTCTGCTTTCCCTCTGATATGACTGAAGGGAAGGTTCGCTAGCAAAATCTTGTCTAGCCATAAATCTCAACAGTATGGCCTTGGAGATATATCTGTGACCATCCACATGTGGAGTTCAGGTGGGAGGTCATGAGTTATTCACAGAGTAGTTCTTTTTTTCTTTTTTGAGAGGGAGTCTTGCTCTACCACCCAGGCTGGAGTGCAGTGGTACCATCTCAGCCCACTGCAACCTCCGCCTCCCGGATTCAAGCAATTCTCCCGCCTCATCCTCCCGAGGAGCTGGGATTACAGGCGCCCGCCACCATGCCTGGCTAATTTTTCTATTTTTAGTAGAGACAGGGTTTCGCCATGTTGGCCAGGCTGGCCTCGAACTCCTGACCTCAGGTGATCCGCCCACCTAGGCCTCCCAAAGTGCTGGGATTATAGGTGTGAGCCACCATGCCCAGCCACAGAGTAGCTCTAAAATGGAGTTAACACTGGGAAAAAAAGGGAGAATGAACTTGGTGCATTTGGGATGGGAGAGGGCAGGAAGCCCAAGTAGATGTGGCTCTCTGCAAAGTAGCCAATTTTACAGATGCAAGAATTACCCCCTTTATTGACAGACTGCTGCAGTTTATTTACTTATCTATATATAAATTCAAGCTAGGAACTCCTCTACCTTTCCCCATCCTTCTAATTTGCTGGATATATTCTAGCAAAATAATACTTACCTATGAAAAAATATTATTCAGGACCTCAATCTCCTGGAGCTAATTATATAACCAGTTTCAAAGCCACAGAGAAAGTTCCTTAAAGTACACACTGCCTAGGATTCTCAGAATCCCTGTCTCCCTCCATCTGCTCACATAAGAATTAGAATCATAGCGTCTTGGTAGTCAGGGATCTGATAAATTCTGTCCCTGCAGAACTAGGCCCCAAAGGCATTATGTGGCTTGCCTAAGTCACAAGTTTGTTAGGGACAGTCAGCTGCCAAGGCTAGAGTGCAGTGGCACAATCTTTGCTCACTGCAGCCTTGATCTCCTGGATTCAAGTGATTCTCCTACCTCAGCCTCCCAAGTAGCTGCAACTACAGGCGTATACCACTACACCTTGCTAATTTTTTAATTTTTTGTAGTAGAGATGGGGGTCTCACTATGTTGCCCAGGTTGGTCTTGAACTCCTCCCTGCTACTTGGGAGGCTGAGGCAGGAGGATAGCTTGAGGCCAGGAGTTCAAGACCAGCCTGGGCAACATAGTAAGACCTCATCTCTAAAAATACATATAAAGTAGTCAGGTGGCGCATGCCTGTAATCCCAAGCACTTTGGGAGGCCGAGGTGGGCGGATCACTTGAGCTCAGGAGTTTGAGACCAGCCTGGGCAACATGGTGAAACCTCACTGGGTGTGGTGGCATGTTCCTGTAGTCCTGGCTATTTGGGAGGCTGGGGTGGGAAGATCGCTTGAGCCCAGAAGGTTGAGGCTGCAATGAGCCATGATGCGCCACTGCACTCTAGCCTGGGCAACACAGTGAGACCCTGTCTCAAAAAAAAAAAAAAAAAATTAGTCAGGGCATGGTGGCCCACACCTGTAGCCTCAGCTACTCGGAAGGCTGAGGCAGGAAAATCCTATGAGCTCAGAAGGCTGCAGTGAGCTATGATCACGCCACTGTACTGCAGACTGGGTAACGTAGCAAGACTCTGTCTCTTAAAAAAAAAAAAAGTTCAAGTGTATGATCTACAAGATTCCCTTTAATGTAAGCTCGTTCGACCTGCAGCCTGCAGGCCGTGTGCGGACCAGGATGACTTTGAATGTGGCCCAACACAAATTTGTACACTTTCTTAAAATGCTATGAGATTTTTTTGCAGTTTTTTTGTTTTTTGTTTTGTTTTTTGTTTTGAGACAGAGTCTTGCTCTGTTGCCCAGGCTGGAGTGCAGTGGTGCAATCTTGGCTCTCTGCAACCTCTGCCTCTTGGGTTCAGGCGATTCTTATGCCTCAGCCTCCCGTGTAGCTGTGATTAGTTGCCTGCCACCATGCCTGGATAATTTTTGGATTTTTAGTAGAGATGGGGTTTCACCATGTTGGCCAGGCTGGTCTCCAACTCCTGACCTCAAGTGATCCACCCGCCTCAGCCTCCCAAAGTGCTGGGAATTAGAGGCGTGAGCCACTGTGCCCAGTTTGCAATTTATTTTTTTATTAGCTCATCAGCTATTGTTTGTGTTAGTGTATTTTATATGTAGCCCAAGACAATTCTACTTCTTCCAGTGTGGCTCAGGGAAGCCAAAAGATTGGACACCCCTGCTTTAATGCAAAGAATTTAGTAAATTGTTTGGAATGAGTGGTAACAATCTAACATTACTTGATCATATAAAATTGATTTCCAGAAATTAATAAATTAACCTGGCGGGGCTCGGTGGCTCACACCTGTAATCCCAGCACTTTCGGAGGTCGAGGTGGGTGGATCACCTGAGGTAGGGAGTTCGAGACCAGCCTGGCCAACATGATGAAACCCCATCTCTACTAAAAATACAAAAATTACTTGGGCATGGTGGTGGACGCCTGTAATTCCAGCTACTCGGGAGGCTGAGGCACGAGACTCGCTTAAGCCCAGGAGGCAGAGGTTGCAGTGAGCCGAGATGGTGCCACTGCACTCCAGCCTGGACAAAAGAGTGAGACTCTGTCTCAAAAAATAAAAATAAAAAAATAAATTAACCTAACAGTCTGTTTAATTTAGCTAATAGTTATGTTTAGGCCCCACGTCTCCCTATGAGGGCATCTCATGACTATCTACCACTTAGTGATGAAATTACCAGCCAATTTGACCAACTCAAAATTATCATCATCAACCAGCAACTGGGAGGGATATAGGCCAAATTCAGGTAACTTGGATACAGCACCATATGAAACCAACCAAATGACCCCCACACCTGCTTTGCACCCTAGTATTTAACGACAACATAAGAAAAAATTCTTCATTTTTTAAATTAACATCAAGAAAAGAGAAAAGAAAAAGGTGGAATTTACCTTATCATGCCGTATCATCAGTGATGTCTTAGAACCCAGGGCTGAGAGGATCCCTGCCATCTCCACAGCAATGTAACCTGCACCAACAATGACGCTGCGGCTGAGATGCGAGCAGAGGGTTAGTATTTTTAAATAAACTAATTTTGGAATAATTTCACATTTACAGAAAAGTTGCAGAGATAGTACAGAAATTTCCCTTATTATACCCCTTGATCAGTTTTCCCTAAAGTTAATATTTTACTTAACTAGGGTACCTTTGTCAAAATAAGAAATTGACATTGGTACATTACTAACGACTAAACCCTAGACTGCAGATTTTCACTTTTTCCCTTTTTTTTGAGACAGGGTCTCTGTCACCCAGGCTGGAGTGTAGTGGTGTGAACACGGCTCACTGCAGCCTCAACCTCCAGGACTCAAGCGATCCTCCAGCCTCAGCCTCCTGAGTAGCTGGGACTACAGACATTCATCGCCACACCCAGCTAAGTTTTATATTTTCTTTTGTAGAGACAGAGTCTCACCATGTTAGCCCAGGCTAGTCTTAGCTCCTGGGCTCAAGCAATGCTCTTACCTTGGCCTCCCAAAGTGCCGGCATTACAGGTGTAAGCTACCTTGCCTAGCCCAGTTTTTCTATTAATCTTTTTTTTTTCTGTTCCAAGATCCAATCCTGGATACCACTGCAACTTTAAGTAGAAAATATTCCTTTGAGCCTGGGCAATATAGTGAGACCCCATCTCTACAAAAACATAAAAGTAAGACCAGGCACGGTGGCTCATGCCCGTAATCCTAGCACTTTGGGAGGCTGAGGTGGGTGGATCACCTGGGTCAGGAGTTCGAGACCAGCCTGGCCAACATGGTGAACCCCGTCTCTACAAAAAATACAAAAAGTTAGCCAGGTGCAGTGGTGTGTGCCTGTAATCCCAGCTACTCGGGAGGCTGAGGCAGGAGAATTGCTTGCCCTTAGGAGGCAGAGGATGCAGTAAGCCAAGATTGCACCAATGCACTCCAGCCTGGGAAACAGAGCGAGACTCTGTCTCAAAAAAAAAAAAAAACAAAAACAAAAAACAAAAAAACCTAAAAGTAAAAATAAAAATTATCCAAGTATGATGGTCCATGTCTGTGGTCCCAGTTACTTGAGAGGCTGAGGCAGGAGGATAACTTGTGTCTGGGAGGTGGAGGCTGCAGTGAGCTATGACTATACCACTGCAGTCCAGCCTGGGTGACAGAGCAAAAGACCTTATCTCAAAAGAAAAGAAAAATCCTTAATATCCCCTCACAGAAGGAAAATACATTTTTCATTGTTTTTAAAGCTCTTTAGCCTCATTTCTTCAGAGAGGAAAAAACTCTGTGCAGAGACAATATCTCCCTATGTTGCCCAGGCTGGTCTCGAACTCCTAGGCTCAAGCGATCCTCCGGCCTGAGCCTCCCAAGTAGCCGAGACTACCAGCATGTGCCAACACACCCAGCTAATTTTTGTATTTTTTTTGCAGAGATCGGGTTGTGCTGTGTTGCCCAGGCTGGTTTCAAACTCCTGGGCTCAAGAAATTCGCTCGCCTCAGGCCTCCCAAAGTGCTGAGATTACAGGCATAAGCCACTGTGCCTGGCTTCTGGAACTGATCTTTCAGGCGGCTGAATCCCTAAAAGATTTCTCTTTACCTTGTTACAGCCCCAGGACTACTCATGCACAGTATTCCACAAGGTTCATGCTCCATCCAAACAGAAGCCCCCTCAGTGCAAAAACTAAATCACGCTATCTTCCCTACATTATTTATGTACTTGCCCAATTATTACTTATTCACCAACACCGTAACAAAGATAAAGTAGACTTGAAGAATCACATATCAATTGTAAATTCATTTTCTCGTGTTTCAGAGCCTTTTGTTGATGACATGCATAAATGTAAATATTTAAAATTACTAATGAACAGCTATCTATAATGAAACTTCTTTGAGGGTGAGTCCGGAATGAAATTACATTATCCAAACATAATGAGTCATGACTGTATGTCTCACTACATCCTCACATATGTCATGTCACTCAACCCTAAAATCAAACAATGCAGGGTGGATCACAGGGAAGGAAGGCTGTTCTCTAACACATTTCTGCGACCTGATAGCAAACCAAAAAAGACTGTATGCTTTTCTTAGAACTCCTCCAAGTCAGAAGCCTGCCATGTCTGAGTATCTTCAAGGGACATTTTCACCATCCTATGGAACTGCAAAGCAGCTCCCTGGTCCTTTCTGAACTGCCTCGTGCTGTCTGAACTGTCCATGACTCTGGGTGAATCAAAGTGAAGACAGGCTCATGGACTATGAGTCACTCTCCCTAAAAGCCCTTCTAAAAGCATAGGATTAGGACCTCAAACTGGATTAGCACAGCCCCTGAGGGAGCAGAAGAGTTGAGCAATGCAAACTGCACAGTGAGTGCCACTCAGAAGATGAATGAAGGCCAGTCCCTGCGCCAACACATTGGGTCCCTCCACCTGTTTCCAGGCATCACCTCTTCTCACAAGTGACAGGAGCATCCCTCTAAACTAGAAAGCCTGCAATGTACAGCAACTTCAAATCGGAGAAACAAACTTCCTCATGATCTTTTTGCCCCTCTATGAATCTAAATCCATTCAGCACGGTGGCCCATGCTTGTATTCCTACTGCTTTGAGAGGCCAAGGTGGGAGGATTGCTTGAGGCCAGGAATTCTACACCAGCCTGGACAACAGAACGAGACCCCATCTCTACAAAACTTTAAATTAAAAAGTTAACCAGGTATGGTGGTGCACGTTTGTAGTCCCAGCTACTCGGGAGGCTGAGGTGAAAGGATTGCTTGAGCCCAAGAGCTCAAGGCTACCACAAGCCATGATGGCACCACTGCACTCCTGCCTGGGTGATGGAAGAAGACCCTGTCTCTAAAAAAAAAAAATGTTTTTTCATTAAAAGAAAATCTGGCCAGGTGTGGTGGCTCACACCTGTAATTCCAGCACTTTGGGAGGCGGAGGCGGGTGGATCACCTGAGGTCAGGAGTTTGAGACCAGCCTGACCAACATGGAGAAAACCCATCTCTACTAAAAATACAAAATTAGCGGGGTGTGGTGGCACTCTCTCTCTCTCTTTCTTTCTTTCTTGGTGTGATTTTGTCTCACTGCAACTCCGCCTTGAGAATTCAAGTGATTCTCCTGCCTCAGCTTCCCGAGTAGCTGAGACTACAGGCCCGCACCACCACACCCAGCTAATTTCCATAGTTTTAGTAGAGACAGGGTTTCACCATGTTGGCCAGGCTGGTCTCGAGCTCCTGACCTCAGGTGATCTGCCCGCTTCAGCCTCCCAAAGTGCTAGGATTACAGCCATGAGCCACCACATCTGGCCAAAACCAGCTATTCTATTCTAAAATACAAGCTACTTTAGACACATTCTTAATTGATGCTGTATTAAGTTGAAGAAAGAAGACAGTTTTAGGACTTTGCTATGCAGTCTTCAAATTACCCTGCATTTGACTTTGGCCTCTGATTGAAAGCATGAAAGATTTGAGGGATCTACTGAGGAGTTCTAGGAATGAGATATACAAGGTCATGAAAAGAGAAGCTGTAAGAGGAGGGAATTCAGGAAAGGCCTACATTAAATGCTTGGGAGGAGAAGACGAAGAAAAGTTACCAGGAGACAGTAAGGAAGAATGAGTCACTGAGGTCAGGTCAGGTTGGCTTACCTGGGCAATTCTTCCAGCTGAAAAAATCCATCGCTGGTTATTCCTAAGCTGGCACCTATGTAGAAAAAGGCAACATAGATCACACAAGACTGCTCTTTCTCTTGCAAAGTAATCACAACATTTTATGCCAAAAACCAAACACTTTCACAGCCAATGTAGTCTCCGTTTTGACAAGTTTTGTTAAAGTCTCTGCTTGGAAAGCTGCCAACCAAATCCTCCCTGAGTCAACATTTTTATTTTCTCTCTAGAAACAGAAGCCATGATGGCTAAATAACTTTTACATTTCTCTGAAGAATGAAGATCTCAGTGGTCATGAACAGACTCTGCTGGATCTGTTCACCCTCCCACCCCAAGGGCAGGTAGGAACCCTGGGGCTCAGCTCATTACAGGTGTGAGACACCGTTCCTGCCTGAAAAGACAAATTTCTATGTAGTTCAAAATCTATGTGGCCTGGCCAACGTGATGAAACCCTGTCTCTACTAAAAATACAAAAATTAGCTGGGCGTGGTGGTACGCACCTATAGTCCCAGCTACTTGGGAGGCTGAGGCAGGAGAATCACTTGAACCTGGGAGGCGGAGGTTGCAGTGAGCCGAGATTGTGCCACTGCACTCCAGCCTGGGAACAGAGCAAGATTTCGTCTCAAAAAAAAAAAAAAAAAAAAAAAATCGATGTGGCCCTTTCCTCTCTGCTTATTCTTTCAAAGGTTTCAACCTATATGGTGTATACATTGAATTACAAGAGGTACAACCTATATAGTGAAATATACATGTAGTGAAAAGGAGATTGAAACCTTTGGATATAGGATAGCAGGTCCTATCTTGCAGGACTTCCAAATGCATTCTTCCAGGTTTGACCTTCTCCCCAGGTTGCAGTTCCATGTTTCTAACTATCTCGCCACACAATTTTACATTGGCTTCAAACTTAGTCTATTTAGAACTGAACCTTAATTTTATCTTCCAACCCATATCTCTCTCAAGTTTACCACTTCAGTTACCACCTGCTCCCAATAATGCAGACAAAGCCTTCAGCTGTCAACTGCTGATTCCTTCTCTCAGTAGCCCCCCACCCTCATTTCTCATCAGTTATTAAATATATTAGGCCAGGTGCAGTGGCTCACACCTATAATCCCAGCACTTTGGGAGACTAAGACAGGCAGATCGCCTGACGTCAAATGTTCGAGACTAGCCTGGCCAACATGGTGAAACCCCGTCTCTACTAAAAATACAAAAATTAGCTGAGTATGGTGGCGCATGCCTGTAATCCCTGCTACTCAGGAGGCTGGGGCAGGAGAATCGCTTGAACACAGGAGGCAGAGGTTGCAGTGAGCCAAGATCCTCCCATTGCACTCCAGCCTGGGCGACAAAAGCAAAACTCTGTCTCTGAACAAACAAACAAACAAAAAAATATATATGTTGCATTTTGGCTGGGTGCAGTGGCTCACACCTGTAATCCCAGCACTTTGGGAGGCCAAGGTGGGCAGATCAACTGAGGTCAGGAGTTTGAGACTGGCCTGGACAACGTGGCAAAACCCCACCTCCACTAAAAATACAAAAAAAATTAGCTGGACATGGTGGTGCGTGCCTGTAGCACCAGCTACTAAGGAGGCTGAGGCAGGAGAATTGCTTAAACCCGGGAGGCAGAGGTTCCAGTGAGTGGAGATTGCGCCACTGCACTCCAGCCTGGGTGGCAGAGCAAGAATCTGTCTCAAAAAAAAAAAAAAAAATTCACCTTGATAATGGATCTTATGAAGCTAATCCATGGAAAATTCAAAAGATGTATAAACTATGTTCACCATCCACAAAGTCCTTATAATCTAGCTGGGAAAAAAGAAAGATATCGCTTGAGCCATCTCCCATCTAAACCTCCTGGTCAAGGCCTTAGTGAGCTGTGATCACACCACTGCACTCCAGCCTGGACAACAGAGCAAGACCCTGTCTCAAAAAAATAAAATAATATAAATTAAAATAATAGGCCGGGCACAGTGGCTCACGCCTGTAATCCCAGCACTTTGGGAGGCCGAGGTGGGCCCATGTGACCAACATGGTGAAACTCTGTCTCTACTAAAATACATAATTAGCTGGGCGTGGTGGCGGACACCTGTAATCCCAGCTACTCGGGAGTCTGAGGCAGGAAAATCGCTTGAACCCAGGAGGTGGAGTTGCAGCGAGCTGAGGTTGCGCCACTGCACTCCAGCCTGGGTGACAGAGCCAGACTCTGTCTCAAAATAAATAAATAAATAAATAAATAATAAAATAATAAAATGCAAAAGCAGTTATGACCATCTCTGAGATTCCTTACAGCTTTAATCTTCTATAAGTCTCTACTTAAAAGAGAAAAATATGCATATAAAAGCTTACTTAGCTACTCAAGCTACATCCTTACAAGATTTCTCTCTCTTGAACAAAACAATAAATTATCACGTGTCTTGTAAATAACAACCCGTTTGACAAACTGAAGCTGGAAACAATGTATGCTAAGCTAAGAAGGAAAGAATAAGGCTTTCATTGATTTCTCTCCCTCTGTTACCTGCAATATGTCTGAGCCTGGGGCCACATGAAATCTCTTTGCTGGGCACGGTGGCCTGCAATCCCAGCACTTTGGGAGGCCAAGGTGGGTGGATCACCTGAGGTCAAGAGTTCAAGACCAGCCTGGCCAATATGATGAAACCCCGTCTCTACTAAAAATACCAAAATTAGCCAAGTGTGGTGGTGGCATGCCTGTAGTCCCAGCTACTTGGGAGGCTGAGGCAGGAGAATCACTTGAACCCAGGAGGCGGAGGTAGCAGTGAGCCAAGATCGTGCCACTGCACTCCAGCCTGGGTGAATGCATCACTAGCTACCACTAAGCCAACTGGAGTTAGGTTCTGCAGAGACCTTCTCCCATGGCCTGGCTCCAAAGAGAGAACTGGTTTAGGCAGATCCCCTGGCATGGCTTGTCAGGTTGAAAGCAACAGTAAACTCCTGACTGCTGTTAATGAGTACCTGTCGTATGACTCACCGGGGATCTGGCTCTCATGAGGAGTGGAGGGCATACCACCTGTGGCGATCAGGATGTGAGGGGCGGTGTACTTTTTCCCACTGACCTCTATTGTGGGCTTGGGATCACTCGTGAAGGCTGCATGACCACGGATGATTTCTATATGGGACTAGAGAAGGAACCATGACATTAGCCTGTTCTTAGAATAAAAACAAAGACACCTGCTGCAACTTATCAGAACTTTCATTTCTCTACTGAACATTTTGATTCTTGATTTGCTGATGCCAACACAATTCTCCATTTTTCAAGTTTCTGTAGAACTTCTAACTGGCAACCTATACTTAGGAAAGGGGTTGCCATTAGTTGCCGGAAGTATACAGTAAGATGAAATAGGCTGGGCACAGTGGCTTACACCTGTAATCCTAGCACTTTGGGAGGCAGAGGTGGGTGGATAGCTTGAGCTCAGGAGTTCGAGACCAGGCTGGGAAACATGTCAAAACCCAGTCTCTACTAAAAATACAAAAATTAGCCACGCATGGTGCTGCACACCTGTAGTCCCAGCTCTTTGAGGGGCTGAGGCAGGAGGATTGCTTGAATCTGGGAGGTTAAGGCTGCAGTGAGCTGAGATGGCACCACTGCACTCCAGCCTGGATGACAAAGTGAGGGGGAGGAGGAGAAGAAGGAAGAAGAAGAAGGAAGGAGGGAAGGGGAGGAGGGGAAGGAAGAAGGAGGAGGAGGAGAAGAGGGAGGAGGAGGAAAAGGAGGAGGAGGAGGAAGAAAGAAAGAAGTTAGAAGAAAGAACGAAGGAAAGAAGAACGAACGAAGAAGGAGGAAAAAGAAGAAATAAAAGTGCTACCTTGGGCCAAAACCCAGAGACAAAAATGTATATGCAAGTCACCCCCGTAAGAAAGATGACATCTTTGCCCCCAAGAATTGAGGGCGAAAGTTCCTTATGTGCAATGTAATCACATTACAGAATGGTGTGTCTGGCCTGGGCGTGGTGGCTCACATCTGTAATTCCAGCACTTTGGAAGGCCGAGGCAGGCAGATCACCTGAGGTCGGGAGTTCGAGACCAGCCTGACCAACATGGAGAAACCCCGTCTCTACTAAAAATATAAAAATTAGCCAGAAGTGGTGGCGGGCACCTGTAATCCCAGCTGCTCAGGAGGCTGAGGCATGAGAATCCCTTGAACCTGGGAGGCAGAGGTTGCAGTGAGCCGAGATTACGCCACTGCACTCCATCCTGGGCGACAGAGACAAGACTCTCTCTCAAAAAGACTGGTGTGTCTGGAGGAGAGGCAGAAGGCTAAGAAAGACAATAGGATAAGAGTGAAATGAACAGAGGCAAGAGCAAGAGAGGAATACTCTGGCCAAGGGAGGGAAACGCAATGCTTGTGCTTTCGTAAAATGGGAAGAATACCACAAAAGTACATGACACTGAAGTTCTACGCTGGAGACAGTGAGAACTCAGACTCTTACTTTTGGATTTGCTCTTACTGGAATCCTCTGTACCGAGGCCTTCACTTAGGGGCTGCTGGCACGCTTTTGCCAGCCATGATACACGCAGGGGCATGCAAATGTGGTCAATTACAAGAATAATGGAACCATGTAAGCATGATTACAAAGTGGAATGCTTTAACATATTGGAACGTGCTTGATTCTGAATTGAGTTATCTTCTTCTTTCCCTGCACCCTCCAGGCCTGTTCCTGCAGGTGCCAGGCTTAATCAAGCTGAATCAAGGTCAAAGACAAAATCCACAGGCCTCCAGAACACCATTCCCTCAGGTCTTAATGACTTCATCTGCAATGCTAGACAAAAAGGAGTATGGCTTGCGTGGCGATAGGACAGACACTAGTTCAGAGGAGGAAGCAGTGAGATTTTTACTTTCATTTCCCAGGATATTAGGTAGAAAGTTTCCTTTGCCATATAGAATTTCTGGGTCAACTATAGGTAACTCCTTCCCCATAAGATCACCATAAGCTATAGTACACACCAAGATTTCTAAGTATTACAAAATGCTGGTTCCTGAATAATTTTCCTACCTCTTTTGCAAAAGTATTTCAGTCAGCTCCATTAAAAAAAAAAAAAGGCCAGATGCAGTGGTTTATGCCTATAATTCCCATATTTTGGGAGGACAAGGCAGAAGGGTTGCTTGAGGCCAGGAGTTCAAGATCAGTGTGGGCAACATAGCAAGACCTCATCTCTACAAAAAAAAATTTTTTTTTTTGAGACAGAGTCTTGCATTTTTGCCCAGGCTGGAGTGCAGTGGCGTGATCTCAGCTCACTGCAAGCTCCGCCTCCAGGGTTCACGCCATTCTCCTGCCTCAGCCTTCCAAATAGCTGGGACTACAGGCGCCCGCCACCACACCTGGCCAATTTTTGTATTTTTAGTAGAGCTGGGGTTTCACCGTGTTAGCCAGGATGGTCTCAATCTCCTGACCTCATGATCCGCTCGCTTCGGCCTCCAAAGTACTGGGATTACAGGTGTGAGCCACCGCGCCCGGCCTCTACAAAAGTTTTTTAAAAGTAGTAGGGTGTGGTGGGACAGTGCTTATAGCCCAAGCTACTCAGGGGGCTGAGGTGGGAGGATTGCTTGAGCCTGGGAGGTTAAGGCTGCGGTGAGCTGTGATCACGACAGTGCCCTCCAGTCTGCTCAAGAGAGTGAGATCCTGACTTCAAAAAAATAAAAAATAAAAATAAAAAACTTGGTGTGTTTTAGTACTGCCAGTGTTACTCTATACTCAGCCTTAAAATCTCCTGTGCTTAAGGACTGCAGGCCTTTAAATATTTTTCCCCCTGGATTGAGGATTAAGGTTGGAAAATTCACCCTCCAAAAAATAAACCCAATGAATAAGAATATAAAACTGTATACAGTTAGCTACGTATGAAGTAACTCGTCCTAAAAATTGGTTTATAAATATGCTGCTACTGAGATCACAGTGGCCTATTTATCATCAAGAATCTACTGATCTAAGCCGGGTGTAGTGGCTGATGCCTGTAATCGCAGCATGTTGGAAGGCCAAGGCAGGAGGATCACTTGAGCCTGGGAGGTTGAGGCTGAGATCATGCCACTGCACTTCAGCCTGGGTGACAGAGTAAGACCCTTCTCAAACAACAACAAAAAAGTTACTGATCTAAATATAACCTAAGAGGGCCAGGAGTGGTTGTTCACCCCTGTAATCCCAGCACTTTGGGAGGCTGAGGCAGGCAGATCACTTCAGGCTAGGAGTTCGAGACCAGCCTGGCCAACATGGTGAAACCCTATCTCTACTAAAAATACAAAAAAATTAGGCAGGTGTGGGGGCACGCGCCTGTAGTCCCAGCTACTCGGGAGGCTGAGGCACAAGAATTGCTTGAACCTGGGAGGCAGAGGTCGCAGTGAGCCGAGATCACATCACTGCATTCCAGCCTGGGAGACAGAGCAAGATTCTGTTTCACAAACAAACAAACAAACAACCCTAAGAAATCTTAGAAACAGCTCTCCCTCTCCCTCTCCCTCTCCCTCTCCCTCTCCCTCTCCCCTCTCCCCTCTCCCCTCTCCCCTCTCCCCTCTCCCCTCTCCCCTCTTTCCACGGTCTCCCTCTGATGCCGAGCCGAAGCTGGACGGTACTGCTGCCATCTCAGCTCACTGCAACCTCCCTGCCTGATTCTCCTGCCTCAGCCTGCCGAGTGCCTGCGATTGCAGGCGCGCACCGCCCCGCCTGACTGGTTTTCGTATTTTTTTGGTGGAGACGGGGTTTCGCTGTGTTGGCTGGGCTGGTCTCCAGCTCCTAACCGCGAGTGATCAGCCAGCCTCGGCCTCCCGAGGTGCCGGGATTGCAGACAGAGTCTGGTTAACTCAGTGCTCAATGGTGCCCAGGCTGGAGTGCAGTGGCGTGATCTTGGCCCGCTACAACCACCTCCCAGCCGCCTGCCTTGGCCTCCCAAAGTGCCGAGATTGCAGCCTCTGCCCGGCTGCCGCCCCGTCTGGGAAGTGAGGAGCGTCTCCGCCTGGCCGCCCATCGTCCGGGAGGTGAGGAGCCCCTCTGCCTGGCTGCCCAGTCTGGAAAGTGAGGAGCGTCTCTGCCCGGCCGCCATCCCATCTAGGAAACAAGGAGCGCCTCTTCCCAGCCGCCATCACATCTGGGAAGTGAGGAGCCTCTCTGCCCGGCCGCCCATCGTCTGAGATGTGGGGAGCACCTCTGCCCTGCCGCCCAGTCCGGGATGTGAGGAGCGTCTCTGCCCGGCCGCCCCGTCTGAGAAGTGAGGAGACCCTCTGCCTGGCAACCGCCCCGTCTGAGAAGTGAGGAGCCCCTCCGCCCGGCAGCCGCCCTGCCCGAGAAGTGAGGAGCCCCTCCGCCCAGCAGCCACCCCGTCTGGGAAGTGAGGAGCGTCTCCGCCCGGCAGCCACCTCGTCCGGGAGGGAGGTGGGGGGGTCAGCCCCCCGCCCGGCCAGCCACCCTGTCCGGGAGGTGAGGGGCGCCTCTGCCCGGCCACCCCTACTGGGAAGTGAGGAGCCCCTCTGCCCGGCCAGCCGCTCCGTCCGGGAGGGAGGTGGGGGGGTCAGCCCCCCGCCCGGCCAGCCAACCCGTCCAGGAGGGAGGTGGGGGGGTCAGCCCCCCGCCCGGCCAGCCAACCCGTCCAGGAGGGAGGTGGGGGGGGGGTCAGTCCCCCGCCCGGCCAGCCGCCCCGTCCGGGAGGGAGGTGGGGGGGCCAGCCCCCCGCCCGGCGAGCCGCCCCGTCCGGAAGGGAGGTGGGGGGGTTAGCCCACCGCCCAGCCTGCCGCCCTGTCTGGGAGGGAGGTGGGGGTTCGGCCCCCCGCCTGGCCGGCCACCCGGTCCGAGAGGTGAGGGGCGCCTCTGCCCGGCCGCCCCTACTGGGAAGTGAGGAGCCCCTCTGCCCGGCCAGCCGCTCTGTCCGGGAGGGAGGTGGGGGGGGTCAGCCCCCCGCCCGGCAAGCCACCCCGTCCGGAAGGGAGGTGGGGGGGTCAACCCCCCGCCTGGCCAGCCACCCCGTCCGGTAGGTGAGGGGCACCTCTGCCCGGCCGCCCCTACTGGGAAGTGAGGAGCCCCCCCCGCCCGGCCAGCCGCCCCATCCGGGAGGGAGGTGGGGGGGCCAGCCCCCCGCCCGGCGAGCCGCCCCGTCCGGAAGGGAGGTGGGGGGGTTAGCCCACCGCCCAGCCTGCCGCCCTGTCTGGGAGGGAGGTGGGGGTTCGGCCCCCCGCCTGGCCGGCCACCCGGTCCGAGAGGTGAGGGGCGCCTCTGCCCGGCCGCCCCTACTGGGAAGTGAGGAGCCCCTCTGCCCGGCCAGCCGCTCTGTCCGGGAGGGAGGTGGGGGGGTCAGCCCCCCGCCCGGCCAGCCACCCCGTCCGGAAGGGAGGTGGGGGGGTCAACCCCCCGCCTGGCCAGCCGCCCCGTCCGGGAGGTGAGGGGCACCTCTGCCCGGCCGCCCCTACTGGGAAGTGAGGAGCCCCCCCCGCCCGGCCAGCCGCCCCGTCCGGGAGGGAGGTGGGGGGGTCAGCCCCCCGCCAAGCAAGCCGCCCCGTCCGGGAGGTGAGGGGCGCCTCTGCCCGGCCGCCCCTACTGGGAAGTGAGGAGCCCCTCAGCCCGGCCAGCCGCCCCGTCCGGGAGGGAGGTGGGGGGGTCAGCCCACCGCCCAGCCTGCCACCCTGTCCGGGAGGGAGGTGGGGGGTCAGCCCCCCGCCTGGCCAGCCGCCCCGTCCGGGAGGGAGGTGGGGGGGTCAGCCCACTGCCCAGCCTGCCGCCCTGTCCGGGAGGGAGGTGGGGGTTCGGCCCCCCGCCTGGCCAGCCGCCCCATCCGGGAGGTGAGGGGCGCCTCTGCCCGGCCAGCCGCCCCGACCAGGAGGGAGGTGGGGGGGGTCAGCCCCCTGCCCGGCCAGCCACCCCGTCCGGGAGGTGAGGGGCACCTCTGCCCGGCCGCCCCTACTGGGAAGTGAGGAGCCCCTCTGCCCGGCCACCACCCCAGCTTGGAGGTGTACCCAACAGCTCATTGAGAACGGGTCATGATGACAATGGCGGTTTTGTGGAGTGGAAGGGGGGGAAAGGTGGGGAAAAGATTGAGAAATCGGATGGTTGCCGTGTCTGTGTAGAAAGAGGTAGACATGGGAGACTTTTCATTTTGTTCTGTACTAAGAAAAAATTCTTCTGCCTTGGGATCCTGTTGATCTGTGACCCTACCCCCAACCCTGTGCTCTCTGAAACATGTGCTGTATCCACTCAGGGTTGAATGGATTAAGGGCGGTGCAAGATGTGCTTTGTTAAACAGATGCTTGAAGGCAGCATGCTCGTTAAGAGCCATCACCACTCCCTAATCTCAAGTACCCAGGGACACAAACACTGCGGAAGGCCGCAGGGTCCTCTGCCTAGGGAAACCAGAGAACTTTGTTCACTTGCTTATCTGCTGACCTTCCCTCCACTATTGTCCTGTAACCCTACCAAATCCCCCTCTGCGAGAAACACCCAAGAATGATCAATAAAAAAAAAAAAAAAAAAGAAATCTTAGAAACAGCAAAGTGAGACCACAAAGACAAATGAAGGGTGGCAGGAAGATATTGTCAAGGAAAAGGAGAGTTAAGTGATGCACAGGTTGTGAATGTCACCTACGTGGTCCTGGTGGGAAAGGTGTGACATCCCAGCACTATGGGGGAAAAGCATCAGGATAGTGAAGGATGACATACAGTTGCTGGAGGCAAACACACCTCTGCCCAGTTTTCTTGATCAGATGTCATTCATAAAAACAACCTTCTGAATCCTAATTTGGTCTCTTAAGGAGGTCTTACTCTAGGCAAATAAACAATGGTAGGTTTGGCCAGGTGCGGTAGCTCACGCCTATAATCTCAGCACTTTGGGAGGCCAAGGTGGGCAAATCACTTGAGGTCAGGAGTTCGAGACCCCTGGCCAACATGGTGAAATCCCGTTTCTACTAAAAATACAAAAATTACCCAGGCGTGGTGGTGCACACCTGTAATCCCAGCTACTTGGGAGGCTGAGGCAGGAGAATTGCTTGAACCTGGCGGGAGGCAGAGGTTGCACTGAGCTGAGATTGTGCATTCCAGCCTGGGTGAATAGAGAAACTCTGTCTCAAAAAACAAACAAACACACAGTGGCAGGTTTTCAGCTAGATGGCACTCCTCATTTTAATTAATAAACTGGTATACTGGTGCACAAAGTCTCTTGTATGTGACTTCTGAATCTAATTGCCAGGCCAGACCTACTCAAGGTGCAGCCATTAGGTGAGGCCTGGTCTGCCAGCTCTGGCACACGCCACCCTCTCTCTGCAGAAGAGACTGGCCATCTAGGTCAGAGGCTTCTGCTCTCACAGGTCAATTTCAATAATAGAAAAAGTAAGAGGCCAGGCACAGTGGCTCATCTCTATAATCCCAACACTTTGGGAGGCTAAGGCAGGAGTTTAAAGACCAGCCTAGGCAACACAGTGAGAAATCTCTACAAAATATTTTAAAAATTAGCCAGGTGTGGTGGTGCGTGCCTACAGTCCTAGTTACTAAGGAGACTGAGGTGGGAGGACTGCTTGAGCACAGGACTTGGAGGCTACAGTGAGCTATCATTGCACCACCGTACTCCAGCCTGGCGACAGATAGAGACCTGGTCGTTAAAAATAAAATAGGGCCGGGCGCAGTGGCTCATGCCTGTAATCTCAGCACTTTGAGAGGACAAGGTGGGCAGATGACCTGAGGTCAGGAGTTCGAGACCAGCCTGGCCAACATGGTGAAACCCTGTTTCTACTAAAAAAATACAAAAATTCGATGGGCGTGGTGGCACACGCCTGTAGTCCCAGCTACTCAGGAGGCTGAGGCAGGAGAATTGCTTGAACTCAGGAGGCAGAGGTTGCAGTGAGCCGAGATTGCGCCCCTGCACTCCAGCCTGGGCGACAGAGCGAGACCCTGTCTCCAATAAATAAATAAATAAATAAATAAATAAATAAATAAATAAATAGGGCTACAGTCTGGCAAGACTTAGCTGAGTACTCAAGAAGGGAACAGCTCTTTCTCAAAGTTAAAAACCCAGCATACACACCTTGGTGAGATTGTTTTGATAGATGGCATTCAGGCGGCTCACATAGGCATCCCGCTTTTCCTTAATAACACTGCAATGAAGCCCAAGTCAGTATTCAGAAACAGGATCTTCCCCTTTTAGTTAGTAACTAAGGCATCTGTCCCTGAACACCCCGAGCAGAGAATCACTGACTGTCAACAGGAACCGCAGTGAGTGAATGTCTCCGAAGACAGTCATCCCTTCCCTGTGTCATTCTGCTGCCCCATGTGTTAAAAGCCTCTGTGCCACTCAGTGGAGAACACACTCAGTTGGCATCGTCTTTCTGCACAGAAGACAAGGAGAAATGTTTTGGCAAAGTGCCTAGAATATGATGTGCATAGGACGTGGTGGGCACTTAATAAACACTTGCTAAATAAATAAATTTGCTAAATTTCTTCAAAACTGTTATGGCTTCAAAGGATTTACAGCAGTTCCTTAAATAGTTAAACACAAAACTACCATATGATCTGGCAATTTCACTTCTAAGTACAGACCCAAAAGAAACTGGAAGCAGAGACCTGAACAGATACCCATATACGAATGTTCATAGCAGCATTGTTCACAATAACCAAAAGGTAAAAACAGGCCGGGTGCGGTGGCTCACGCCAGTAATCCCGGCACTTTGGGAGGCTGAGGTGGGCGGATCACGAGGTCAGAAGATCGAGATCATTCTGGCTAACACAGTGAAATCCCGTCTCTACTAAAAAAAAATACAAAAAATTACCCAGGCATGCTGGTGGGCGCCTGTAGTCCCAGCTACTCAGGAGGCTGAGGCAGGAGAATGGCGTGAACCCGGTAGGCGGAGCGTGCAGTGAGCCGAGATCGTGCCACTGCACTCCAGCCTGGGTGACAGAGTGAGACTCCGTCTCAAAAAAAAAAAAAAAAAAAGGTAAAAACAACCCAAAAATTCACTAACAAATGAATGGATAAACAAAATGTGGTTTTATCCATATGAAGAAATCTTATTCTGCTTTTAAAAGGAATGAAGGCTGGGCACAGTGGCTCACACTTGTAATCCCAGCACATTGGGAGGCTGAGGCGGGAGGATCACTTCAGCTCAGGAGTTCAAGACTAGTCTGGGCACCACAATGAGACCTCATCTCTACTAAAAACAAAAATAAAAAAAAATAGGCAGGCATGGTGGCACGTGCCTGTAGTCCCAGCTACTCAGGAGGCTGAAGTGGGAGGATAGCTTGAGCCCAGGAGCTCAAGATAGCAGTGAGCTATGATTGCACCACTGCACTCCAGCGTGGACAACAGAGCAAGACCCCGTCTTACCAAACAGAAAAAAAGGAATGAAGTTCTGATACATACTACAACATGGACAAACCGTGAAAACAAAATACACTAGACATAAAGGAACAAATATTGTATGATTCCACTTATGTGAGTTCACTAGAATTGGCAAATTCATAGAGACAGAAAGCAGAATAGAGGTTCCCAGGGACCAGGGGGAGAAGAGAATGAGGGGTTATTGTTTAATAGAATAGTTTCTGTTTGGGATGGCAGAAAAGTTCTGGAAGTGGTAATAGTGGTGACGACTGTATAACAATGTGAATGCGCTTAATGGCACTCAATTGTATACTTAAAAATGGCTAAACTGTAAATCTCGTATTGTGAATATTTACCGCAATTCCTCCTCCATCCCTAAAAAAGTTTATGGCTCAGTTATAAAAGAAAAATATCTACACTTGGAAACTGAACCCTCTGAGTGTTGACACTTACCGCCAATTGAATTTACCCTCACAACTTGGAAAGCCATAATCAGCATGATCATGCATGAATTCAGAGTGGACAGCTGTGTTCCACATTACCTGTAAAAAAAAAAAAAAAAAAAAAAGATCCAAAACAGCAGTAAATCAGTCCTGAGGGGAAAAAGGAATCATGAATGAATGGTAACTAGGTTAACAGCAGATAAAAATACTGCCCTTTAAATTAAAAACAAACCTAGCTGGGCACGGCAGCTCACGTCTGTAATCCCAGCACTTTGGGAGCCCGAGGCAGGTGGATCACTTGAGGTCAAGAGTTCGGGACCAGCCTGGCCAACATGGCAAAACCCCATCTCTATTAAAAATACAAAAATTAGCTGGGTATGGTGGCACACACCTGTAGTCCCAGCTACTTGGGAAGCTGAGGCAGGAGAATTGCTTGAACCCTGAGGGCAGAGGTTGTAGTGAGCCAAGATCACACTGCTGCACTCCAGCCTGAGTGACAGAGTCTCTGTCTCAAAAGATAAAATAATAATAATAATAAATAAAATCTACTACACCTTGCTAACTTAAAACATTTTTTTTTTAAGAGATAAGGGGAAAGCTATTAAAAACAGACTAAAAAGAAACAAAAACAAGGCCGGGCACAGTGGCTCATGACTATAATCCCAGCACTTTGGAAGGCCGAGGGAGGTGGATCACTTGAGGTCAGGAGTTCGAGACCATCTTGGCCAACATGGTGAAATCTCATTTCTAATAAAAATACAAAAAAATTAGCCGGGCATGGTGATGCACGCCTGTAGTCCCAGCTACTTGTGCTGAGGCAGGAGAATCACTTGAACCTGGGAGGTGGAGATTGCAGTGAGCTGAAATCACACCACTGCATTCTGGCCTGGGCAAGAGTGAGACTCTGTCTCAAAAAAAAAAAAAAAAGAAAAGAAAAAAAACATATATAAATGAACATACATAAATGTCTACCACATGTGATCAGAAGGAATAAGTAAATATGAGAATAAAACATTATAAAATCAGTTTACTGTGCAGTATTAGCCCAGTGGTATATTTTTAAAAAAATAAACTTGTACCAATCAACACGAAATTTACGACCATAACTGGTTTAAACTGATAAAACCAGCTTATAATTAATTTATATAATTCATAGAGTGATAATTGCATGGCTCCAAGTAGAACAGATTACAAAAAGTATGACTAATAGGAAAGGAAATAGTTGAGGGAAAATGTCCCAGAGAAAAAAAGCCTTCCTAAGACAGAAAGAAAAACACCTACCTATACCAGGGAAAAGATTTCAAAAAGACTTTTTGGAATTAAACTCAGGTATGCATCACTGATGAGATTAGGAGATTTACTTATATAATACCAAAAAGATGACAAGTTAAAATGGAATGTCATTAATAAAGGTGGTAAGCTTGAGATTACAACATATGTTGAAAGTACATTCAAATGAATGGTAAAATTCTTTGCAAGTATAAGCAAGAGGCAGCTTTACAAATAAGAGCTGCTGTTTTTTCCTCTTTGTCAAGGGTAAAAAAATGAATTCATTCAATGTGACCTGCACCACAGATAGTAATACCGAAAAAATCACTAATGTGATACAGAAAATCCATGAACCCACAGAACTTAAGAAGATTCCATTCAACAGTTTGGTTTGCTGGCTGGGTCTTTTTGCTGAGAAAAAACTATCCTGCAGTGTAGATGACCAGGCCTTGGCTGGGGTCTGTGGCTCATGCCTATAATCCCAGCATTTTGGGAGGCTGAGGTGGGCAGATCACCTGAGGTCAGGAGTTTGAGACCAGCCTGGCCAACACGGTGAAACCCCATCTCTACTAAAAATACAAAAATCAGCCAAGTGCAGTGGCACGCGCCTGTCATCCCAGCTACTTGGGAGGCTGAGGCAAGAGAATCACTTGAACCCAGGAGGCAGAGGTTGCGGTGAGCCAAGATCGCGCCACTGTACTCTAGCCTGGGCGACAAGAACGAAACTCCGTCTCAAAAAAATAATAATAATAAAAATAAAAAGTAACTAAAAATAAATTTAAAAATTTAAAAAACACAAATCAAACGAAAACAATCCTATTGTTTAAGCTACTTTTAGTAGGGTCTAGGGGTTTTTTTTGCAGAAAGAATTTTAACTGATCTATTTGGAAACATTCTGATTTTGATTATGATTTACCAAATAGAAAAAGGATTGTAAAGGGAAAGAGAAATAAAAATTCTACCTTTTTGGGTACACATCCAACATTCACCTGGAAAAAAAAAAAGAGACAGACTTTAAGAATATTGAATTCAAACCATCAAACGAAATCTGCAAGAAATGCATGCTAAGCATCAAGCGAGGAGTCTTCCTTGGGTTCTAAGTCACAGTGTACTAAATTCTAGTTACTTTCTTTGTTAAAAAAAGATAAGAACATTATTTTCCTTCTGTAATGAGGGAGAGAAGTTCATTCATCAGCATTTTTCTTGGACGGAGAAAGAACAATCAGCCCATTTGAGCAGCTGTCTAAGAGGACTTCTCGGGAAAGTACTGCAGAATACATGGATAAACACCCAAGATGGGCCAGGGCTTGGTAGTTCACACCTGTAATTCCAGCACTTTGGGAGCTGAGGCAGTTGGATTGCTTAAGCCCATGAATTCGAGACCAGCCTGGGCAACAGGCGAGACCACGTCTCTACAAAAAAAAGTAGCTGGGTGTGGTGGTGCACGCCTGTGGTCCCAGCTACTCAGGAGGCTGAGGTGGGGGGACCCTTTGAGCCTGGGAGGACAAGGCTGCAGTAAGCCATGATCATGATCATGCCACTGCACTCCAGCCTGGGTGACATTGCAAGACTCTGCCTCAAAAAAGAAACACACACACAAAGAAAGGCTGAACATTGAGATACTGGTGAATACTCACCAAAAGCACAAAAATTTAAAGTACATGGCATGGAACTTAGGATATTGATTAACCATTAGTACAGAAACTTGAGAAAACCTAAATAAATATTAGAGCTCATAAAATGACTTTGATTTATAACTACTAGGCATTTGGCCTAAAGAAGTAACCAAAGATGTAGAAAAGCGAAATGCACAAATGCACAGATTATCATGTTATGTACAAATACATATTTGGTTACAATCATTTCCATTTCACTCTTAGTTAATATATGGAAATATACTTATGGAATAAAAGTAGAAAAAGCAAGACTCAGAAAACTACTTTTTTTTTTTTTTTTTTGAGATGGAGTCTCGCTTTGTTGCCCAGGCTGGAGTGCAATGGTGCGATCACAGCTCACTGCAAACTCCACCTCCCAGATTCAAGCGATTCTCCTGCCTCAGCCTCCTGAATAGTTGGGACTGTAGGTGTGCACCACCATGCCCGGCTAATTTTTGTATTTTCAGTAGAGATGGGGTTTTGCCATGTTGGCCATGCTGGTCTCGAACTACTGACCTCAGGTGATCCACCTGCCTCAGCCTCCCAAAGTGCTGGGATTACAGGCATGAGCCACTGCGCCCAGCCAGAAAACTACATTATTTTGTTTGTTTTTTTTTTTTTTTTTTGAGACTGAGTCTCACTATATCACGCAGGCTGGAGTATAGTGGCGAGATCTCAGCTCACTGCAACCTCTGCCTCCCAGGCTCAAGCGATTCTCATGCCTCAGCCTCCCGAGTAGCCGAGATTACAGGCGCCTGCCATCCTGCCTGGCTAATTTTTGTATTTTTAGTAGAGATGGGGTTTCGCCTTGTTGGCCAGGCTGGTCTCGAACTCATGACCTCAAGTGATCCACACACCTTGGCCTCCCAAAGTGCTGGAATTACAGGCATGAGCAACCACGCCCAGCCAAAATCTACATTTTTTAAAAGTAAAGATAAAAGATAATTTAAATAATGAAATATTTTTCATCTGTCAGATTGGCAAAAATTTTAAAGGTTGACTATAACTAGTGTTAGCAAACATATCCTGATTGGCCCAGCAATTCTACTTTTACAGTAACCTAGAAAAGTAGTCACATATTATGCTCCTGTGTCCAAAGATGCATTTATGGGGCTATTCCTTGAAGCTTGGTGATAATGGGTAACTACAGACAGGTTAAATATCCATCGGCAGGGAAGTATTAAATAAATAGTTATACATTGAGTCTGTGGAATATTCTGCAGCCATTTAAAAGGGCAAGGTAGATTTCTATGCACTATATGGAAAGAGTTCTAACATACACTGTTATGCATCATGCATCAAAAAGAAAGTTGCAGAATAGTAGTTATGCCACGACCCAATTCGTATTTGTATGCAGTATGTGTGTATGTATATACGGGTGTAAACACAGTTTGGCTATACTCCAAGCAGTCAACAGTGTTTCTCTGGAGAGGGAGAAAACTTTCACATTTTGTTCTATATGCTTTTTTTTTTTTTTTTTTTTTTGAGACAGAGTCTTGCTCTGTCACTCAGGCTGGAGTGCCATGGTGCAATCTCAGCTCACTGCAACCTCCGCTCCCCGGGATCAAACAATTCTCCCTCCTCAGCCCCCGAGTAGCTGGGACCACAGGCGTTCACCGCCACGCCTGGTATTTTTAGTAGAGACAGAGTCGCACCATGTTGCCCAGGCTGGTCTTAAACTCCTGAGCTCAAGTGATCCACCCGCCTTGGCATCCCAAAGTGCTGGGATTACAGGCGTGAGCCACCACGCCTGGATATACTTTTTTAAAAAAAATAAAAAATATTTTTCTAAAAATATAGAGACAGGGTCTCACTATGTTGCCCAGGCTGGTCTCAAACTCCTGGGCTCAAGCAATCCTCCTAACTCGGCCTCCCAAAGTGTTGAGATTACAGGTGTGAGCTACCATACGTGGCCTGTATATGCTTTTTATTTTATTTTTTAAATAAAAATTAAAAATACTTTATAAAAATAGAGACAAGATCTCAGTATATTGCCCAGGCTGGTCTTGAACTCCTGAGATCAAGTGATTCTCCTGCCTCAGCCTCCCAAAGTGCTGAGATTATAGGCATGAGCCACCACGCTTGGCCTGTATATGCTTTTGGAAAACAGTTTAATGATCACTCACCAAAATCCACAGGAGAATCTTAAATGTTTACAAGCAGCAATTATTCCACTATTCCTGCCAGCACTGCATCCTTCATGGCAGAGTATCACAAGTACTTCACACAAAAAATTAGAATAATTTATGGGCTGGGTGTGGCGGCTCACGCCTGTAATCCCCACGCTTTGGGAGGCCGAGAAGAAAGATGATTGCTTGAGCCCAGGAGTTAGGGACCAGCCTGGGCAATATAGTGAGACCCTGAGACCCCATCTCAGTAAAAAAATAAAAAATAAAAAATTAGTTGGGTTTGGTGGTGCATGCCTGTGGTTCCAGCTATTCAGGAGGCTGAGGCGGAAGGATCTCTTGAGCCCAGGAGTTGAAGGCTACAATAAGCTCTGATCATACCACTGCACTCCAGCCTAGGTAACAGAGCCAGACCCTACCTCTAAAAATAAATAAATAATAATAATAATAATAATAATAAACGTATGGCTTTCTATCTAGAGTGCCCTTTCATCTGGCCAAGCTGAGGATATGCTACTTCTCAACCCCCAAGTACCTGACAACATCACGGGATAAATAGAATAAGCCATTTCTAAGAAAGGAGGACGGACGGCAGGCGTTTCTTAATAGTAAGAGCAGAGAAAAGAGGTCAAAACTCTGTGGGAAGAACAATGCTAGCCCCATAACGGGAATGATTTTCTCATCCAACCTGCCTTTTCCAGTTATTTGGCAGGCAACGTGCTTCCCCGTGCCTTCCACCCACACCTTTATACCCTGCAGTTCACCATTTAAGTTCACTAAGTGGCTTCAGCTAGGACAGACTCCAAAAGCAATTTTCCCAAAGGTAGAGATGATTTGTCTGCTACATAAATACCGCTGGTCTTCCAGTCACCATTTCTGGCTTCCCAAGAATCATCAAAAGCAATCCAAGGGTGTCATAAAGCACTCAATGTTCTAAACTACTCTCACATACCATCAGTTTGTTCCTCATGTATATTTGAAGCTACTTTAAAGTTATTTAAGGCTTCTTTTTCTAAGGTTTTAAAAAATATGTGTTTAAAAAAGTTTTTAAAAAATATGTTTAATTTTAAAAGATATTCTTTTTTTGGAATATGTTTCTTCTAAGCGCCAAGGTGGGCTTTCACTGGTGCCTGGTGTCTATAACTCTGGTTTGTTTTTTAGAAGTTTCTGCCTTTTTTGCTTCTACGTCGTCTTAGCTTGCAGGCATTCATTCAGAGTTACTGAGTAAGCACCCACTTGTGCCAGGCATTATGCAAGGTAAGGCACTAAACAGATACAGTCCCTGCTCTTGGGGACTATATCAGTATCTTGGCCTACAGTGCCAGCCAGAGAGAGGCTCTGAGCCTATCCAAGATACTGACTCAAGGGGCAGCAGCAGAATCTCCACATTCCCTAAAATTGAAGAGCACTGGGCCAGAAACCAGAGGAAGAGGATGGTGGAAAATTGTGGCCTTGTTGGGCCAGAGAAGCTGCGCCCCAGCACAACACACTTTGGGGCCTGGGGCACTGGTTGAAAGGAAGCCTATGACCCTGAAATACCACTGTCCTATTTTGCCAGTTCCTGTGAACAGGCCTCCAGGGATTTCCACTGCTTTTAGAGGCCTATTTACATGCCAGCAACATGACATGACTTCAGCGCCTCTGACTTGGAAGGAACGAAAAGCACATTTAGGCTGGGAGTGGAAGCTCATGCCTATAATCCCAGCACTTTGGGAGGCCAAGGCAGGTGGATCGCTTAAGGCCAGGAGTTCAAGATGAGCCTGGGCAACATGGTGAAACACTGTCTCTAGAAAAAATACAAAAATTAGCCAGGTGCGATAGTGTAAGCCTGTAGTCCCAGCTACTGGGGAGGCTGAGGCAGGAGAATCACTTGAGCTTGGGAGGTCAAGGCTACAGTGAGCTGAGCTAGCACCACTGCACTCCAGCTTGGGCAACAGAATGAGACCCTATCTCAAAAAATACACATACACTTAGTTCCACTGAGAGCTGGGGAGGCCAGGGGTGAAAAGCTGGCATGCTCTCGCTCACCCATCCCCTCTGCTGCTCCCTTCTCTTTCCCCCCAATTTTTTTTTTTCAATTTCTTACAAATTAGAGACGGAGGCTGGGCATGGTGGCTTATGCCTGTAATCCCAGCACTTCGGGAGGCCAAGGCGGGCAGATCACCTGAAGTCGGTAGTTCAAGACCAGCCCGACCAACATGGAGAAACCCTGTTTCTACTAAAAATGCAAAATTAGCTGGGCGTGGTAGCACATGCCTGTAATCCCAGCTACTTGGGAGGCTGAGGCAGGAGAATCGCTTGAACCCAGGAGGTGGAGGTTGCCATGAGCGGAGATCGTGCCATTGCACTCCAGCCTGGGCAACAAGAGCGAAACTCCATCTCAAAAGAAAAAGGAAACAAACAAACAAACAAATTAGAGACAGGGTCTTACTATGTTGCGCAGGCTGGTCTCAAAATGCTGGGCTGAAGCAACCCTCTCACGTTAGCCTCCCAAAAGTTGGAATTACAAGCATGAGCCACCGCACTCGGCCTTCTTTCCCCTTTCTCTAGCTCAGGGCTCCCTGACCCCCAGGTACCTATTAGGAACCAGGCTGCAGCAGGAGGTGAGTGGCGGGCAAGTGAGCGAAGCTTCATATGTATTTATAGCTGCTCCCCATCGCTAGCATTACTGCCTGAGCTCCACCCACCTCCTTTCAGATCAGTGGCGGCATTAGATTCTCATAGGAGCGTGAATCCTATTGTGAACTGTGCATGCAAGGGATGTAGGCTGCACACTCCTTATGAGAATCTAATTGCTAATGATCTGTCACTGTCTCCCAGCAGCCCCAGATGGGACCAACTAGTTGCAGGAAAACAAGCTCAGGGCTCCGTCGGACTCTAGATTATGGTGAGTTGCATAATTATTTCATTATATATTACAACATAATAATAATAGAAATAAAGTGCACAATAAATGTGATGCAGGCTGGGCGTGGTGCCTCAAGCCTGTAACTGCAGCACTTTGGGAGGCCGAGGCGGGCAATTACCTGAGGTCAGGAGTTCAAGACCAGCCTGGCCAACATGGTGAAACCTCCGTCTCTAATAAAAATACAAAAATTAGCCAGGTGTGGTGGTGGGTGCCTGTAATCCCAGCTACTTGGAAGGCTGAGGCAGGAGAATCGCTTGAACCCAGGAGGCAGAGGCTGCAGTGAGCCGAGATCATGCCATTGCACTCCAGCCTGGGCAACAAGAGTGAAATTCTGTCTCAAAAAAATAAAAATAAATAAATAAATTAAATAAATAAATAAATAAATGTGATTCACTTGAATCCTGAATCATCCTGAAACCATACCCCACTGCTGGTCCGTGGAAAAATTGTCTTCCACAAAACTGGTTCCTGGTGCCAAAAAGGCTGGGGACTGCTGCTCTAGCTGACCTGTGCATCAGGTTGTCAGAGGGAGCACAGGCCTCAAGTCAGACAGATAGGAGTTTGACTCTCAGCTCTCCCATTTAGCGGCTAGAGGTGGGTGAGTTTCCAGATTTTTCCTAGCTCAGTTAAGGGAAGAATGCTTCCATTATGGAGATTTTGAGCAGGTCAGAGATAAGGTATATAAAGCATCTATTTCTAATCTATGATAGATGTGATGGTGACTCTGACACCTCTGAATTATTTCTGCGTCTGCTGGCTCCCCACACGCACACAAGGCATACAGAAAGGCGGAGATAAATTCCCCAGGGGCCTTCCTACCTAAAACACATCAGCTGATCACAAAGGAAGTTTGCCTCCCAGACTGGAGCATTATCCAGATGAGTTCTCAGGGCTCTGGTTGCCCAGAGTTGCACATTGCTAAGACCCTCAGCATACAACACGGGCCGATTCCCCGGTTCTCCAGGTGGGCATTAATGAGGGATAAGAAACAAGTTTCTTTTTTTCTTTTTGAGACAGAGTCTCGCTCTGTCGCCCAGACTGGAGTGTGCAGTGACACGATCTCAGCTCACTGCAACTTCTGCCTCCCAGGTTCCAGTGATTCTCAGCTTCCCGAGTAGCTGAGATTATAGGCACGCACCACTATGCCCTGCTAAGGTGTTTTGTTTTGTTTTTTTTTGCTTTGTTTTGTTTTCAGATGGAGTCTCACTCTTGTTGCCCAGGCTGGAGTCCAGTGGTGCGATCTCGGCTCATCACAACCTCTGCCTCCTGAGTTCAAGCAATTTTCCAGCTTCAGCCTCCCGAGTACCTGGGATTACAGGTGCCTGCCACCATGCCCACCTAATTTTTGATTTTTTTTTTTTTTTTTTTGAGACGAGGTCTCACTCTGTCATCAGGCTGAAGTGCAGTGGTGCAATCTCGGCTCACTGCAACCTCCGCCTCCTGGGTTCAAGCAATTCTCCTGCCTCAGCCTCCTGAGTAGCTGGGACTACAGGCGTGTACTACCACGCCTGGATAAAATTTTTTTTTTTTTTGTATTTTTAGTAGAGACGGAGTTTCACCATGTTAGCCAGGATGGTGTCGATCTGCTGACCTCATGATCCGCCCACCTTGGCCTCTCAAAGTGCTGGGATTACTGCCTGAGCCACTGCGCCTGGCCAATTTTTGAATTTTTAGGAGGGATGGGGTTTCACCATGTTGACCAGGCTGGTCTCAAACTCCTGGCCTCAAGTGATTCACCCACCTCGGCCTCCCAAAGTGTTGGGATAACAGGCGTGAGCCACCACACCCAGCTAAGAAACAAATTTCACAGGCCGTTCAGTAAATACATCATCAAGGAGACTCCTGTAACTCAGCCTCCCTTTCCAAACCGATGATCCATTCCTGAGAGCTTCCTTTTCCAACCAATCTAGTGTTCAGAACCCCGATCAGTGGGCCTGCTGGCATCAATCTAGTGTTCAGAATCCTGATCAGTGGGCCACCTGTTATCTGATGATAACAGGTGGAAAAATTCGGAAGCTTCACCATTTTTCCTAGGGCCTGCCTCCTTACCTTCAATCCTGCCTAGCCAGGTAGAAACTTCACATTGCCCATGTTGGCAGTAAAACAAGAACTTGGTTAATCTGCAATTGTGCCTGCCAAGAACATCAACTGTGTTCAATAGTGAACTTTCGGCTGGGTGTGGTGGCTCACACTGTAATCCCAAAACCTTGGGAGGTGAGGTGGGAGGACTGCTTGAGCCCACGAGTTAGAGACCGGCCTGAGAAACATAGTAAGGCCTCGTCTCCACAAATAAAAAATTTAAAAATTAGCCGGGTGTGGTGTTGCACGCCTGTGGTCCCAGCTACATGGGAGGCTGAGGTGGGAGGATCGTTTGAGCACAGGAGTTTGAGGCTGCCATGAGCTATATTGCACCACTGCACTCCAGCCTGGGTGACAGAGCAAGACCCTGTCTCAAAAAAAAATTGTTAACTTCCTTCCTCTGGTTCCCCACAACCCCCCACCACAGAATTGCCTACAGTTTCCTCCCTCTGTCGTCCTTCTTTGCTGCCTAAAATCTAATTCAAGACCAGAATGAGAACTACTCAGAAAATAGACGAGTCATAATTTCCAAGGCAAAACACTATCGATTCATCAACTCAATTATTTCAGCAACTATATACTGAGTACTTGCTATGTGCAAAACACTGTTCTAGGGGCTTCGACTATACTGATGACTTAAACAGATAAAGATCCCTGTCTCTGTTGCATTTCATCAGCTTTACACCAACCATGACTAAATATAATGCTGCCTGGACATGGCCCTGTCCCTGGCACATATTCACTATTCAATATCCATGTCTCCACCTTCAAAGTCTTTTTTTTCATTTCAGATGAAGGTTAGTTCAGGGAGGCATCAAGCTTGAGAAAGAGAGAGAGAAAAAAAAGCAGTCTGTGTAAAGCAGAATCTAAAGCAAGAAAATCAATGGATACATTTGCAAGAGATATTAACAAAGGCTGTTTTTGTTCAATTCTTAGCTAAGCAGAACATTAACCTGAACCTTCCAGTCTCAGGAAATCACCAGATTTTTAAAAAGTGTGACTGGGTGCCGTGGCTCACACCTGTAATCCTAGCACTTTTGACGGGTCAAGACTGGAGGATCCTTTGAGCCCAGGAGTTTGAGAGGAGCCTGGACAACACAGCGAGACCCCATCACCACAAATAATAGCCTGTTGTGTCAGCCAGTTGGGAAGCTGAGGCACGAGGATCACCTGAACCCAAGATATTGAGGCTGCAGTGAGCCACGATCGTGCCACTGCACTCCAGCCTGGGCAACAGAGTGAGACCCTGTCTCAAAAAACAAAAAAAATTAAAAAATAAAAATAATTGTTACTCTGGGGCATCCGGGGAGAAGAAGAAAGAGTTTTGTGAGACAACTCTTCTGGATGTCAGTCCCCACTATTACCTGATACCCACCATCTCCCATCCCCCAAAAAGAAAACGACCTAGGACCTCCACATCCTATTAGGCTGGTGCAAAAGTAACTGCAGTAATATTTAATGTTGCAACACCAGTGAACAGAAGGTAATGAATTCTCACTGACTGGAAGCCACTTACAAATGCCAAAGTGGTCCGGGCATGGTGGTTTAGGCCTGTAATCCCAGCACTTTGGGAGGCCAAGGTGGGCGGATCACTTGAAGTCAGGAGTTTGAGACCAACTTGGCCAACATGGCAAAACTCAGTCTCTACTAAAAATATAAAAATTAGCCAAGTGTGGTGGCGGGCACCTGTAATCCCAGCTACTCAGGAGGCTGAGGTAGGAGAATCACTTGAACTCGGGAGGTGGAGGTTGCAGTGAGCCAAGATCGTGCCACTGCACTCCAGCCAGGGTGACAGAGTGAGACTTCGTGTCAAGAAAAAAAAAAAAGCCAAAGGGTATCAGTATTTCTGTATCATTCCTTTAGTTTCCCTCTATAAAAAAAGTTCTTGGATTCTTGGACAGACACGGTGGCTCATTTCTATAATCCCAGCACTTTGGAAGGCCGAGGTGGGTGGATCGGTTGAGGTCAGGAGTTCGAGACCAGCCTGGCCAACGTGGTGAAACCTCATCTCTACAAAAAAAAAAAAAATTAGCTGGGTGTAGTGGCACACGCCTGTAGTCCCAGCTACTCAGGAGGCTGGGCAGGAGAATCGCTTGAACCCGGGAGGCAGAGGTTACAGTGAGCCAAGATGGCACCACTACACTCCAGCCTGAGTGACAGCCAGACTCTGTCTCAAAAAAAAAAAAAGCATTCTCTGTGGTTACTTTTCAAAGTATGTTTTACAAAGAAATAGACACCCTGAAGGATTCAGGGGCAGTCTATCTTTTCCTAGCCCTGCAGATTTAGTGGGTTTTGAGGCAGATGGCAAAGCAACAGTATATGAAGACTAGTACAAAAAAAGGAAGCAGTCAACAAGGTAAGTTAAAAGCCAAATTTCAACAATAGCATTTGCTTGCTTTAACTAGCCCCACCCTTTATGGCCACTCCTTTATTTGTCACTTATGAATATGGGTGGGCCCCATTCTATGAAATTCTAAACCCAGGAGACACATTAGGGTAACCTTCTATTTCGGAGGGCTATCTGTCAATATTGCAGGAACTGATGACAGAGTTCCTTTAAACTGACCTCCTTTTAGTAAATTGCATTTAATAATGCATGTTCAGGCCGGGCACGGCGGCTCATGCCTGTAATCCCAGCACTTTGAGAGGCTAAGGTGGGAGGACTGCTTGAGCTCAGGAGTTCGAGACCAGCCTGGGCAACAAAGCAAGACCTTGTCTCTACCAAAAATTTAAAAAATCAGCCAGGGCATGGTGGTGGCCATGAATCAGGCCTGTGGTCCTGACTACTGGGGAGGCTGAGGTGGGAGGATCACTTGAGCTTGGGAGTTCAAGGTTGCAGTGAACTATGATCATGCCCCTGCACTCCAGCCTGGGTGACACAATGAGACCCTGTCTCAAAAAAAAAAAAAAAAAAAAAAAAAAAAAACAACCATGTCCAGTGTTCAGCTTTATCAGGGTATAGACATCATAATATCAAAGTACACAGTATCACTTCCAAATGAGGTTATGATTTACATGTTGCTGGGTAATTGTTTTCAGCCTAGATGAACAATGATTCACTGAGCAGCCTGCTGTTCACCGATCTTTCAAAGCCCCTACCTCTCTCTCCCCTAGGCCTCTCCAACTGCTGCTGTGCAGCATAGTTCACTGTGACTTGGCGATCATGAACTTTTGTCACATGATCAACCCTTACTACCCAACTCTCATTGGTAAGTACTACTCGCCAAAACCACAGGAACCTGGTTATTCTTATCACAGAATCAGTACACTCAGCAGGAACCCAGGACCGCAAGTTCCCCAGGCCCTGGGGCAAAGGGAGCAGCAATTTAGAAACAACTTTTCCTTAAGCTGACTCTCCCATCACGTGTGTAGGCAGAGAAGCGAACCACAGAGGCAAAGCTCCCAGAAGGCTCTAATTCACCTTGACTTTGGGCGATCTTTGCATTTCTATCCAGTCTACACGAGATCATGAGATAAGCAATATATTTAACTTTTTGGAGACTTGAAATGCTGAATTCAAGCAAGGCTCAGTGGTATCTACCTGCAGAACCAGCTGGTCGGGAGGTTGAGGTGGGAGGATCGCTTGAGCCCAGGAGTTTGAGGCTACAGTGAGCTGAGATCACACCACTGCACTCCAGCCTGGGAAACAGAGGGAGACCCTGTCTCTTAAAAATGAAACAACATGACAGACGCGGTGGCTCATACTTGTAATCCCAGCACTTTGGGAGGCCAAGGCGGGTGGATCACTTTAGGTCAGGAGTTCGGGATCAGCCTGGCCAACATGGTGAAACCTCATCTCTACTAAAAATACAAAAAATTTGCCAGGCGTGGTGGCCTGCGCCTGTAGTCCCAGCTACTTACGAGGCTGAGGCACATGAATTCCTTGAACCCAGGAGACGGAGGTTGCAGTGAGCCGAGATCACCCCACTGCACTCCAGCCTGGGCGACAGAGCAACACACACACACACACACACACACACACACCCAGGTCTGCTGGGACCTAGTACAGGAGACTGGTCCAAAACAATGGCCTCCCATAAACTTGAACGGTTGAACAATTAAATGAAGGAACACTGATAAAACAATGAAAAACCAACCAATCTCACTACCTGTAAATGACCACTGCTAGACACACATTCTAATTTGAACCTTCCGTGTGAGTTCATTCACCACAACTTTAAAACTTCCCCAAGCGTTAGAAATTAATGGATTTTATTTAGGAAAGAACTCATGGGAGAACCAATCTTAAACTTCTGCCGTGCACAGTGGCTCACGCCTGTAATCCTAACACTTTCGGAGACCAAAGCAGGAGGATTGCTTGAGGCCAGGAGTTCAATACCAGCCTAGGCAACGTAGTGAGACCCTATCTCTATAAACTGAAAGAAAAAGAAAAAGACAGAAAGACAAACTTCTATTGGGCATCGCCAAGGGTGAGATCTCAGTCCTATGGCTTACCACAAAACTACTTTCACTGAGTCACTGGTTTGCTCAAACCCGCCCCTGCCCCCATAGTTCACTGTGTGTCCAGAAACTCCACATTTTTCAAACCACAACCTACCCATCAGCTTCTCATCTCTTATTTCTATTAAAGAGACACTCTGTGCTCCAAATTTGATTACACAACATATCCCATTTTGATGCCTAGGCCTGGGACCCATCTTTTGAGGTTCCGAATGTCAAAGAATACTATCCAACCCCCCACCTCTTTTTTTTTTTTTGAGACAGAGTCTCACTCTGTTGCCCACACTGGAGTGCAGAGGCATGATCTTGGCTCACTGCAACCTCTGCCTCCTGGGCTCAAGTGAT
This sequence comes from Gorilla gorilla gorilla, assembly GCF_029281585.2. Taxonomy (NCBI): domain Eukaryota; kingdom Metazoa; phylum Chordata; class Mammalia; order Primates; family Hominidae; genus Gorilla; species Gorilla gorilla. Next base: position 34,959,183 of record NC_073231.2, read on the forward strand.
TCTCATGCCTCAGCCTCCCAAGTAGCATGTGCCACCACACCCGGCTAATTTTTATATTTTTAGTAGAGACGGAGTTTCACCGTGTTGGCCAGGCTGGTCTCAAACTCCTGACCTCAGGTGATCTGCCCACCTCGGCCTCCCAAAGTGCTGGTGTGAGCCATCACGCCCAGCCTAGATGGTTACATTCTTGTGAGGTTCTTATGAGCCTCAGTAAATCTACATTTTACATAAGATAAAGTAAAAGTGAAAAGCAGGAGTAGAGGAAATAAGGCTATGATATGGGATTGTGAAATTACAGCTCTCTGTTTGGGAACAAAAGGAAAAGCAGTATTTGTGTGATTCAGTTCCCAAGCCGAACTTTCCTTCTGGCATACTTTGGGGTTCCAATATTTTTTTCTTTCACAACCACAAAATTCCTTAAGGGAAGGGACATGTCTCACAAATGTTTACATCTATCGTTTTCTCCCTACCCACCCCCAATCCCAGCACTTAAAATACAAAAAATGGGACAGGAGTGGTGGCTGATGCCTGTAATCCCAGCATTTTGGGAGGCCAAGGCAGGCCGACTGCTTAAGCACAGGCATAAGAGACCAGTTTGGGCAACATGGCAAAACCCTGTTTCTAAAAAACAATAAATAAATAAAAACAGGCCAGGCGTGGTGGCTCACGCCTGTAATCCCAGCACTTTGGGAGGCTGAGGTGAGCGGATCACAAGGTCAGGAGTTCAAGACCAGCCTGGCTCTACTAAAAATACAGAAATTAGCTGGGTGTAGTGGCACCTGTAATCTCAGCTATTTGGGAGGCCGAGGCAGGAGAGTTGCTTGAACCTAGGAGGCGGAGGTTGCAGTGAGCCGAGATTGCACCACTGCACTCCAGCTTGGGTGACAGCAAGACTCCATATCGAAAAAAAGAAAAGATAAATAAATTTTAAAAATAAAAAATTAGCTGGGTGTGGTGGCTCATGCTTGTAATCCAAGCACTTTGGGAGGCCAAGGTGGGTGGATTACCAGAGGTCAGGAGTTTGAGACCAGCCTGGCCAACATGGCAAAACCCCATCTCTATTAAAAGTACAAAAACTAGCCGGGCATGGTGGCATGCACCTGCATTCCCAGCTATTTGAGAGGCTGAGACGGGAGAACTGCTTGAACCTGGGAGGCAGAGGTTGCAGTCAGCCCAGGTTGCACCACTGTACTCCAGCCTGGGTGACAGAGTGAGACTCCCTCTCAAAAAAAAAACAAAAAGAATTCGTAACAGGAAGGTAAAGTGGGTGAACCTCTGAAGCACATTATAACATAAGTAGAGAAAGAGGAAGACAGAGAAAATGTGGAGAGCAGAACAGAAGTGAGAAGTGATCAAGTACTCTCATGAGGTGTGGGAGGGGGGCACTTAGTGGCACCCCACAATCTGCCTTCTGGAGAGACAGATTTCTAACCTTCTGTCTGGACTATGGTGTCAAAGTGCAAGTTGATAATTAACAGGGATTTTTCCTTTCTCTTCACCTCCATGTTCATTTTTTAAAAAGAGCACTGAACAATGAAGTCAGCCTTTTCATAACTGTCCATTTTTAGTTTCATTCATTGCACAAGTGCTTATTGAGCAAGGGATTTTAAGGTGATAAGAGACACACAAACACAGAAGCCCATCCCTGTTCTTAAAGAGCTCCCAATTTGACATAATTTAAATATTCATCTCCAGAGGAATTTAGAGAACCTATCCCAAACCCCAGGTTCCTCTTGGATACAGCATTTTAATCGTCAACACCCAAATCTTGTGATAGAAAAGGGCGGGCACACCAATAACTTGGAAACAACATTTATTTTTAGGATGAGTGCAGTGGCTCAGGCTTGTAATCCCAGCACTTTGGGAGGCTGAGGCGGGAAGATTGGTTGAGTCCAAGAGTTTGAAATCAGCAAGGGCAACATAGCGAGACCCCCATCTCTACAAAAAATAATAATAATTAACTAGGCGTGGTGATTCGCCTCCTGTAGTTCCAGCTACTCAGGAGGCCAAGGTGAGAGGATCCCTTGAGCCCGGGAGTTCGAGGCTGCAGTGAGCTATCATGGCCACTGCACTCTAGCCTAGATGACAGGGCAAGACCCTGTCTCAAAAAACAAACACAAACAAAAACCCTTATTTTCAAAAATTATGAATTTTGTAAATCTCAGGATTTACATCCCTCTGTTTTTAGTTTTGCAATCCACATAAAACCAAGACAAAACAAAAGCTCTGAGAACTCACCTACTCAAGGTCGCCTTGGCTGCAATTCAGATCACCTGAAAACCCCAAAGCCCAGGCTGCACTTCAGACCAATTAAGTCGGGAAACATCCCAAAGCCCAAGTGCACCTGAGACCAATTAAGTCGGGAATCCAGGCACCCTCAGGTGATTCGAATGTGTAGCCAAGGTTGACAACAACCGCTATAAATCATTCTGCCCTTGAAACGGGAGAACCAGGATCTACATTCTTCAAGAACCAGGATCTACGGCACTGTCACCCTTGTCCCTACACACAGGCCACCAGCAATGTTCCCAGATGCAGTTTTGTGTTTCACGCGGTCAAGAATAGAATCCAATCCTCTCCCACTTGGACAAGTGAGGATGGAGGAAGGTTAATCTAACCCGCCCCGGCCCTGGTCAATATCGCATCCGTGCGGAAGCAGACGCTGGCTCGGCTTTGCGGGCCGCAGAGAAGCCGCTGGACGCCTCCCTCTTCTCCACTTGCTGGGTTCCTGGCTTCGGAATGGGGAGTTGCGGGGGTGGAAAAGAGGAAAGCGCAGCGCCGGGGGACAGGATCGCCATAGGAACGAGCACAGGCTGTCCCCCGAAAGACCGAGACAAAGAGGCGCTCCCCGCCCGAACAAACCGGCGGTACTCACGCAAGTGCCACCCAGCTTGTGGCTCTCCACCACGGCGGCCCTGGCGCCCAGTTCGGCCGCCCTGCGCGCGCTGGCCAGCCCGCCCGAGCCGCCCCCGATCACCAGGTAGTCATAGGAGGCCACGGCGCCAGCGGCGGGCGGCGGGCCCTGCGGCTGCGGCTCCTGCCTGCAGGCCATGGCACGGGAGACGGCGCGCGTGAGGGCCGCAGGCTCGGGCAGAAACAGCGGGAAGCCTCGGAAGGCGCGCGTCGCCCGCCGCCAGCTCGGTCCCGCGCCGGCGCTCAGGGCTTGGGGCAGCAGGGCCATGCACGCGGAAGTGGCGCGCCAAGTGGGGCGGGCGGCCCGGGGGCGGTCCCCGGGCAAGCGCAGCCTCAGGGTGACTAAGCATGCGCCCGCCGCTAGGCAAGACCCAGGAGGATGCCCAGAGGCGGGGCCGCCTCCCTGTTCCCCGCCCCGGTGGCGGAGCCTGAGGGGTTTCTCCGCCTCCGTTCTCACCCCGGCCCCTGGATCCTGAGCGGCGCCTGCCGCGTGTAGCCTTCTGAAGTCCGGTGGAGCGAGGCGAGGAACGGTGAACGTCCTCTCGTTTCAGCTGGCTTTTCCCGAGCTGGCCCCCTGGGGAGTTGCCAGTGGCACCGGCTTCTCCAGGAAGAGAAATTTGCCTCTATTCGGAGGGTTGTTTGTCCAGGTTTGTTCCAGAGACCACTTTTGTTTGTTCTTGCTTTTTCTTTGAGACTGGGTCTCACTCTCCCCCAGGCAGGGGTGCAGTGATGCGATCTCTGCTCACTGCAGCCTCTACCTACTGTGCTCAAGCAGCCATCCTCCCTCCTCAGCCTTCCCGGTAGCTGGGAACTACAGGTGCCCGCCACAGCGCCCAGCTAATTTATTTATTTATTTACTATTATTATTTTGTAGAAATAGGGTCTCACTATGTTACCAGGACTGGTAGGGAACTCTTGGCCTCAAGCGATTCTCTCACCTCGGCCTCCCAAAATGCTAGGATTATGGTATGAGGTCACCACTTCTCCTGTTGTCCTTCTCAGTTTCTCCCCAACCTCCCCATTTCCCTAGTTTATAAGACAGGAGAAAAGGGAGAAAGCAAAAAGTTGGAAAGAAACAGAAGTAAGATAAATAGCTAGACGACCTTGGCACCACCACCTGGCCCTGGTGGCTAAAATAATAATAATATTATTAACCCCTGACCAAAACTATTGGTGTTATCTGTAAATTCCAGACATTGTATGAGAAAGTACTGTAAAACTTTTTGTTCTGTTAGCTGATGTATATAGCCCCCAGTCACGTTTCCCACGCTTACTTGATCTATTATGACTTTTTCACGTAGACCCCTTAAGAGTTGTAAGCCCTTAAAAGGGCTAGGAATTTCTTTTTCGGAGAGCTCGGCTCTTAAGACGCGAGTCTGCTGACGCTTCCAGCTGAATAAAAAACCTCTTCCTTCTTTAATCTGGTGTCTGAGGAGTTTTGTCTGCGACTCATCCTGCTACATTTCTTGGTTCCCTGACCGGGAAGCGAGGTAATTGACGGACAGTAGAGGCATCCCCTTAGGCGGCTTAGGCCTGCCCTGTGGAGCATCCCTGTGGAGGACTCCGGCCAGCTCTAGCAACGCGGATCCCGCGAGCGCTCCCGGGTAGGCAATTGCCCCGGTGGAACGCCTCGTCAGAGCAGTGCGTGGCAGCCCCTGTGGAGGATCAACGCAGTGGCTGAACACCGGGAAGGAACAGGCACTTGGAGTCCGGACATTTGAAACTTGGTAAGACTGGTCTTCGGAACTTGCCCACTCCATTTGAGTGGAAGCGTGGCCTGATCACCCACGGCGTGCCTGTACTGGCACTTTGGTTTTTGTTTTTGACTTGACTTGAATTGCTTGACACTTTGGTTTTGGTTTGACCTGGCTTGGATTTCTGGATACTCTGATTTTGGTTTTGATTCTGGTTTGGTGAAAACTGAAAAAGTGTGTGTGTGCCCTTTTTACCCATTCTTTGTTTTGTGGTGTGCGTTTGGTGTCAGCTTGTTGTTTTGTCTTGAGGAAACACGGGTCAGACACAAAATAAGCCTACTCCTCTAGGAACTATGTTGAAAAATTTTAAGAAGGGATTTAATGGTGACTATGGGGTTACTATGACACCAGGGAAACTTAGAACTTTGTGTGAAATAGATTGGCCAACATTAGAAGTGGGTTGGCCATCAGAAGGAAGCCTGGACAGGTCCCTTGTTTCTAAGGTATGGCACAAGGTAACTGGTAAGTCAGGACACTCAGACCAGTTTCCAAACATAGACACTTGGTGACAGCTGGTGCTAGACCCCCACAGTGGGTAAGAGGGCAGGCAGCAGCAGTGCTAGTAGCAAAGGGACAGATAGCCAAGGAAGGATCCCGCTCCACCCACCGAGGGAAATCAACTCCTGAAGTTCTGTTCGACCCAACATCAGAAGATCCATTGCAGGAGATGGCAAAAGTGATCCCAGTGGTGCCCTCCCCTTACCAGGGAGAAAGGCTCCCCACTTTTGAGTCCACAGTGCTTGTGCCCCCGCAAGACAAACATATCCCTAGGCCACCCAGAGTAGACAAGAGAGGAGGTGAAGCCTCAGGAGAAACCCCTCCCTTGGCAGCTCGTTTAAGACCCAAAACGGCGATACAAATGCCCCTGAGAGAGCAGTGGTATACTGGAATAGATGAGGATGGGCACATGGCGGAGAGGCGTGTTTTTGTGTGCCAGCCCTTCACCTCTGCCGACCTTCTCAACTGGAAAAACAATACCCCGTCCTGTACTGAAAAGCCACAAGCTCTAATTGATTTGCTCCAAACTATTATCCAGACCCATAACCCCACTTCGGCTGATTGCCACCAGTTGCTCATGTTCCTCTTAACGCAGATGAAAGGCAGAGAGTGCTCCAAGCAGCAACTAAGTGGCTAGAGGAACATGCGCCAGCTGATTACCAAAACCCCCAAGAGTATGTAAGGACCCAGTTACCAGGAACCGACCCCCAGTGGGACCCAAATGAAAGAGAGGATATGCAAAGGCTAAACCGATACAGGGAAGCTCTCTTAGAAGGATTAGAGGGGAGCCCAGAAGGCCACAAACGTTAATAAGGTCTCTGAGGTCATTCAGGGAAAAGAAGAAAGTCCAGCACAATTCTACGAGAGACTGTGTGAGGCCTATCACATGTATACCCCCTTTGATCCTGATAGCCCTGAAAATCAACGCATGATTAACATGGCTTTAGTTAGTCAAAGCGCAGAAGACATTAGAAGAAAACTGCAGAAACAGGCTGGGTTTGCAGGGATGAACACATCACAATTATTAGAAATAGCTAACCAGGTGTTTGTAAACAGGGATGCAATAAGCCATAAGGAAAACCACAGAGAGAATGAACGTCAGGCCCGGCGAAACACCGAGCTGTTAGCTGCAGCAATTAGAGGGATCTCCCACAAAAAGGCAAGGGAAGGGGGGCCCCGGGAAGGAAACTCAGCCTGGCTGTCAGAGCTTGTAGCGTAATCAGTGTGCTTATTGTAAAGAAATAGGACATTGGAAGAACAAATGCCCTCAGCTAAAAGGAAAACAAGGTGACTCGGAGCAGGAGGCTCCAGACAAGGATGAAGGGGCCCTGCTCAACCTGGCAGAAGGGTTATTGGACTGAGGGGGACCGGGCTCAAGGACCCCCAAAGAGCCTATGGTCAGGATGACAGTTGGGGGTAAAGACACTGATTTTCTTATAGATACCGGTGCTAAACATTCGGTAGTAACCGCCCCAGTCGCCCCCTTATCCAAAAAGACTATTGACATCATCGGAGCCATGGGAGTTTCAGCAAAACAAGCTTTCTGCTTGCCCCGGACTTGTACTATAGGAGGACATAAAGTGATTCATCAGTTTTTATACATGCCTGATTGTCCCTTGCCCTTGTTGGGAAGGGACTTGCTTAGCAAACTGAGAGCCACTATCTCTTTTACAGAGCACGGCTCTTTGCTGCTAAAGTTACCCGGAACGGGAGTCATTATGACCCTTACGGTCCCCCGAGAGGAGGAATGGAGACTTTTCTTAACTGAGCCAGGCCAAGAGATAAGACCAGCTCTGGCTAAGCGGTGGCCAAGAGTGTGGGCAGAAGACAACCCTCCAGGGTTGGCAGTCAACCAAGCCCCCGTACTTGTAGAAGTTAAGCCTGGGGCCCAGCCGGTTAGGCAAAAACAGTACCTGGTCCCCAGAGAAGCTCTTGAAGGTATCCAGGTCCATCTCAAGCACCTAAGAACCTTTGGAATTATAGTTCCTTGTCAGTCTCCATGGAACACTCCCCTCCTGCCTGTTCCCAAGCCTGGGACCAAGGACTACAGGCTGGTACAGGATTTGCGCTTGGTTAATCAGGCTACAGTGACTTTACATCCAACAGTACCTAACCCGTACATATTGCTGGGGTTGCTGCCAGCTGAGGACAGCTGGTTCACCTGCATGGACCTGAAAGATGCTTTCTTTAGCATCAGATTAGCCCCTGAGAGGCAGAAGCTGTTTGCCTTTCAGTGGGAAGATCCGGAGTCAGGTGTCACTACTCAGTACACTTGGACCTGGCTTCCCCAAGGGTTCAAGAACTCCCCCACCATCTTCAGGGAGGCATTGGCTCGAGACCTCCAGAAGTTTCCCACCAGAGACCTAGGCTGCGTGTTGCTCCAGTACGTTGATGACCTTTTGCTGGGACACCCCACGGCAGTCGGGTGCGCCAAGAGAACAGATGCTCTACTCCGGCACCTGGAGGACTGTGGGTATAAGGTGTCCAAGAAAAAAGCTCAGATCTGCCGACAGCAGGTACGTTACTTGGGATTTACTATCCGACAGGGGGAGTGCAGCCTCGGATCAGAAAGAAAGCAGGTCATTTGTAATCTACCAGAGCCTAAGACCAGAAGGCAGGTGAGAGAATTCTTAGGGGCTGTGGGGTTTTGCAGACTGTGGATCCCAAACTTTGCAGTATTAGCTAAGCCTTTGTATGAGGTCACAAAGGGGGAGGGGACCGGGAACCTTTTGAATGGGGATCCCAGCAACAGCAAGCCTTTCATGAGTTAAAGGAAAGACTTATGTCAGCCCCAGCCCTGGGGCTACCCGATCTGACAAAGCCTTTTACATTGTATGTGTCAGAGAGAGAAAAGATGGCAGTTGGAGTTTTAACCCAAACTGTGGGGCCCTGGCCGAGGCCGGTGGCCTACCTCTCTAAAAAACTAGATGGGGTTTTTAAAGGATGGCCCCCATGTTTGAGGGCCTTGGCAGCAACTGCCCTGCTAGTACAAGAAGCAGATAAGCTGACTCTTGGGCAAAACCGGAACATAAAGGCCCCTCATGCTGTGGTGACTTTAATGAATACTAAAGGACATCATTGGCTAACGAATGCTAGACTCACTAAGTACCAAAGTTTGCTTTGTGAAAATCCCCGTATAACCATTGAAGTTTGTAACACCCTGAACCCCGCTACCTTGTTCCCAGTATCAGAGAGCCCTGTCGAGCATGACTGTGTAGAAGTGTTGGACTCAGTTTACTCTAGCAGACCTGACCTCCGGGACCAGCCTTGGGCATCAGTAGACTGGGAACTATACGTGGATGGGAGCAGCTTTATCAACCCACAAGGAGAGAGATGTGCAGGGTATGCGGTGGTAACTCTGGACACTGTTGTTGAAGCCAGATCGTTGCCCCAGGGCACTTCAGCTCAGAAAGCTGAACTCATTTAATTCGGGCCTTAGAACTCAGTGAAGGTAAGACTGTAAACATTTACACTGACTCTCGATATGCCTTTTTAACCCTTCAAGTGCATGGAGCATTATATAAAGAAAAGGGCCTATTGAACTCTGGGGGAAAAGACATAAAATATCAACAAGAAATCTTGCAATTATTAGAAGCAGTATGGAAACCCCACAAGGTGGCAGTTATACATTGCAGAGGACACCAGCGAGCTTCCACCTTGGTGGGTTTGGGGAATTCCCACGCTGACTTAGAGCCTCGAAAAGCAGCATCTGCCCCCTTCCGGGCATCAGTGGCAGCCCCCCTGCTCCCTCAAGCACCTGATCTTGTACCTACTTATTCTAAAGAAGAAAAGGACTTTCTCCAGGCAGAGGGAGGACAGGTGCCAGCCACCGTGCCCAGACTTATTTTTCTTTTAAAGTCAGGGGTCTCAAACTCCTTTCCTAGGCTCAAGAGATCCTCTGGCCTCAGCCTCCCGAGTAGCTGGGATTACAGGTGTGCATGTGCCCAGCTAGGAACTACATTTTGACCAACACTGTCTCTTGCCTTCAGGTGACTCTTAAATTTGAGAAACATTGGAATAGTGGATTAATTCGGAGTAGCGGTTTTTGTGATCCACAGATGAAGCACAGAGAAAAGGATAGAGATGGAGACACAAAAACATTGATCTCCCAAGCTGTAGAGACTGGTGTCTCCTTTGGGAATATCTACAACTACCAACTGCACAACGAAGTAGTAAGTGCAGCTTCGAATCTGTCTTGTGGTAGGCCACGATCTTGTGCCCACAAGGACAGTGCACAGGTCATCCGAGCACATGGCTGAGCCCGGTAGGCAAAGGAAGGAAGGTCCAGGTCACAGGGCAGCGAGGCCCAGCACAATGAAGGAGAATGGAAACACACCACACCTCAATTAGAATGGGATCCAATTCTTTTACAAAAATTTTTTTCTGATTACAAAATTTAAGGGAAAAAGGGAAAGTTCTTCCTTCCTACAGACTGACATGTAATAAATGGAGATGGAACACACAAAAATCACCATTTTGGGCTGGGTGCAGTAGCTCACACTTGTAATCCCAGCACTTTGGGAGGCTGAGGCGGGAAGACCCCTTAAGACCATGAGTTCGAGACCAACCTGAGCAACATAGGGGAGTTCCTCATATCCCCAGAAAAATTAAAAATTAGCTGGGTATGGTGGCATACATCTGTAGTCCTGGCTACTCTGGAGGGTGAGGTGAAAGGATCACTTGAGCCCAGGAATTCAAGGTTACAGTGAGCTATGATCGCACCACTGCACTCCAGCTTGGGTGACAGAATGAGACACTATCTCTTAAAAAAAAAAAAATTTCTTTCAAACACTAGAGGATGCCAGGCACAGTGGGTCATGCCTGTAATCCCAGCACTCTGGGAAGGGAAGCCACAGGAGGAGGATCACTGTATTCTAGGAGTTCGAGACCAGCGTACGCAACATAGTAAGACCTGGTCTCTACAAAAAAATTAAAAATTAGTCAGGTGTGGTGGTGCACACCTGTAGCCCCAGCTACTCAGGAGGCTGAGGTAGCAGATCACTTGAGCCCGGGGTATTGAGGCTGCGGTAAAATGTGATCGCACCACTGTATTCCAGCCTGAGCAACAGAGTGAGACCGTGTCTCAAAAAAAACCCCACTGGACAAACGTAGGTGATTTCTATGAAGACATTATGAAATATTTCTCAAAATAATAAGCCCATAATTAATATGTATTGAGCTAAGCACTGTGCTAAGACCTTTATATGTTATCTTCCCTCAACCCAAGAAATAAATACTGTACTGTTATTGTCTCCATTTTATAGATGTGGATACTGAGGTTCAAAGAGGTTAAATAACTTGCACAAGATTAAACAGCTGGTGACTTGTGGATGTTTTGCTAGGATCGTCAAATAAAAATTCTGTAATGATAAAAAAATTTAAAAATTAAACAGCTGGTGAATGGCAGAGCAGGAATTCAAATTCTGAAGGCCTAACTCAGAAGCCTATTAACCATTATTAGAAAGAAACCATCACTGAGTATGTCTTACAGTGAAAATAAAAGACCAGCTTGGGCAACACAGGAAAACCCTGTCTCTACTAAAAATACAAAAATTAGCCAGAGTGGTGGTGTGTACCTGTAGTCCCACCCACTCAGGAGGCTGAGACATGAGTCTTGAACCCTGGAGGCCATGGTTGCAGTGAGCTGAGATGGCACCACTGCACTCCAATCTGGGCAACAGAGTGTGTCTCAAAAAAACAACGCCAAGCTCAGTGGCTCACGCCTATAATCCCAGCACTTTGGGAGGCCAAGGTGGTTGGATCACTTGAAGTCAGGAATTCAAAACCAGCCCGGCCAACATGGTGAAACCCTGTCTCTACTAAAAATACAAAAATTAGCCAGGCATGGTGGCATGTGCCTGTAATCCCAGCTACTCAGGAGGCTGAGGCAGGAGAATCAATTGATCCTGGGAGGCAGAAGTTGCAGTGAGCTGAGATCACGCCACCGCACCCCAGCCTGGGGGACAGAGTGAGACTCCGTTTCAAAACAAATAAACAAAGAAGTCCTTTCCCACTAATAGTGACTAATTCATATTACAACTCTGTGTTGAGGTTGTAGGTCAAGAGATACTGTGTCACCCGAAAGGTGGTGATGGTACTTCTATAAACAATTTGAGAAATTTATGCAGGAAATAGTCATACAGAAATAATTTTGCAAATACAGGTTGCTCAATAAAATTTTTCATGTTCCATGTATGAAGATAATTGCAGTCACTTAGGATAAAAATAACACAAGGAAAGGAATAATTGAACATTACTCAGTTACCCAATATCAGTGTTTAATATTGAGATGAAAGATAAACACTGAAGAGGCAGAGAACAATAACTATAACTCAACGTGGAATTAACAAAAAGCAAGTTATACAGTAAAGGGAAAGAAATTTTCAGAGGGACATAGCAAGTCTGCCTTGTTGAGAAAACTGGATACATCCTCAGAAGATAACATCTAAAGGGAAATCACACATGCACTGAGGATCTCTTTCACGCTTTTGATCTCGTTTCAGTAACATATCTTGAAAGATCATGGGGGAGATCATAAAAAGTTTTGGAAATAACACTACTACTCCTATTCTGAATATAAATATGTGGTATTGTTTCTGTAACTGTTTATTTTTATTTTTACTTTTTATTTTTTTGAGACGGAGTTTCGCTTCTTATCTCCCAGGCTGGAGTGCAATGGCACAATCTCGGCTCACTCCAAACTTGCCTCCTGGGTTCAAGCGATTCCCCTGCCTCAGCCTCCTGAGTAGCTGGGATATCAGGCACCCACCACCACGCCCAGATACTTTTTGTATTTTTAGTAGAGACAGGGTTTTACCATGTTGGCCAGGCTAGTCTCAAATTCCTGACCTCAGGTGATCCACTCACCTTGGCCTCTCAAAGTGTTGGGATTACAAGCGTGAGCCATTGCACCCAGCCCTCTTGTTTATTTTTAAATTGTATTTTGCAATATTTAAGATAAACAAAGTACCTGTATAAAGAATAATACAATGGCACATCCACACCTCTTAGCTTAAGAAATGTAGTACTACCACACTGTCTAGTTCTACATAGCTATCCCAGTTGCACCCTTCTCCCTGTCTCCGTCCCCCAAGAGGTAATCAATGTCTTAAATGTGGTGTTTATCATTTCCTTCATTTATCTGTTCTTGGGAATAATGTTCATCATCAAAAAATAAATATTCATATAAGGGATTAATGTTCTTTTTGTTTAATTTTCATATATTTAGAAAAATAAGAAAAAAATCATAATTTCACCAGTCTAGCATAACCATTTTTCCTTGTTGACATATTTAAAGTTGTATCTGTGGATTCCATCAACTCTGTCATTTCTGGGTCTGTTTCTGTTGATTGATTTTTTTTTCTCCTGCTTGTGTTACCTTCTGCTTTTTGGCATGATGGTGCAGTTCCAGTCCAAAGGCAGTCTGTTGGGAAATCACTCTTACTCGGGGAAGCTGGTCTTTTCTTTCTATTCAGGCCTTTAGCTGACTGGATGAGGCCCACACACATAATGGAGGGCAATCTGCTTACTCAGAGTTCGGTGATTTAAATGTTAATTTCATCCAAAAACACCCTCCCAGCTGACATATAAAACTAGTCATCACACACTAGTGTACAGACTCCATGGTGTGCAAGAATCTTGTCTTATTTGTGGCTATATCTCCAGCATCTGTAACAGCACCTGGGGTGTGGTAGGTGCATCATATTTATTGTTCATTGGATGAATCAAGTCTATGTGATTTTGGTGCCTAGTCTGAGTCCAGAAGGTCAAGGCTGCAGTAAGCCGTGATCTCACCACTGCACTCCAGCCTAAGCAACAGAGCGAGACCCTGTCTCAAACAAACAAAAAAATTAGGTATGGTAGTGCAAACCTGTGGTCCCAGCTACTCAGGCGGCTGAGGTGGGAGGATCACGTGGGCCTGGGAGGTGCAGGCTGCAGTGAGCCGTGATTGTACAACTACACTGCAGCCTGGGCAACACTATTGGACCCTGTTAAAACAACAACAACCAACACACACACGTAGCCATCTTATTTTTTAGGGGGGAAAAAGAGACTACTAAAAGAGCAATTTCATAAGCCTAAATGTAAAAGCTAAAATACAAAGCTTTTAGAAGAAAATATAGAGGCCGGGCACAGTGGCTCATGCCTGTTATCTCAGCACTTTGGGACGCCAAGGTGGGCAGATTGCTTAAGCTCAGGAGTTGAAGACTAGCCTGAGCAATATGGTGAAACCCTGTGTCTATTTAAAAAAAAAAAAAAATAGGAGAATCTCTCGACTTCAAGAAAAGCAAAGGTTTCTTAGGACACAGAAAGCAATAATCATAAAAGAAAACTTAGATAAATTGTCATCAAAATTAAAAACTTCTCATCAAAAAGTCAGTAACAGCTGGGTGCAATGACACATTCCTGTAGTGCCAGTTACTCAGGAGGCTGAGGCAGGATTGCTTGAGCCCAGGAGTTTGAGACCAGCCTGGGCAACAGAGCAATCAAGACTCTCTTTTTTTTAAAAAAAAAAAAAAAGGCCGTGTGCGGTGGCTCACGCCTGTAATCCCAGCACTCAGGAGGCCGAGGCGGGCGGATCACAAGGTTAGGAGCTTGAGACCATCCTGGCTAACATGATGAAACCCCTGTCTCTACTAAAAATACAAAAAAAATTAGCCGGCATGGTGGCAGGCGCCTGTAGTCCCAGCTACTCGGGAGGCTAAGGCAGGAGAATGGCCTGAATCTGGGAGGCGGAGCTTGCAGTGAGCCGAGATCGTGCCACTGCACTCCAGCCTGGGTGACAGCCTCCGTCTCAAAAAAAAAAAAAAAAAAAAAAAAAAAAAAAAAGCCAGGCACGGTGGCTCACACCTGTACTCCCAGCACTTTGGGAGGCTCAGGTGGGTGGATCACCTGAGGTCAGGATTTGAAACCAGCCTGACCAACATGGTGAAACCTCATATCTACTAAAAATACAAAAAAGTAGCTGGGCGTGGTGGTGGGCGCCTGTAATCCCAGCTACACGGGAGGGTGAGGCAGGAGAATCGCTTGAACCTGGGAGACAGGGGTTACAGTGAGCTGAGATTGTGCCATTGCACTCCAGCCTGGGCAACAAGAGTGTAACTCCATCTCAAAAAAGGCTTTTTTGTTGTTGTTGCTGCTGTATGATTCATGTATATAATATTCTTGAAATGACACAATTAAAGAGATGGATTTTAACTCAATTATACCTCAATTAAGATGAAGGGGGAAAAAAGGAGATGGAGACCAGACGAGTGGTTTCATGGGGGTTGATGGTGGTGAGGGTAGAAAGTGAGGTGGTTTGGCTGTAGAAGGGTAGCATGAGGAATTCCTGTGATGGAACTACTCTATATCTTGACTGTAGTGCTCAGAGGAATTGACACAGGTGATAATATTGCATAGAACTAAATCACACATGGCCGGGTATGGCGGCTCACGCCTGTAATCCCAGCACTTTGGGAGGCCAAGGTGGGCGGATCACGATGTCAGGAGATCAAGACCATCCTGGCTAACACGGTGAAACCCCATCTCTACTAAAAATACAAAAAATTAGCCGGGCGTGGTGGCGGGCGCCTGTAGTCCCAGCTACTCGGGAGGCTGAGGAAGGAGAACGGCGTGAACCTGGGAGGTGGAGTTTGCAGTAAGCCGAGATTGTGCCACTGCACTCCAGCCTGGGTGATAGAGCGAGACCCTGTCTCAAAAAATAAAAATAAAATAAAATAAAAAAACTAAATCACACACACAAATGAGTATCTGTAACTGGTAAAATCTGAATGAAGTCACTGGATTGTGTCAATATATATTTCCTGTTTATGGTATTATACTGTCCTTATGCACAATTTTAACATCGGGGGAAATGGTAAAGGATTTATGCAATCTCCATGACCTCTTATAACAACATGTGAATTTATAATTATCTCATAAAATGTTTAAAAAAGCATACAGTGTGAACAAAGCCTTATCCAAAGAGTACATTTTGTATAATTTACAGAAGTCCTAGAAGAGGCAAAATTAACCTATGGTGGAAAAAAATCAGAGCAATGCTTGCTCTCTGTGCAATGCTTTTTGTTTTTTTGTTTTGAGACATGGTCTCTCTCTGTCGCCCAGGCTGGAGTGCAGTGTCACAAACACAGCTTACTGCAGCCTCCACCTCCTGGGCTCAAGTGATCCTCCTGCCTCAGCCTCTGGAGTAGCTGTGACCACAGGTGCATGCCACCACAGCCAGCTAATTAAAAAATGTGTTTTTTTTGTAGAGATGGGGTCTCACCATGTTGTCCAGGCTGGTCTCAAACTCCTGGGCACCTCAGCCTCCCAAAGTGCTGGGATTACAGGCATGAGCCGCCACGGTCAGTCAATGCTTTGTATCTTGCTTGGGATTTAGGTTGCACTGGGTATGCATACATTGGAACTCAAGGAATGGTATGCTCATGATGTGTCCATTTCATTGTGTTTAATGATATGCATGATGAAGTATGTATATCATATGAAGTATGTGAAGGAAACCAGAAGGTGCCACCCCAAAATATGCCTCTTTGAGATAAAAATTATTTTTTGGCCAAAGGCAATTAAGGAGCAGAAAACAGGCCAGGCACGGTGGCTCACACCTGTAATCCCAGCACTTTGGGAGGCCGAGGCGGGTGGATCATGAGGTCAAGAGATTGAGACCATCCTGGCCAACACGGTGAAACCCTCTACTAAAAATACAAAAATTAGCTGGGCATGGTGGCATGTGCCTGTAATCCCAGCTACTTGGGAGGCTGAGGCAGGAGAATTGCTTGAACCCGAGAGGCAGAGGCTGCAGTGAGCCGAGATGGTGCCACTGCACTCCAGTCTGGCCACACACTGAGACTCCGTCTCAAAAAAAAAAAAAAAAAAAAAAGCAGAAAACAGAGAAAAAGCTCTCCCTATCCTCTCACTTTTCTGCCTAAAGACAGGACATACATTCTCCTTTACTGCAGGCAGCTCAAGACTCTTACCAGCCCAAAGTGGCACCAGAGGAATCTACAAACAAAACTTATCCCATTAGTTTCCTTGCATATACAGTAGTTACCTTCCCACAGCCTCCCACCTTCTGAAGCCTAAAATCACCTTCCTTTGCCCTGTCATTTCCCCCCAAATTCACTGTTCTTTGTTAAACTCTGATAAGACAGAATTCTAAGCCATTGCTTTCAGTTACTTTTCACTGAGATTTCTCCTGTCTAATGCACACAGTATGCATTAATAAACTTGTTTTCTTCTTGTTAATCTGTCTTTTATTATATGAGTCCCAGCTAAGACCTAAGATGGGGAGAGGTGATCTTTAGCCTCTTCTACATATATACTTGTGACATAGTTAATGATATACACGTTGAAGTATTTCAGGGAAAGTCTGCTAATGTCTGCAACTTTGAAAGGCATCAAAAACTAAGATTGATGAAAGGATGGAGGGATTGATAGGTATGTTATCAAATAAGGAGAATAAAATGTGAGTAAAAATAGTTTCCACTGTTGGTCTGAAAATTTTTATAATAAAATACTGAAAAAAATAATTGTTTTTTTTTTTTTGCGACGGAGTCTCGCTCTGTTGCCCAGGCTAGAGTGCAGTGGCACGATCTTGGCTCACTGCAAGCTCCACCTCCTGGGTTCATGCCATTCTCCTGCCTCAGCCTCCCAAGTAGCTGGGACTACAGGCACCCACCACCTCGCCTGGCTAATTTTTTGTGTTTTTAGTAGAGACAGGGTTTCACTGTGTTAGCCAGTATGGTCTCAATCTCCTGACCTCGTGATCCACCCGCGTCGGCCTCCCAAAGTGCTGGGATTACAGGAGTGAGCCACTGCACCCGGCCAATAATTGATTTTTTAAATGCAAAAATTATATAATAGTTGGGCGTGGTGATGCACACGTGTACTCCCAGCTACTCTGGAGGCTAAGGTGGGAGGATTGCTTGAGCCCAGGAGTTTAAGGCCAGCCTGCGGAACATGGTAAGACCTTCATCTCTCTAAAAAAAAAACTAAAAATTGTGATCTGAGAGACTAAAATAGACAACTATTTACCCCTTTATCAACTAAGATGGACCCTAAGGTTAAGGAAACAAAAAGTCAGCTACTTTTTGAGGGTTTAGGGCACAGCTGGCATGGCAATTTTCTAAATTCCTACAAGGAAAAAAACACATATGGTCAGGTGCCGTGGCTCATGCCTGTAATTCCAACACTTTGGGAGGCCAACGCTAGAGAATCACTTGAGACCAGGAGTTCAAGATCAGCCTGAACAACATAGTAAGACCCCATCTCCTGGAAAAAAAAAAAAAAAGAAAAGAAAAAATAAAAATTAGCCAGTCATGGTGGCATGTGTTTGTAGTCCCAGCTACTCAGGAGGATGAGGTGAGATGATCACTTGAGCCCAGGGGTTCCAGGCTGCAGTGAGCTATGCTTGTGCCACTGCACTCCAGCCTGGGTGACAAGAGTGAGACCCTTTTGGTGAGAATGGAGACACCAGTAACTTACAGCTTAACAATCACCAATGAGAACTAAGAGCTCTAAATCAACCTGATTTTACTGTTCCAGGAATTCTTACTCACGAAGATAGGCTATAGGTCAATCCATACCTTCATTCTGAGCTTTAGGAACTTCCCATTTATCTGGTCTCTAAGTTGCTCATCGGGCTGCAAAGCTTCCTTCTCAGGCACTGAGAAGTTGAGCTGATCATTGAATTGGGCAAATCACCTTCCTTGTCAAAAAGGAGGCAAAATCTAACTTCAATTTCTTCACCTTGTTGGGAGTACCGTCTCAAACTATTCTACCGTGAACTATGTCCAATCCCAGTGAAATCCCCATATTGAAAAGCCCACCTTAAACCACTCTAACTAGACTGTAGAACCCTATAAAAATCACCCTCGGTAAGGCCGAGGCTGGCAGATTGCTCGAGCCCAGGAGTTCAAGACCAGCCTGAGCAACATGGTGAAACCCTGTCTATAGAAAAAATAAAAAAGTTAGCCAGGCATGGTGACATGTGCCTGCAGTCCCAGCTACTCTGGAGGCTGAGGCAGGAGGACTGCTTGACCCTGAGAGGTCAAGGCTACAGTGGGCTGTGATTGTGCCACTGAACTCCAGCCAGTGTGACAGAGTGAGACCCTGTCTCATAAATAAATAAAAATCACCCTTGACTTCCCCTCTGAGACACGACTAAGATTATGTCAAAGCAATGTTCTTTTTTTTTTTTTTTTTTTTGAAACTGAGTCTCTATTGCCTAGGCTGGAGTACAGTAGCATGATCTCACTGCAACCTCTACCTCCTGGGTTCAAGCGATTCTGGTACCTCAGCCTCCCGAGGAGCTGTTACTACAGGTGTAAGCCACCATGCCAGGCTAATTTTTGTATTTTTCGTAGAGACAGGGTTTCACCATGTTGGCCAGGATGGTCACAAACTCGACCTCAGGTGATCCACCCACCTCGGCTTCCCAAAGTGCTGGGATTACAGGCGTGAGTCACCGCGCCCGGCCACGATGTTCTTTTCTAATGCTGTAAGAAACTCAAATTTACTTAGTGACAGGTTATTCTGGTGGTCTTTGGTGGGGAGAGCTAGCAGTTGCAGTGAAGAGAGTTCACAAACAACAAAGTTTGGGAAACGCTGGCTTCCCATATGTTAAGACAAGGTAAATTTGGAATGGTTAGGAACTGCCTTTTGTAGTCCAGAGAGAGATTCAATGGCGCCATCAACAGATTAAATTAGGTAATATGGAAGACCAGGGAGGAAGAAAAAAATACAGGAGGTAGGTGGTTAAGAACTGTAGAACTTCCTTTCCTGTCTTCCTCCTTATGCATGATGAACACAAGATACAGACTGTAGAACTTTCTTTCCTGTCTTCCTCCTTATGCATGATGAACACAAGATACAGACAACTATGGGAACATCTGAACTAGTCAATATAATTAATTATTTTATGGTATGTCATGCTGTAATTTATATTACCTCACCCTTACTGATCTTCAGATTGTGCCCTAATATTTTGCACCTCTGCTTGGAGGATAAAGTTCTTAGCCTATATACAAAGGAAAGCCTCTGCGGCCCTAGCAACAATCTACCTCTAAAAGCCTTCATTCAGCTTTATTTTATTTTTAGAGACAGGGTCTCACTGTATCGCCCAGGCTGGAGTGCACTGGCATGATCTCAGCTCACTGCGGACTTGACCTCCTGGGCTCAAGTGATTCTCCCACCTCAGCCTCTTGAGTAGCTGGGACCACAGGCTATGCCATCACGCGCAGCTAATTTTTTTTTTTAGACAGGTTTAGCTATATTGCCCAGAGGGGTCTCGAACTCCTGAGCTGAAGCAATCTGCCTCCCTCGGCCTCCCAAAGTGCTGAGAATACAGGAGTGAGCTACCGTGCCCGGCCTCAAGCTCTAAACTGCAGCAATAATCACTGGTAGTTCCTTTGCATTCAGGTTCCTAAACTTGAAATCCCACCCTTCCCGGACATCCTTGCCCAGATTCCTAACCTTTGAACACAACGTAGGCGTGACTTCCTTTTGGAAAGCCTTCTGGGTATGGTTCTGCAACACCCTGTGTATATCTCTATCATAGCACTCAGGCACTGCATTGTGTTTATTTGCTTACAGGGCTATCTTTCCCAGTTTTTTTTTTCTTCTCCATAGAACCACAAAGTCGGATAAGCTGAGTTTCTTGAGGACAAATTCAGTAACTTGTAAATATCTGAGTCTCCAAGAGTTGTAGAGTACCAAACTGTGGAGCTCAATAAATTTCAGATGAACTAAACTGAATAGTCAGGTGGGATGCTAGATGGATGGGTCAGGAAAAAGAATTTTCTTTTTTCTCGCAAAGTGTTGGGATTACAGGCGTGAGCCACCGCGCTTAGCCAGGAAATATAATTTCTTTCTTTTTTTTTTTTGAGACGGGGTCTCATTCTGTCGCCCAGGCTGGAGTGCAGTGGTGCAAACTCGGCTCAAAGCAACCTCCGCATGCGGGTTCAAGCAATTCTCCTGCCTCAGCCTCCCGAATAGCTGGAATTACAGGCGACCGCCACCACACCCGGCTAATTTTTGTATTTTTAGTAGAAACGGGGTTTCACCATATTTGCCAGGCTGGTCTGGAACTCCTGACCTTGTGATCCGCCCGCCTCGGCCTCCCAAAGTGCTGAGATTACAGGCGTGAGCCACCGCGCCTGGCCAGGAAAGATAATTTCCAAGTACGAAATGTTGTAGATTGGGAGGACCTCAGTAGCTTGGGAGAAATGCACAGTGGTGAGTTATAGGATGGCAATGAGGTCATGGAACTATGAAGTCAAGGTTAACAAGAACGCGTGCAGGCAAAACTGCAAAGGGGTGGAACAAGGGGTAGCGGGTCTCCAGGACCTGGCATTAGGACGTGCGTGTTAGGGGGCAGGTATTTGGAGCCAGGCCCCACTTTCGAGTTGTCTTTCCGCAGGAACCAGAGACTGCGGACGGGGCCAGGAACCAGGAACCGTTAGGGAGATAAGGAAGGTGTTATAGCCCACATTCATCCTATACGGCCCCAAGGCCGGGGGGCCCAGGCTGCCTCCTCACAGCATCAGCTTTTTCTTCGGCTTTATTTCCCTCTGGAAAGCGCTTTCTCACAGACGCTGCAAAGACCGAAGGGGCAGCCCCTGCCCTGCTACCCTCCAGGGAGCCACCGCTCTAGAGCCCAGGCTCCTCTGGACATCATGTGACTTGGGGGACGACTTGCCTTTCTTCTGAAACACGGCTACAGACTATAACTTAAAAACACGGGGCTTAGCTCCCCCTCAATAACGACACGGCCGTCAGTATTTACCACGTTACTGACCCTCTCCCAGCCGGCCCGCGGCAAGAAGAGTTCCACTTCCTTCCCGGAAAACGCGGCCGGAAGGGGCGGGCTTCCGTCTGCACCAGGCGCTTCCGCCACCATGGCTTCACGTGGGGTTGTTGGCATTTTCTTCCTCTCTGCTGTCCCCCTTGTGTGTCTGGAGCTCCGGCGTGGGATCCCGGATATAGGTAAGTGTTGACTTTTTCCCTTCGACAGTCACAGCTGGGTAATTTTCACAGGAATGTTGCATAGAACGACCGCCTCTTCGGCTGCGTCGCTTCGGAGCAGCTTTGACTACAACTCCCAGACTGCATCGCCCCTGCCCCCCCACTTCCGGAGCTGACTTCACTTCGAGGAACCTTTTCCCTCCAGGTGTGATGGTTTTACGTGTAAGAGGATAGAGGCAAAGAGCACAGGGGCAATCATAGACAGTGCTTTCGCATCCTGGCGAACACTCAAAAGGAAATAAACAGGTTGATAAGATGAAGGCCTTGTGAGAATTTAGGCTGAGAAGTTTTTTGTTTTGTTTTTAGAGACAGGGTCTCACTATGTTGCCCAGGCTGGTCTCGAACTCCTGGGTTCAAGAGATCCTCCTGCCTCGGCCTCTCAAAGTGCTGGGATTACAGGCCTGCGCCACTGCGCCCGGCCCTAGGTTTAAATAAGGGGCCACGCCCGTGAAAAGCCAGTGGGGGCAGGGAAGGGATGGGGGAGGGGAGGAATATTTTAGGCAAAAAGATTGTGACATGTTGGAGGAAAAGGTGAAGGCCATTGTGGCTGAATCAAGGAGAGTTGGGAGGAGGAGGAGGAGGAATTGGCTCAGGATAATGACGTTTATTGAACACCTATTATAAGCCAAACACCAGATGCTGGTTATTATCTCATTTAATCTGCACTGCAGTCAGAGGAGGGTAGGCACTATTATAATCCCCATTTTACAGTTGAGGGAACTAAAATTTAGGGAGGTTAAGTGACTTCCCTAAGTTTTAAAAAGGTCACTCGATTCTGTATGGAGAATGCTTTGGATAGAAGCTATGGTGGAAGCAGTGAGGCACATCAGGCTTTGGAAGTTGACAAGTGGTGATGATGGCCTGGACTAGAACAATAACAGGAGATGAAATGTAGACAGAATTGGGATATTGACGGAGTAGGATCAACCAACAGGCTTTGTTTATGGGTTGATGTTTGGGGCAAGGGAAAGGAAGGATTCAAGGACGACTGCCTCATGGGGGACTGAGCAAACCTAGGTATTTGGTAGTGCTACTGGTAAAGGGAAAATGGAAAGAAAAACTGTGGAGATGCTGAGAATCATGACTTGATTTTTGGACATTTCAGTGATCAGTTTACATGTCTGTCTCCCTTTTTAAGGTCAATTCTAAAGTTAGAGACCATAATGAAACTTGGCTTTGTGTACTCCCTCTCTTTCTCCACGTTTTCTCCCTGCTCACAAGGAGTCAGATGCCTAGAAATGTTGTGTGCAATAAGAAATGAAAATAAAATGCTTTAAAAAAATGTACAAAGACTGTCCTGAAGCTTCTCACTCACTCAAGCTGTGTTGGAATATAACAAGACCTTTATCCAAAGGATCAGAAATGTTGAATTCACCCTCACCATTTCCGCAATTCACCTGTTCCCTTGTCTTTTCAACATCCACCCCTACTCTGCTCATTTATTATTTTTCGAGACAAGGTCTTGCTCAGTCACCCAGGCTGCAGTGCAGTGGCACGGTCATGGCTTACTGTAGCCTGGACTTCCCGGCTCAAGTGATCCTCCCACCTCAGCCTTCTGAGTAGCTAGGAATACAGGGGCCACACCACCATGCCGTGCTGATTTTTTGTATTTTTTTTTGCAGAGATGTGGTTTTGCCATGTTGCCCAGGCTGGTCTGGAACTCCTAGGCTCAAGCAATCCGCCCACTTCGGCCACCCAGAGTGCTGGGATTATAGGTGTGAGCCACCGTGCCCAGCCAGAAATATGCTTCTTGAAGGCAGAGACCAAATGGAATTTGTTTTTGTATTCCCAGCACTTACCAGTGTCTAGTTTAATAGAACTAGGGACAAGGGTTCTATAAATTGCACTGGGCTCCTGGCAGCATCTTTATCTAGTTCTTGAAATTTTCATGGAATTAGCTTCTTTCTCAGAATTCTGAACGAATGATTGTTTCCTTTGGATTGTTTCCCGTTTTTAGTTTTCTTTTTTTAATATATATTTTTTCCTTTTTTTTTCTGCTACCTTTGGATTCTTGATAGTGAGCTTCCAATAATTATTTCTTAACAGTATTTAAGTCTTTTATACATCATACTTTATACCAGCAGCAGGGCTGGTTATGCCTATACTAATATTCAGACATATATTGAAAAACTAGCCTTGTCTTTTTCTACTGTGTAAAAACCTTTATTGTCAATACATTTTACTTGTACTTAAGCTAGATTTTTTTTTTCTTTTTTTTTTTTTGAGACGGAGTCTCACTCTGTCACCCAGGCTGGAGTGCAGTGGTGCAGTCTCAGCTCACTGCAACTTCTGCCTTCTGGGTTCCAGCGATTCTCCTGCCTCAGCCTCCTGAGTAGCTGGGACTACAGGCATGCGTCACCATGCCCGACTAATTTTTTTGTATTTTTAGTAGAGGCGGGGTTTCGGTATGTTGTGCCAGGTTGGTCTCCAACTCCTGACCTTGTGATCCACCTGCCTCGGCCTCCCAAAGTGCTGGGATTACAGGCGTGAGCCACCGCACCCTGACTAAGCTAAATATTTTAAGGCCAGTTCCTCACGTTGAAGTACACTGCTTATGGGGTCTATAGTTTAAAGTACACAAAAAAATCCCAGCACTCTGGGAGGCCGAGGCAGGCGAGTCATGAGGTCAAGAAATTGAGACCATCCTGGCCAACATGGTGAAACGCTGTCTCTACTAAAAATACGAAAATTAGCGGAGCATGGTGGCGCACACCTGTAGTCCCAGCTGCTTGGGGGGCTGAGGCAGGAGAATCGCTGGAACCCGGGAGGCGGAGGTTGCAGTGAGCTGAGATCACACCACTGCACTCCAGCCTGGCAACAGAGTGAGATTCCATCTCAAAACAAAAACAGAAACGAAAAAACCTTAAAATTTTTTTTCTTTAAAGGTATACACACAAATATAGTTCTTTCATATTCTCATGTGATGTTTGCAAATTGCTTGTTAGAACGAACAGCAGTAGTATGGAACATAAATCCCACATCTCAGTGTTTTTTTTGAGATAGTCTTACTCTGTTGCCCACGCAGGAGTGCAGTGGCACAATCTCTGCTCACTGCAACCTCCGCCTCCCAGGTCCAAGCCGTTATCCTGCCTCAGCCTCCCAACTAGCTGGGATTACTGGTGTGCACCACTGTGCCTGGCTAATGTTTGTATTTTTAGTAGAGACGGGGTTTCACCATGTTGCCCAGGCTGGTTACAAACTCCTGAGTTCAAGTGATTCACCCACCTCAGCCTCTCAAAGTGCTGGGATTATAGGCGTCAGCCACTGCGCCTGGCCTCAATGGTTTCTTTACATACCAGTACTCTAGATATTAAACTACTTTTGTATTAGCCAGAGATAAAATAGATTAAATTATGTGTTGTATTGAATAACACCTGAATCAACAGTTAATACTGCCAAGTTGGAGGAGCCGTGATTTTTTTTTTAAAGTCATACTTCTTCTCTAAGCAACTTTAAATTGCTAGGGTTTTTAAAGAATATTGGGCCAAGCAAGGTGGCTCATGCCTGTAATCCCAGCACTTTGGGAGGCCAAGTTTTCTTTTTTTAATATATATTTTTTCCTTTTTTTTTTTTTTTTTGCTACCTTTGGATTCTTGATAGTGAGCTTCCAATAATTATTTCTTAACAGCATTTAAGTCTGTTTTACACATCATACTTTATACCAGCAGCAGGGCTGGTTACGCCTGTACTAATATTCAGACATATATTGAAAAACTAGCCTTGTCTTTTTCTACTGTGTAAAAACCTTTATTGTCAATATATTTTACTTGCACTTAAGCTAAATTTTTTTTCTTTTTTTTTTTGAGACGGAGTCTCACTCTGTCACCCAGGCTGGAGCGCAGTGGTGCAGTCTCAGCTCACTGCAACTTCCGCCTTCTGGGTTCAAGCGATTCTCCTGCCTCAGCCTCCTGAGTAGCTGGGACTATAGGCATGAACCACCATGCCCAAGAAAGGAGGATCATTTGGAAAAAAATATATATATATTATCTGATGGCCCACATCTGTGGTCCCAGCTACTTGGGAGGCTGACATGGGATGACTGCTTGAGCCCTGGAGGTCGTGGCTGCAGTGAGCTGTGATCAACTGCTGCACTCCAGCCTGGGCAAGAGAGTGAGAGTCCATCTGAAAGAAAAAAAAAAAAAAGGCAAGAATATACATCTATCTGTTTTCAGTTTGAAATAAAACATTTAAGTCTATATATGTTTTTTTCTTTTTTTTTTGAGACAGAGTTTCACTCTGTCGCCCAGGCTAGAGTGCAATGGCATGATCTCTGCTCACTGCATCCTCTACCTCCCGGGTTCAAGTGATTCTCCTGCCTCAGCCTCCCAAGTGTCTGGTATTACAGGCACCCACCATCATGCCTGGCTAATTTTTGTATTTTGGTAGAGATGGAGGTTTCACCATGTTGGCCAGGTTGGTCTTAAAGTCCTGACCTCAGGTGATCCACCCGCCTTGGCCTCCCAAAGTGCTGGGATTACAGGCATGAGCCATCTCGCCCGGCCTATATATATGTTTTTCTGATTCCTTCTTTAAGTTTTAGTTAATTGACTAAAATTACCAGCCTTGATCACGTTGGATTCCTCTGTATCTCTGCCATTTATCTTTTGAAAATTAAAAACACAAAACAAGAGTAAAAATTCCAAGAGGATGGAAATCATTTTTAACCCAGCTTTGTTTCCTGTCCCTCAACATTTGCCAAGTTGTATTATGCAAAGTAGGTAGTTAGATTTCTGCTCAAATAATTTTCACTTTGGTTCTTAATATAACACCAAATACTGGCTGGGTGCGGTGGCTCATGCCTGTAATCCCAGCACTTTGGGAGGCTGAGGCCAGCGGATCACCTGAGGTCAGGAGTTCAAGACCAGCCTGTCCAACGTGGTGAAACCCCATCTCTACTGAAAATACAAAACTAGCCAGGCATGGTGGTGCATGCCTGTAGTCCCAGCTACCCAGGAGGCTGAGGCACGAGAATAGCTGGAACCCAGGAGGCAGAGGTTGCAGTGAGCCAAGATTGCGCCACTGCACTCCAGCCTGAGCAAAAGAGTGAGGCTCCGTCTCAAAAAAAAAAATAAAAATAAAAAATAAAATAAAATAAATAAATAAATAAATAGACCAAATACTATATTTTTACTTTTTCCTCTGCAAGCATGTAAATCGTAATTTTACTTACAAGTGACTAAATGTCAAGAAATAAAGAAGCACACAGTTGCACAATTTGTGAGAAATAAGAATTTGGTGTTTCAGTGAGATTATCATAGAACTAGAATTTGACACGATATTTTCTTTTTTTCTTTTTGAGACAGAGTCTCTCTCTGTCGCCCAGGCTGGAGTGCCATGGCACGATCTTGGCTTACTGCAAGCTCTGCCTCACAGGTTCATGACATTTTCCTGCCTCAGCCTCCCAAGTAGCTGGGACTACAGGTACCCGCCACCGCGCCAGGCTAATTTTTTGTACTTTTATTAGAGACAGGGTTTCACCGTGATAACCAGGATGGTCTGGATCTCCTGACCTCTGATCTGCCTGCCTCGGCCTCCCAAAGTGCTGGGATTACAGGTGTGAGCCACCACGCCTGACCAACATGATGATATTTTCAGTTTTATTTCTAGTTATGTAATTTTCTCTATATGGGAAACTACAACTTATACATTACTGATATTCATAATATAGTGTAGCTGATCGCTCTAATTGTAACTGTATTCCCAAGATAGTGTTTATTCTAGAATTATGCTCTGTACATTTGTTCTGGAAATGACAACCATCATGAGTTTTTTAATGCCCAAAGGAGAGTACAGTAAACCCTCTGTATCCCTGAGTTCCACATCGAGGATTTAAGCACCTGTGGATTGAGACTATTCAGAAAGGGCTGGGTGCGGTGGCTCACACCTACAATCCCAGGACCTTGGGAGGCTGAGGCGAGCAGATTGCCTGAGTTCAGGAGCTCAAGACCAGCCTGGACAACATGGCGAGACCCCATCTCTACAAAAAATACAGAAATTAGCCGAGTGTGGTGGTACGTGCCTGTAGTCCCAGCTACTTGGGGGCACTAAGGCAGGAGGCTCGCTTGAGCCCCAGGAGGTTGAGGCTGCAGTGAGCCGTGGTCTCACCATTGCACTCCAGCAGCCTGGGTGGTAGAGCAAGACCAAGAAGAGCAACACCCTGTCGGCTGGGCACGATGGCTCACGCCTGTAATCCCAGAACTTTGGGAGGCTGAGGCGGGCGGATCATGAGGTCAGGAGATCGGGACCATCCTGGCTAACATGGTGAAACCCCGTCTCTACTAAAAAAATACAAAAAATTAGCCAGGCGTGGTGGCAGGCACCTGTAATCCCAGCTACTCGGGAGGCTGAAGCAGGAGAATGGCATGAACCTGGGAGGGAGAGCTTGCAGTGAGCCGAGATCATGCCACTGCACTCCAGCCTCGGCAACAGAGCGAGACTCTGTCTCAAAAAAAAAAAAAAAAAAGAAGAAGAGCAACACCCTGTCTCTTAAAAAAAGAAGGAAAAAAAAAAAATATTCGGAAAAAAAATGGATAAATGGATGTTTGTCTGTCTGTCCCGAACATCTACAGGCTTTTTTCCCCGTCGTTAGTCCATAAAGTATAGCAACTATTTATACAGCCTTTACGTTGTATTGGGTAGTATATGAGTCATCTATAGATGATTTAAAGTATGTGGGAGCATAGACTGTATGCAAACACTGTGCCATTTTATATCAGGGGCTTGAGCATCCGTGGATTTTGGTATACTCAGGAGTCCTGGAACCAATACCCCATGAATACTGAGGGATGACTATATATGAACAAAATCATAAGACAGTTGTATAACTTCTACTATACTTTTCCAGTACAAATAATCTTCTAATGTGTTATAATTTATTAGGAGTATCAAGAAAAATGTTTTGGGTTGGGCATGTTGGCTCATGCCTATAATCCTAGCACTTTGGGAGGCCAAGGCAGGAGGATCACGTGAGCTCAGGAGTTCGAGACCAGCCTAGTCAACATAGTGAGACCTCATCTCTTAAAAAAAAAGTTTTGAATTTTAATTTTAGTTTTTTTCCTTTATCAGGAATCAAGGATTTTCTTTTGCTTTGTGGCCGGATTTTGTTACTGCTTGCTCTTCTTACTCTAATTATTTCTGTGACTGCCTCATGGCTTAACTCATTTAAATCTTCCCAAGTTTATCTGAAGGGTAAGTTCATTATTTATTCTACCCTTTTATACCATTCTACTCAAATTTATTTATTCTAGAACTTTGCACAGTAAGAGCCATTTTACTATTAATTTGTGATGTGTAGTTTCAGGGAGAGTAATCAGTACAACTTTAGTCATGATTTTTTGTGTTGGTTTTTAAACATTAGTGATGATTGTTTTGCATGGACTATATCCCAACATTTTTGTGAGAAATTGTACATTTTTCTTATATATGTGTTTTAAAGCTATATCATTTCTAAGTTGTTATATGGTAAATTCCCTAATTTTAAATTGTGTGTTTGTGCTGCTTAACTGCCATTTGATACCTACAGTTTATGAGCTGTTCTACAGAGTCAATGTATCTACCATTAAACTTTTTTTTTTTTTTTTTTTTTTTTTTGAGATGTAGTCTCACTCTGTCACCAGCTGGAGTGCAGTGGCGTGATCTTGGCTCACTGCAGCTTCCACCTCCTGGGTTCAAGTGATTCTCCTGCCTCAGCCTCCTGAGTAGTTGGGACTACAGGCATGCACCACCATGCCAGCTAATTTTTGTATTTTTTGTAGAGACAGGGTTTCACCATGTTTACCAGGATGGTCTTGATCTCTT
This sequence comes from Gorilla gorilla gorilla, assembly GCF_029281585.2. Lineage (NCBI taxonomy): Eukaryota > Metazoa > Chordata > Mammalia > Primates > Hominidae > Gorilla > Gorilla gorilla. Next base: position 34,988,168 of record NC_073231.2, read on the forward strand.
GACCTCGTGATCTGCCCACCTCGGCCTCCCGATGTGTTGGGATCACAGGCGTGAGACACCACACCCGGCCAATCTACCATTAATCTTGAAAGGCTTTTCATCCTAATGTTTTATTCCATTCTAGCAGTTTTTACTTAGGCACCTTTGTCTTTTATATGTAAATGTTTTTAATTTTAGGAAATCATGCTTGTTTTTAGTTTTTTAATTTGAGACAGAGTCCCGCTCTGTCACCCAGGCTGGAATGCAGTGGCGTGCTTGGCTCACTGCAACCTCCTCCTCCCAGGCTCAAGTGATCCTCTCGCCTCAGCTTCCCGAGTAATTGGGACTACAGGTGTGTACCACTGTACCTGGCTAATTTTTGTACTTTTTGTAGTTTTTGTAGAGGTGGGATTTCGCCATGTTGCCCAGGCTGGTCTCTAGCTCCTGAGCTCAAGTCCTGCCTCAGTCGCCCAAAATGCTGGGATTACAGGCTTGACCCACTTCACCCAGCCTGTTTCATTTTTGATAAGCAAAAGTTTGTGAGTCCTAGAAGCCTTTTAAAATAATATTGTACTTAGCCTCAGAATAGGTGAATCTTAAAACCAAAAACTACATATTTTCTATGCTACTATGAAGAAGGTTGTCATTAGTGAATTTGGTACATTGTGTTTTGTTTCACTGTTTATTTAAATGTAAGTAAATAAAAGGAAAGTGACCAATATTTAATGTATAGCCCTTTCAAATTAACTGTGAACAAAACCATAATCCTAAAAGGTTATACTATTCAACCCAAACATAAATGACAATGTGATGTGTTAGGGTCTCCCCACCATAGACTTTAGATTTTTTTCTTTCTTTTGATACATTATTTGATTGGTATCAGATAAGATACTTGGGAAGTAAAAAGCACTTTTATGTTTTGATGTCTTAGAAGAAGAAGAAAAGAACGAGAAAAGACAAAAACTTGTGAGAAAAAAACAACAAGAAGCACAAGGAGAGAAGGTAAGGCAGAATTTTTAGAGACTTTATGCGTAGAGAAATACAAAAATCTCTGAGGCAATTAAAATTAAGGGCTGTTGCTTCTTTGTGCTAAGATTTAAAAAAAATATAATGAGGTCAAATTCACGTGATATAAATTGACCATTTTATTTTACTTATTTATTTTTGAAATGGAGTCTTGCTCTGTCACCTAGGCTGGAATGCAGTGGTGAAATCTCGGCTCACTGTAATCTCCGCCTCCCAGGTTCAAGTGATTCTCCTGCCTCTGCCTCCCAAGTAGCTGGGATTACAGGCACGCACCACCACACCCAGCTAATTTTTGTATTTTTAGTAGAGATATTGTTTCGCTATGTTGACCAGGCTGGTCTTAAACTCCTGACCTCAGGTGATCCACCTGCCTTGGCCTCCCAAAATGCTGGGATTACAGGCATGAGCCACCATGCCCAGCCAAAATTGACCATGCTGTTCAGTGACATTTAGTACATTCACAAGGTTGTACAACTACCACCTCTGTTCCATCTTCTGTAAAGAAAACCGTATACTCTTTAAACAGTCACTCCCCACTCTTCCCTCATCGCATCCTCTGGAAACCACCAATCTGCTTTCTGTTGTTATGGATTTACCTATTGTGGATGAATAATATTCCATTGAATAGATATACCACTTTTTTTTTTTTTTTTTTTTTGAGACTGGGCCTCTCTCTGTTGCCCAGGCTGGGGTGGAGTGGTACAACCATACCTCACTGTCGCCTCAAATTCCTGGGTTCATGGGATCTTCCTGCCTCAGCTTCCTGGGTAGCTGGAACTACAGGCACACACACACCACCATGCTCAGCTAATTTTTAAAAAATTTTGGGCCAGGCATGGTGGCGCACGCCTGTAATCCCAGCACTTTGAGAGGCTGAGACGGGTGGATCACGAGGTCAAGAGATCGAGACTATCCTGGCCAACAAGGTGAAACCCCGTCTCTACTAAAAATACAAAAATTAGCTGGGCGTGGTGGCAGGCACCTGTAGTCCCAGCTACTTGGGAGACTGAGGCAGGACAATCACTTGAACCCAGGAGCCAGAGATGGCAGTGAGTGGAGACTGCACCACTGCACTCCATCCTGGGTGACAGAGTGAGACTCCATCTCAAAACAAAAACAAAAACAAAGGATGTTGGCTTCCCTCTCCAGATTTAAGATCTGAAATTCTAAAGATGGCACTTGGTTTCCCATTTGTGACAAATCCTTGGAGTTGCCATACTGGCATTCAATTTGAATCAGGATAGGAAAAGTAGATCCTCCCATTCTCTCAGGAAATGGGATTGTTCCCAGCATGAAAACCACAACCTGGTTGATACTTTCATAATCAGGCAGGTCAAAAACAAATGCCTGTCCAGCTTGCTGTCCAGCTGTCGGCACGAGCCTCCCCGCAACCAAGCAGCCAAACAGGGTGGCAGTGGCTCTGTTCAGCCAGCAGGGTTCTTACTTGGTTCTTATTTACAACTTTATAGACAGTGTACATTTTTAGGAACATTAATGGATAGTAACAACACCTAATTTGTTGTTTTCAACAGGCCAGCAAATACATAGAGAATGTTTTAAAACCTCACCAGGAAATGAAATTGAGAAAACTGGAGGAGCGCTTTTATCAAATGACGGGTGAAGCCTGGAAATTAAGCAGTGGTCACAAACTTGGGGTTGGAAAATATTCTCATTTTATATTTTGAATCCTCTTACTATGTTTCCTATTACATGATTGATTTTTAATTGAAAATGATGTTAGACTGCTTTTAGGAGTTTTTATTGATAATGATTGTATATCAGTTTTTGTTCAGCATACTTGTTTATTACATGGTTAAGGGGTTGGTCCTTTTTTTTTTTTTTGAGATGGAGCCTTGCTCTGTTCCCCTAGGCTGGAGTTCAGTGGCACAATCTCGGCTCACTGCAAGCTCCGCCTCCCAGGTTCATGCCATTCTCCTGCCTCAGCCTCCTGAGTAGCTGGGACTACAGGCGCCCGCCACCATGCCCAGCTAATTTTTTGTATTTTTAGTAGAGATTGGGGTCTCACCGTGTTAGCCAGGATGGTCTCAATCTCCTGACCTCATGATCCGCCCGCCTCAGCCTCCCAAAGTGCTGGGATTACAGGTGTGAGCCACTGAGCCCAGCTGGTCTTTGTTTTTAAAAGACAGTCTCTCTCTGTTGCCCTGGCTGGGGTGCAGTGGCACGATCATAGCTCACTGCAGCCTCAAACTCCAGGGCTCAAGGGATCCTCCTGCCTCAGCTTCTTAAGTAGCCGGGACTATAGGTGCACCCTACCATGGACTGCACCTGGCTGGTTAAGTGGTTTTTGGTGCCTAAAGAGCATATAACTTGGTTCCTTAAAAAGCTGTTGTGGTGGCTAACGCCTGTAATCCCAGCAATTTGGGAGGATGAGGCAGGCAGATTGCTTGAGACGAGGAGTTTGAGACCAGCCTGGGCAACATAGGAAGACCCTGTCTCTACAAAAAAAAATTAAAAATTAGCCAGACGTGGTAGTGTGTGGCTGTAGTCTCAGCTACTTGGGAGGTTGAGGCAGGAGGATCACTTGAGCCCAGGAGGTCAAGAGGCTGCAGTGAGCTGTGACTGTACCACTGCACTCTAGGCTGGGAGACAGAGCAAGACCCTTTCTCCAGAAAAAAAAAAAAAAAAAAAAAGACTGACTGTGACATAAGATAGTCTTTAAAACTGTCAAATAAATTGTTATTGTCTTATATGAGGACAAGAACATTCTGATCTTTCCTCAAGTCAAGATCTCCAAGGTATTAAGCTCAGGTTATATATGTTATTATATATTATATATTCTGATTTTTAAGTCAAATTAAACTTTGGTTATGTTTTCCTTCAGCATTGAATATGAATTTTGTCAGTTTCTATAGAGGTTTACAATTTTAAATTTTCTTTTTTTTTTTTTTTTTTTGAGGCTGAGTCTCACTCTGTCGCCCAAGCTGGAGTGCAGTGGCACCATCTCAGCTCAATGCAACCTCTGCCTCTCAGGTTCAAGCAATTCTTCTGCCTCAGCTAATTTTTGTTTTTGAGACAGAGTCTCTCTCCATCGCCCAGGCTGGAGTGCAGTGGTGCGATCTCAGCTTACTGCAACCTCCGCCTCCTAGGCTCAAGCGATTTTCCTGCATCAGTCTCCCACGTAGCTGGGATTACAGGTACCTGCCACCGCGCCCAGCTAATTTTTGCATGTTTTTTTAGTAGAGATGGGATTTCACCATGTTGGCCAGGCTGGTCTCTAACTCCTCACCTCCAGTGATCTGCCCACCTCGGCGTTCCGAAATGCTGGGATTACAGGCGTGAGCCACCATACCCGGCCAATTTTTGCATTTTTTTAGTAGAGATTGGGTTTCACTGTGTTAGCCAGGCTGGTCTTGAACTCCTGACTTCAGGTGATCTGCCCTCCTCAGTCTCCCAAAGTGCTGGGATTACAGGTGTGAGCCACAGCACCCGGCTCAAGCCTCGTGTTTTCTTGTCCACGGAGATAATGCTTTAATTTTTTGGGTCTCATAATGGCTTGCTAATATTTTTCTACTGATATGCCATCAGGGTAAAAAAAAGGAAAAAGGAAAAACAATTGTGAATAGAATAAAGTTGATTGAAAACATCTCTTTAGAAATTATCTGTTGTGTTTGACCAGGGTGATGAAGGTACAAGTCAGACATCTTTTGAAACATCAAACAGAGAAGCAGCAAAGAGCCAGAACGTGCCTAAACCTTTAACTGAATTTCCATCTCCTGCTGAACAGCCCACATGCAAGGAGGTAAAGTACTTCATGCCTCTCATTGAATTGTGTCTGTGTGCAGTTAGGAGTATTGAACTCTGGGTGAGGTGGTATACTGGGTGAAGATCAGGACTGGCCTTTCATCCAGATGGTGTCTTCCCACTGCCTTACAAAGCAATCACCCCAGAATAGGCCGGGCATGGTGGCTGACACCTGTAATCCCAACACTTTGGGAGGCTGAGGCCGATGGAGGTTGAGGCCAGGAGTTTGAGACCAGCCTGGCCAACATGGTGAAACCCTATCTCTATTTAAAAAAAGAATAATTTTCCCTGTTCAATATTAATAATGTTCTGAATCCAACTTGGAAGCAATAAAGAGAAATGATAATAGGTTTAGAAAATACTCAGTTCTTAGCCAGGCATGGTGGCTCACGCCTGTAATCCCAGCACTTTGGGACACGAAGGCAGGCAGATCACCTGAGGTCAGGAGTTCAAGACCAGCCTGGCCAACATGGTGAAACCCCATCTCTACTAAAAATACAAAAAAATTAGCTGGGCGTGGTGGCAGGCACCTGTAATCCCAGCTACTGAGGAGGCTGAGACAGGAGAATCGCTTGAACCTGGGAGGTGGAGGTTGCAGTGAGCCAAGATTGCACTATTGCACTCCAGCCTGGACAACAGTAGTGAAACTCCATCTCAAAAAAAAAAACAAAAAACAAAAAGGGCTGGGCGTGGTGGCTCATGCCTGTAATCCCAGTAGTTTGGGAGGCCGAGGTGGGTGGATCACGAGGTCATGAGTTCAAGACCAGTCTGGCTAAGATGGTAAAACCCCATCTCTACTAAAAATACAAAAATTAGCCAGGTGCAGTGGCAGGCGCCTGTAATCCCAGCTACTCAGGAGGCTGAAGCAGGAGAATCTCTTGAACCCAGTGGGGTGGAGGTTGCAGTGAGCCTAGATTGCACCACTGCACTCCAGCCTGCACGACAGAGTGAGACTCCGTCTCAAAAAAAAAAAAAAAAAAGAATTGATATTTTTTCTTTGTTTTTTTGAGACAGAGTCTGATTCTGTCGCCCAGACTGGAGTACAGTGGTGAAATCTCAGCTCACTGCAGGCTCTGCCTCCTGGGTTCACACCATTCTCACCATTCTCCTGCCTCAGCCTCCCGAGTAGCTGGGACTACAGGCGCCCACCACCACACCCGGCTAATTTTTTGTATTTTTAGTAGAGACGGGGTTTCACCATGTTAGCCAGGATGGTCTCAATCTCCTGACCACGTGATCCGCCCGCCTCGGCCTCCCAAAGTGCTGGGATTACAGGCGTGAGCCACCGTGCCCGGCCACAAATGTCTTAATGAAAGAAAATGGTCTAAATATCTGGATTATTTTATTTTTATTTTTTTGAGACAGAGCCTCACTCTGTCACCCAGGCTGGAGTGCAGTGGCACAGTCATGGCTCACTGCAATCTCTGCCTCCTGGGTTCAGGAGATTCTCATGCCTCAACCTCCTGAGTAGCAGGATTACAGGTGTGCGCCACCACACCTAGCTCATTTTTGTATTTTTAGTAGAGATGGGGTATCACCATGTTGGCCAGTCTGGTCTCAAACTCCTGACCTCAGGTGATCTGCCTGCCTCAGCCCCCGAAAGTTCTGGGATTACAGGCGTGAGCCACCGCACCCAGCCCAATATCTGGATTCTTAATAGATTAATGGAAATAGGGAAACATGAGTAAAGGACAAAAGCAACCAAAGTAAATGGTTTCTGGCAGTCACCTGGGAGTGTGAGTGACAAAAAGTTCATATTCATGTTAAAATGTGTATATGGGCCAGGCGCGGTGGCTCACGCCTGTAATCCCAGCACTTTGGGAGGCTGAGGGAGGCGGATCACAAGGTCAGGAGGTCGAGACCATCCTGGCTAACACGGGGAAACCCCATCTCTACTAAAAAATACAAAAAATTAGCCGGGCATGGTGGCAGGCGCCTGTAGTCCTAGCTACTTGGGAGGCTGAGACAGGAGAATGGCGTGAACCCAGGAGGCAGAGCTTGCAGTGAGCTGAGATCGCGCCACTGCACTCCAGCCTGGGCGACAGAGTGAGACTCCGTCTCAGAAAAATAAATAAATAAAATAAAATGTGTATATGTTTGAAGCAAAATAATTTTGGGGTCTTATTGAATTTTTTTTTTTTTTTTTTTTTTTTTTTTTTTAAGACGGAGGCTTGTTCTGTCACCCAGGCCAGAATGCAGTGGCACAGCCTCAGCTCACTGCAACTTCTGCTTCGTGGGTTCCAAGCGATTTGCCTGCCTTAGCCTCCTGAGTAGCTGGGATTATGGGCACCCGCCATCATGCCTGGATAATTTTTGTATTTTTGTAGAGATGGGGTTTCACCATGTTAGCCACGATGATCATGAACTCTTGACCTCAAGTGATCCACCCGCCTCGGCCTCCCAGTGTGTCGGGATTACAGGCATGAACCACTGCGCCCAGCTGATACATGTTAATATTTATCCTGTTTTTATATGTATGTATGTGTATATGCATACACAATCATATATATATATATATTTTTTTTTTAAAGTGACAGGGTCTTGCTTTGTTGCAATGGTTGGCCTTGAACTTCTGAGCTCAAGTGATCCTCCTGCCTCAGCCTCCTGAGTTGCTGGGATTATGGACATGAGCCACTGCATCTGGCTTGCTTTTTTACATAGTACATTTTTATATATTAGTAATATTTTGGAACATAATATATGCAAAATCCTTTAAGTATGTATAGATTGGGAGCTATTATCTCAAATCCTATTTTTATGATTAATTTTTAGCACACTTGCCCAAAAATGTTTATTAATTGAACTATTTTCATTATAAACTCTTTATAGATATATAAAGAAAAGATAATAAGTAAGCTTAGATGTGTGTCTAAACTCTGTATTGAGAGGAACTCTTCTCATTGACACTTTTGCTTGTTGAACATGTTTACATTCCTCTTACCAATACTTTTCTTTAGATTCCTGATTTACCTGAAGAACCTTCTCAAATAGCAGAAGAAGTAAGTCTATTTTTCTCTTCGAAAATTAAACTTATTTTCTATTTTCTTTGCTTAACATCCATTAAATATGTCTTATCTAAACTTGGGTTTAGAAAGAAATGATAGCATAAGTGTTCATGTGATTATACTGTAACTAGGTCTTTTTTAGAACATAGAGACAGGGTCTCACTATGTTGCCTAGGCTGGCCTTGAACTCCTGGGCTCAAGTGATCCACCCGCCTCAGTCTCCTGGGTAGCTGGGTCTTACTTGGAATGTAGTGTAGTATCAAATTCCTCAACATGAGTCCTATTTTGCAAGCCTGCTGTCTGCTGAGTTGTCTTTTTTTTTGTTTTGTTTTGAGATGAAGTCTTGCTCTTGTCACCCAGGTTAGAGTGCAATGGCATGATCTCAGCTCACTGCAGCCTCCGCCTCCTGAGTTCAAGTGATTCTCCTGCCTCAGCCTCCCAAGTAGCTGGGATTACAGGCATCTGCCACCACATCGGGCTAGGTTTTGTATTTTTAGTAGAGACGGGGTTTTACCATGTTGGCCAGGCTGGCCTGCAACTCCTGACCTCAAGTGATCTGCCTGTCTTGACCTCCCAAAGTGCTGGGATTACACCCACCCACTGCCTCAGGCATAGGACACATGTGGGCTTTTCCAGAACTTTAGGTCAGAAAATGCGTTGCTTACTAAAACAGAATCAAAATAGGCATATGTCCCAGCACTTTGGGAGGCCGAGAGGGGAGGATTACTTCAGCTTAGGAATTCAAGACCAGCCTGGGCAACATAGTGAGATGCTGTCACTACAAAAAGGAAAAAAAAAAAGGAAAAAAAACTAGGCAAATGACTTCAAATTGCAGTTCTCCTTTTCAAAGGAGAAAATGAAGAGGGCAACTACTTTGTAGATGTTTTAATTTAGGGGTGGTTTGCTGTTGGGGGCTGGGCTGGGACTGATCCCCAACTGTGTCAAGCTGCCTTCTTCCCAGTTGCTGGGTCATAGTCCGTGATGCCTTCCTGTCACTGGCCACCCTACTTATAGACACTTCCTAATGTATGGGGAGCACACACATGTCTTGAAAGCCATTAAGTCATTTGGGCAATAAATCCAGAAGGAGAACCTACTTCTTGGGGCTCGGCAACAGTTATACTCCTTGGAAACCTTTTTTTTTTTTTTTTTTTAAAAGAGACAGGCTTTTGCTCTGTCTCATAGGCTGGTGTGTCTTGGCATGATCATAGCTGACTGCATCTTCAACCTCTCAGGCTCAAGTGATCCTCCTACCTTAGCGTCCCAAGTAACTAGGACTGCAGGCATGTGCCACCAGCCCTGACTAATTTTTAAATTAAAAAAAAAATTTTTTTGGTAAAGATTGGGTCTCAATGTTTTGCTCAGGCTGATCTGACTCCTGGTCTCAAGTGATCCTCTCACCTTGGCCTCCCCAAGTGGTGGGATTATAGGTGTGAGTCACTGTGCCTGATGGGAAAGTTTTTTGTTTTTGTTTTTTTTTTTGAGACTGAGTCTCACCGCATTGCTCAAGCTGGAGTGCAATGGCACAATCTCGGCTCTCTGAAACCTCTGCTTCCGGGTTCAAGCCATTCTCCTGCCTCAGCCTCCTGAGTAGCTAAGACCACAGGTGTGCGCCACAACGCCTGGCTTATATTTGTATTTTTAGTAGAGATGGAGTTTCACCATGTTGGCCAGGCTGGTCACGAACTCCTGACCTCAAGTGATCCGCCCACCTCGGCCCCCCAAAGTGCTGGGATTACAGGCCTGAGCCACCGCACCTGGCCTGATTGGAAATATTTTCTAACATAGCTTTCTGAGAGGGAGGGGTGCTGCTCTAAAACCACCACTTATGCATAATATGATACCCACATAACTCCCAGCACAGTTAATGATCATGTTAGTCACAAAGGGTTTCTTGACCGGTGAAAAATAAACACTAATGTGTTATCTTCTCATTTTATAATGTCTTTTTTTTTTTAAACGGAGTCTTGCTCTGTCATCCAGGCCGGGGTGCAGTGGCGTGATCACAGCTTACTGCTGCTTCAGATTCCCTGGGCTCAGGCTATTCTCCCACTTCAACCTCCCAAGTAGCTGGGACTAGAGGCGTGCACCCACATCTAGCTAATTTTTCTATTTTTTGTGGCGGGGGGTGTCTCAAACTCCTGGCCTCAAGTGGTCTGCCTGTCTCAGCCTCCCAAAGTCCTGGGATTACAGGTGTGAGCCACCACCATGCCCTACCTATGTCTTTTAATAATTAGCAAAGCAGCATCTAAGTCGTTTTTAGCTGCTTAGCTGTTTTATGGAATGAAAGGAATTGCAAAGAGCAATGGATCGGAGTTGTTATGTGAATCTTTCTTCCTTAGGTAGTTACTGTTGCTCTCCGATGTCCCAGTGGGAATGTCCTGAGGAGAAGGTTTTTGAAGTCCTACAGCTCACAGGTAAGTGAAGGAATTCACATTTTGAGAAATATCTTTGTTGAATATGGCAGTAGTTTATTCACATGCCGTGGGGAAGGTATGATCATACTGTCATCTGCACCTCCCATCAGGTATGGATAAAGGACATTTCCAGGTACTCCACATTGCAGAAATTTGGCTAACTAGGCATGCCTGCCGGATGTCTCTGAATTGTGATCTCTGCATTCACATTTTACTCATTCTTTCCCTTTGGTGTATTTTTCCTTTGTTGTTTGCTTTCATTACATTTTCATAATTTGATGGGCAAGATGCTTTTAAATCCTTAGGAAGTAGCCACTATTAACTTTAGACTTTTTTTTTTCTTTTAAAAACAATACCGTGGGCTGGGTGCAGTGGCTCATGTCTGTAATCCCAACACTTTGGGAGGCCAAGGCGGGCAGAACACTTGAGGTCAGGAGTTCAAGGCCAGCCTGGCCAACATGGTTAAACCCCATCTCTACTAAAAATAAGAAAATTAGCTGGGCATGGTGGCGAATGCCTGTAATCCCACCTACTAGGGAGGCTGAGGTGGGAGAATCACTTGAACCTGGGAGGCAGAGGTTGCAGTGAGCCGAGATCGTGCCACTGCACTCCAGCCTGGGTGACAGAGCAAGATTCTGTCTCAAAAATAATAAATAATAAAAACAATACTGTGGTTGTTAGTGATAATTTGGAAAACATGGAAAAGTAGAGCGAGAAAAAAATTTGATGTGTAGTCTCATGCCAAAACCAGTTACTAACATTTTGGTATATTTTCATCTCTAAGTACATTTAAACATATGTGTGCATTAAAAATATATGTAAATAATTTTCTGTCCTGTTTGTTGTATTTAACCTTCAATGACAAGAATGCTATAAACCGTAATGGAAAATACTGGATTTGACTACATAAAAATTTCGACCAGGTGCGGTGGCTCATGCCTGTAATCCCAGCACTTTGGGAGGCTGAGGTGGGTGGATCATGAGGTCAGGAGATTGAGACCATCCTAACATGGTGAAAGCCTGTCTCTACTAAAAATACAAAAAAATTAGCCGGGCGTGGTGGTGGGCACCTGTAGTCCCAGCTACTCGGGAGGCTGAGGCAGGAGAATGGCGTGAACCCGGGAGGCAGAGCTTGTAATGAGCTGAGATCACGCCACTGCACTCCAGCCTGGGCGACAGAGTGAGACTCCGTCTCAAAAAAAAAAAAAAAAAATTAAAAATTCCGTAAAGAAACTGTTCATAAAGTTCAGAATTTTTTTTTTTTTTTTTTTTTTTTTTTTTTTTTTTTGAGACAGAATCTTGTGCTGTCACCCAGGCTGGAATGGAGTGGTGTGATCTCTGCTCACTGCAACTTCCATCTCCTGGTCTCAAGCAGTTCTTGTGCCTCAGCCTCCTGAGTAGCTGGGACCAGAGGCACGCACCACCGTTCCTGGCTAATTTTTTATTTTTAGTAGAGATGGGGTTTTGCCATGTTGGCCAGGCTGGTCTCAAACTCCTGGGCTCAAGTGATCCACCCACCTTGGCCTACCCAAGTGTTGGGATTACAGGCGTGACCCACCACGACCAGCCCATTTTACTATTTATGTATGATAGTTATTTTTTATAAGAAACAAATCAAGGAAGAGATAAACATCTCAGTAGACTGGCAGGGAAAGAAACACATGAATATCATGATTTCCCGAAGAAGACTCAGTGATAGATAAATATATGAAAAAAATGTTTGGCCTCACATAGAATCAATGAAGTACAAATAAAATGAAACAGTATTTTCTACTTAACTAGACTGTCAAAGATTAAAAAGAAATAGTACCCAGATTTGGCAAATGCGTTGGGAAAACAGGGATTCTTAAAACTTTAATAGTTTTTTGGCCGGGTACCATGGCTCACGCCTGTAATCCCAGCACTTTGGGAGGCTGAGGCAAGCGGATCACGAGGTCAAGAGATCAGGACCATCCTGGCCAACATGGTGAAACCTTGTCTCTACTAAAAATACAAAAATTAGCCGGACGTGGTGGTACGTGCCTGTAGTCCCAGCTACTCAGGAGGCTGAGGCAGGAGAATCGCTTGAACCCAGGAGGCAGAGGTTGCAGTGAGCCAAGATCGTGCCACTGCACTCCAGTCTGGGAGACAGCAAGACTCCATCACAAAAAACAAAACAAAACAAAACCTTTAATATTTTTTATTTTTTTAAAAATAGAACAGGTCTCACTATGCTGACCAGGCCAATCTTGAACTCCTGGGCTCAAATGATTCTCCTGCCTCATCCTTCCAAAGTGCTGGGATTACAGGTGTGAGCCACTGTGCCTCGCCATCATAACTTGTTAATGTGAATGTAAATAGGATCAGTGTTCCTGACAGATAATTTACTATTATTTTTATTTATTTTTGTGAGATTGGTTCTCACTCTGTCACCAAGGCTGAAGCACAGTGGTGCAATCACAGCTCACTGAAACCTCAACCTCCCCGGACTCAGGTGATCCTTGCACCTCAGCCTCCTGAGTATCTGGGATTACAGGCATGCACCACCAGGCCTGGCTAATTTTTGTATTTTTTGTAGAGACTGGGTTTCGCCATGTTACCCAGGCTGGTCTCAAATTTCTGTGCCATTATATGTTTCGGGAAAAAAAAATTATATATATATATGTGTGTGTGTATATATATAGTTTTGAGACCAAGTCTTGCTCTGTCACCCAGGCTGGAGTGCGGTGGTGGGATCTCGGCTCACTGCAACCTCCGCCTCCTGGGTTCAAATCATTCTCCCTCCTCAGCCTCCTGAGGGCCTGGGATTACAGGTGCCCACCACCACGCCTGGCTAATTTTTGGCTGGGCGCAGTGGCTCACGGCCATAATCCCAGCACTTCGGGAGGCCCAGGCAGGCAGATCACTTGAGGTCAGAAGTTCAAGACCAGCCTGGCCAACATGGTGGAACCCCTTCTCTACTAAAAATACAAAAATTAGCTGGGCATGGTAGTGGGCGCCTATATAATCCAAGCTACTCTAGAGGCTGAGGCAGGAGACTCGCTTAAACCCAGGTGGTGGAGGTTTCAGTGAGCCGAGATCATGCCATCGCACTCCAGCCTGGGTGACAGAGCGAGACTCCCATCTCAAAAAAAAAAAAAAGAATATTCCTATCTCTAAACTCATGGCAAGCTATTTTCCTTTAAGTTCTAGAAAGTTTCTTTGAAAGGTATGAAAATTCTGTCTCATTACTCCTAGGGATATGATTTTACATTGACAAAATTATAAAATGTTATGGTGGTCTAAAGGGACACGGTGTGTAAAGTATTTGATAATGACTAAGCCAAGCTTTTCATCTTCTAGGTCTTATTTGACTGGATGACGAGAATTGGGTACCACATATCTCTATACAGCCTTTCTACTTCCTTTCCCAGACGGCCTCTGGCAGTGGAGGGAGGCCAGTCGCTGGAGGACATAGGAATAACTGTGGACACTGTACTCATCCTGGAGGAGAAGGAGCAGACCAACTAGGAAAGAAGGGAGAGCTCCCTGTTTGCATGAAGTCAGTTATGCCATGACCTTCTGGCACAATAAAGGCTTCACTTTCAAATCACACCATACCTTGACTGAGCTTCATGGCAGTAAACTTTGAACATTGATATCCATGGGAATAGGATTAGAAAAGGATTGCTTTCTATATATAATAATCTGTGGACTGTGCCATTTTACAGTGTACCAAATGAGAATGAGGTTGAAATGTATGCAGTAAGGTACTCAGTAATTGGTATTTTTTCCCAGCTGACATGATTTCTCAGTGTTAGAAAACAAACCCATAGAACTTTCCTTTCTGCCTCTTCAATCCCTCTTACCACACAATATTTCATGATTCAAATTCTTCAAAGTCTTATATGCAGGATGTTTATTCTGCTGTATTTCTGTGAAATTAAAAACTTGGAGGAAGCTTCAAAGCTCTTGGAGGCTTTAAAGTTCTTTCTGTTGGGTATGCATTACAGTTTACTTAACTGATGTTTGCGATTTATATAATTTTGCCTTGTATTAAATGTTACAAAGTTCCAAATGAATCAGTATTTTAAAAAATAAAACTATGAAAGCATTAAAATATAGGTGAATTTTTAAAACTGTGTCTCATCATTTCCCTCTCTTGCTTATAAGCCTATAATGATAAAGTCATGCACTGTAACACCAAGTTCAGACTCCAAGTGTGGTTATAAAAGGCTTTTAACTTTGTTCTACTCACTCCTTTTTTTTCTCATGCTCTGTTTTAAAAGTCTGCTCAGGCCAGGTGTGGTGGCTCACGCCTGTAATCCCAGCACTTTGAGAGGCCGAGGCGGGCAGATCATGAGGTGAAGAGATTGAGACCAGGCAGGGCACAGTGGCTCACGCCCATTATCCCAGCACTTTGGGAGGCCAAGGCGGGTGGGCCATGAGGTCAGGAGTTCAACACCAGCCTGGCCAAGATGGTGAAATCCCATCTCTACTAAAAATACAAAAATTAGCCAGGTTGAGTAGCAGGCGCCTGTAATTCCCAACTACTTGGGAGACTGAGGCAGGAGAATCGCTTGAACTCGGCCAGCAGAGGTTTCAGTGAGCTTAGATCATGCCCCTGCACTCCAGACGGCGACAGTGAGACTGTGTCTCAAAAAAAAAAAAAAAGAGTTCAAGACCACCCTGACCAACATGGTGAAACCCCACCTCTACTAAAAATACAAAAATTGGCTGGGCGCAGTGGCTCATGCTTGTAATCCCAGCACTTTGGGAGGCCGAGGCGGGCAGATCACGAGGTCAGGAAATTGAGACCATCCTGGCTAACACAGTGAAACCCTGTCTCTACTAAATATACAAAAAATTAGCCGGGCATGGTGGCTGGCGCCTGTAGTCCCAGCTACTCATGAGGCTGAGGCAGGAGAATGGCGTGAACCCGGGAGGCGGAGCTTGCAGTGAGCCGAGATCGCGCCACTGCACTCCAGCCTGGGCGACAGAGCAAGACTCTGTCTCAGAAAAAAAAAGAAAATACAAAAATTAGCTTGGAGTGGCAGCGTGCGCCTGTAATCCCAGCTACTCGGGACGCTGAGGCAGGAGAATCGCTTAAACCCAGGAGGCGGAGATTGCATTGAGCCTAGATCTCGCCACTGCACTCCAGCCTGGCGACAGAGCAAGACTCGTCTCAAAAAAAAAAAAGATCTGCTCATCTGGCTCTCCTGGGCATTCCCTTTATACCCTTCTGTAGAATTTATCACACCGTATTATAGCTATGTATTGTTTTCTCAATAGGCAATTCCTCAAAGGCAGGGACTGTCTTTTTTTGCCCCCAGAAGTACCTACTGTATGTTAGATACTTAATACTTCTTTGAAAATAAACAGTAAGTTGTCTCAACCTTAAATTAGTGGTGGGAGGGCAGGTTGGTTCTAGAATATCTCACACCGAAAAAAATGAGGCCAAGCGTGGTGGCTTATGCCTGTAACCCCAGCACTTTGGGAGGGCAAGATGGGCAGATTGCTTGAGCCTAGGAGTTCAAGACCAGCCTGGGCAACATGGTGAAACCCTGTCTCTACAAAGAATACAAAATACAAAAATTACAGAATACAAAAATTAGCCAGGCATGGTGGCACATGCCTGTAGTCCCAGCTACTAGGGAGGCTAAGGTGGGAGGATCACTTGAGTCTCAAAAAAAAAAAAAAAAAAAGTGGTAGTACATCACTTCTGAGATTAGGTTATAATAGACCATGGCTGTCCTGGTGGTCTCTCTTGGGTCCCTCGCTCTAGGGGAAGAAGTCCTGTTAGTGGCCCCATGGAGAGGCCCACACAGCAAGGAACTGAAGCTTCCTGCCCACAGCAACGAGAGAAAGCTTAGAGGTAGCTCTCAGGTCCCAGCCAAGTCTTCAGAGCTGGCCACTCTGGCCAACAGCTTGAGTACAACTGCACGCAAGCCTCAAGCCGGAACCACTGGGCTAGGATGCTGCCAGATTCTGAACTCTGAGGATTTGTGAGGTAATTTGTGAGGCAGCTAAGTTTTGAGTTCATTTGTAATGGAGCAATATATAACAGATTTGTGTATCTGTTAGCAAGGTGCTGCCATAACAAAACCCTCCAATGCAGGAGTGGCTTTGGAATCAGGCAGTGGGCTTTGAGGAGAGTGCTGCTGAAAGCCCACAGGGCTTTGAAACTGTGGATAAAAGCCTCACAGTTGGAAGCGGGCATGGTGGTCCACAGCTACTCAGGAGGCGAACGTAGGAGGATTGCTTGGTCCAGGAATTTGAGGACAGACTGGGCAACATAGCAACACCCCTATCTCTAAAAAATATTTTTTTTGTTTAGGCATGGCGGCTCATGCCTGTAATCTCAGCACTTCAGAAGGCCAAGGCGGACAGATCACCTGAGGCCAGGAGTTCGAGACCACTCTGGCCAACATGGCAAAACCCCATCTCTACTAAAAATACAAAAATTAGCTGGGTGTGGTGGCAGGTTCCTGTGGTCCTAGCTACTTCGGAGGCTGAGGCATGAGAATTACTTGAACCTGGGAGTATTCCCGGGAGCTGGAGAAAGGGAAGTCCTGGTGAGAGGCAGTAAGTTCAGCAACCCTGTCACCCACAGTTGTGTGGAAAGTGGAAAATACAGCTAGCTAATGAATGAGTGATTTAGCTAAATCTGTTTCCAACTAGAGTGAAAATGCCATTGGTTTCTTCTTGCCACTTTAATAAAATAAGACAGGAATGAAATAAGCTAAAGAAAGAACTGTTATAAAAGAAACCAGGGCTCACTGGTTTAGAAGATTCACAGCTTCTCCAGGTGGCAAACGATTACACTAACATTTAGAAGTGACTTCAGAGCAAAGATTAAATTTGGAACACTCAGGAAAATATGGTTTAAAGATTAAAGTGAGGGTGTAACTATAAAATCCTTTGTTAAAACTGGAGAAGACAAAGGTGGGCCAGGCACAGTGGCTCACGCCTGTAATCCTAACACTTTGTGAGGCCGAAGTGGGAGGATTGCTTGAGTGCAGGAGTTCGAGACCAGCATGGGCAAGATGGTAAGACCCCATTTCTGCAAAAAATAATTAGCCCGGCACAAAGGCATGTGCCTGTAGTCCCAGCTGCTTGGGAAGATAAGGTGGGAGTTTTGCTGGGGCCCAGAGATTGAAGCTGCAGTGAGCCAAGACCATGCCACTGCACTCCAGCCTGGGCAACAGAACAAGACCTTGTCTCTAAAAGAAAAAAGAAAAATCAAAGATGATGCCTCAATACGACTCATAGAAGACAAAGTTTAAAAAAGAATTACATCGGGCCAGGCACGGTGGCTCACGCCTGTAATCCCAGCACTTTGGGAGGTCGAGGCGGGCGGATCACGAGGTGAGGAGATCGAGACCATCCTGGCTAACACGGTGAAACCCTGTCTCTACTAAAAATACAAAAAATTAGCCGGGCGAGGTGGCGGGCGCCTGTAGTCCCAGCTACTCAGGAGGCTGAGGCAGGAGAATGGCGTGAACCCCGGGGGGCGGAGCCTGCAGTGAGCCGAGATCACGCCACTGCACTGTCGCCTGGGCGACAGCGAGACTCCGTCTCAAAAAAAATAATAATAATAATAAAATAATTACATCAGCAGTAACCTGGTCAACTTGAACTGAAAGAGACAAAGTAAAAAAAAAAAAAACAGGCCTTGAGATTTCTAAGATTCTACAGGCAGGAAACAAGGTGAGAAAAATGGTTTGCTATAAATCCGCACCATCTTTCATGTAAAAGTATGACTCCTAAGATGAAATCAAGTCCTCCCAGGGCAGAGTCAACAGTCTGGAAAGTCATTTCCTGGCAGGAGTATCACTGGGTTCCAGTGCTTACCCAGCTGGATTTCAGAACTGCTTATGGTCCAGCAGTGTGTATGCCTTTCATTTGCAGCCTTTCTGAACAGGAGCATCTGGGCATCAAGTAACTGTCCCACCATTGCATGCTGGGTGTTTGGAGGGTGATAACTTGTCTAGTTCTCAGCCTTGCAGATCAGGAAGAACTGTCTTAGAGCTGTACCTGAGAACCCTAGGGTCGTCATCTGCCCCTGGACCTAACATAGATAAGATGGACTCTCAGCTGATGCTGTGAGCTGATGGGACTGTCTTGTTCCTTGGGAGGGAGTGAATGTACTTACATGTGGGAGGACTGTGGATTTTCAGGGGATAGAGGGCAGAGTGGGAGCCAGCCTCCAAGACAGACCTCAATGATCCCTCTCTCCTGATATTCAGACCTTGTGCCGTCATCCGTTCCCACAGTGTGCCATGGTTGATCTATAAGACCAATAGAATTAGCCAGGCACGGTGGCTCACGCCTGTAATCCCAGCACTTTGGGATGCCAAGGCAGGCGGATCATGAGGTCAAGAGATCAAGACTATCCTGGCCAACAAGGTGAAACCCCATCTCTACTAAAAACACAAAAATTAGCTGGGCGTGGTGGTGCGCACCTGTAGTCTCAGCTACTTGGGAGGCTGAGGCAGAATTACTTGAACCTAGGAGTCAGAGGTTGCAGTGAGCCGAGATCGTGCCACTGCACTCCAGCCTGGCTACAGAGCAAGACTCCGTCTCAAAAAAAAAAAAAAAAAAAAAAAACAAACCAAACCAAACCAAAACAAAACAAAAAACACCAACAGAATTAACCAGAAGTCATGGTATGTCTCTTCCTAGGTTAGATGATAAAGGACTGCACTTCTTTTGGTTCTCTATCCCTGTCTTCTGTCTTGCTGTAGCTGAAACCATGTTAGTGCACCAGGGAGGACCACGTGCCAAGGAACTGGAGCCTCATTGCCAGTAGCTCCACGAGCCAGCTGGGAGTGAATCCTGCAGCCTCATGACAGACCTCGAGCCAGAACCATTCAGCTGAGCTGCTCCTGGAGCCCAGACCCACAGAAACTAGGGGAGATAATGAATGCTGTTTTGTAATTGCCCAGTGGCTTTCTCCTGCTGTCAGCACAAACAGAAATCAATTCACTGAGGCCACAGCTTTGCAGCAAAGGGAGTGTAACTGATATGAGGCCAACCACGCAGAAGAGGGAGTTAGTACTCAAGGATAGTTTGGTGGGCAGAGGGCTAGGAAATAGGGAATGTTGATCGGTTGGGGATGGACTCATAGGGGTGTCGAAAACGGTCCTGGTGGCTGAGTCCCCCTCTGGGTGGGGCCACAGGGCCTGTTGAGTCACAAGTTGCAAGCCCAGGTGTGGTCAGTCAGTCGCCTGAATGCAAAAGTCTGCTAAAACGTCTCAAAAGACCAATCTTAGGTTCTACAATAGTGATGTTAATTACAGGGGCAACTGTGGAGGTTGCAAATCTTGTGACCTCAGAACAATGGCTGGTTACCATCTAATAACTCCATATTAGCAGAATTCAGGCCACTCTCATAATCCTAACCTCGTGGACTTTCATTAGTTTTATGAAGGCAGTTTAGTTTTGGGAAGGGCTAGTATCACCCTTGTTTAAATGAACTAAACTCCTTCCAAGATTAACTTGGCCTATGCCAGGAATGACCAAGGACAGCTTGGAGGTTACAAGCAAGATGAAGTCAACTATGTCAGATTTCTCTTACTGTCTTAATTTTGCAAAGGCAGTTTCTCTTTAAGCTGTTATGTTTTGGGAACCTGTGTTATGTGGCAATAGATAGCTCTTTATAGGAAGTATTCAGGGCATTTTCCCCAACAATATGAAAAGGCCCTTAGGAACGACATTTACTTTTCTGGGTAGATGGTTTCGTTTCTCTAGCTGTTGATATCTCTTAATATCTCTTTTTTTTTTGTTTTGAGACAGGGTCTCGCTCTGTCACCTTGGCTGAAGTGCAGTGGTACAATCACGGCTCACCACGGCCTTGGCCTCCTGGGCTCAAACGATTCTCCTGCCTTAGCCTCCTGAGTAGCTGGGACTGCAAGCACATGCCACCTTGCCCAGCTAAGTTTTTAAAATTTTGTGGAGACAAGGTTTCGCTATCTTGCCCAGACTGCTATCAAACTGCCTGTCTTGACCCTCTCAAAGTGCTGGGATCACAGGTGTGAGCCACTGCACCTGGCCCACAGACTTCCATAGGCTCTATTTTTTTTTTCCTTATAGATGTATTTGTCTCTCTCTCTCTCCACATATATACTTATTTATTTCAATGGTTTGTGGTGTTTGATTACATGAATAAGTTTGTTTGTTTGTTTTGAGACAGAGTTTCGCTCTTGTTGCCCAGGCTGGAGTGCAATGGCGCGATCTCAGCTCACTGCTACCTCTGCATCCTGGGTTCAAGTGGTTTTCCTGCCTCAGCCTCCTGAGTAGCTGGGATTACTGGCATACGCCACCACGCCTGGCTAATTTTTGTATTTTTAGTAGAGGCAGGGTTTCTCCATGTTGGTCAGGCTGGTCTCGAACTCCTGACCCTAGGTGATCTGCCCACCTTGGCCTCCCAAAGTGCTGGGATTACAGGCATGAGCCACCATGCCTGGCCTCAGGTTTTTTTTTTTTTTTTTTTTTGAGATGGAGTCTTGCTCTGTCGCCAGGCTAGAGTGCAGTGGCACGATCTTAGCTCACTGCAACCTCCGTTTCCTGGGTTCAAGCAATTCTGTCTTAGCTTCCCAAGTAGCTGGGATTACAGGTGCTCACCACCATGCCTTGCTAATTTTTGTATTTTTAGTAGAGATGGGGTTTCACCATATTGGTCAGGCTGGTCTTGAACTCCTGACCTCAGGTGATCCGCTTGCCTTGGCCTCCTAAAGTGCTGGGATTACAGGTGTGAGCCACCATGCCCGGCCAAATAAGTTCTTTAGTGGTGATTTCTGAGATTTTGGTGTACGCATCACCTGAGCAGTGTACACTGTACCCAACGTGTAGTCTTTTGTGCCTCAACCCCCTCCCACCTTTTCCCTGGAGACCCCAAAGTCCATTGTATCATTCGTATGATAGGCTCTATTTTCCATTGTCCCTCCACATCCGTTTTCAAGGATTTTGAGTACAGAAAATGATTATCACCTAAAAAGTGGTCTTTTATACAGCAAAAATTTCAGTAAATAATTCATAACATTTGTGGAATGGTTCTCCTCTGCCCCTTCTCCCCAGTTCTTAACATAAAAATCATTAGAGCCATTTCTTGGCATGGTGATGCAGATATTTTTCTTCAACAGAAAGGACAAACATCAGTTGCATGTATAACTAAAGGGCTAAAAATAGAGATGCTTAATTGTTTCCTTAGTTAGAAAAGCAGCATTCTTCCTCTGGATTTAGGGAAAGGAACTACTGATGCTTTAAGTCTTTAGGTTCTTGGCTAATTACACTTTTTTGTGTGTGTGTGTTTGCTGTAGCCCTCTTGCAATGAGATGGAAAAATTAGAAACATATGATTAAGGCCAGACATGGTGGCTCACACCTGTGATCCCAACACTTTGGGAGGCTGAGGCAGAAGGATTGCTTGAGCCCAGAAGATTGAGACCAGTCTGGGCTACTGTATTAGTCCATTTTCATACTGCTATAAAGATACTACCCGAGGCTGGGTAATTTATAAAAAGGTTTAATTGACTCACAGTTCCGCAGGGCTGGGGAGGCCTCAGGAAACTTACAATCATGGTGGAAGGGGCAGCAAACATGTTCTTCACAGGTGGCAGGAGACAGAAAATTGAGGAGGGAAGGGGAAAGAGCCCCTTATAGAAACATCAGATCTTGTGAGAATTCACTATCACAAGAACAGCATGGGGAAACCGCCCCCATAATCCAATCACCTACCTTCCTCCACATATGGGGATTGCAGGTCCCTCCCTCCACACACAGGGATTACAATTCAGGATGAGATTCGGGTGGGAACACAGCCAGACCATATTAGCAACCAGGTGAGACCCCATCGCTACAATTTTTTTTTTTAATTAGCCAGGCGTGGTTGCCTGCACCTGTAGTCTCAGCTACTCTGGAGACTGAGGTGGGAGGATCACTGGAGCCCAACAGGTTGAGGTTGCAGTGAGCCATGATCTCACCTCTGTGCTCCAGCCTGGGTGACAGAGTGAGATCATGTCTCAATCATCATCATCATCATCTGGGGCAGCACATGCAGATACAGATGAGTAAATATTAAAGCTAAGGGATTACCTGGGCATGGTAGCTCACATCTGTGTTCCCAACATTTTGGGAGGCCGAGGCGGGCGGATCACCTGAGGTCAGGAGTTCGAGACCAGCCTGGCCAACATGGTGAAACCAATCTCTACTAAAAACATAAAAATTAGCTGGGCATGATGGTGGGCACCTGTAATCCCAGCTATTTGGGAGGCTGAGGCAGGAGAATCGGTTGAACCCAGGAGGTGGAGGTTGCAGTGAGCCGAGATCACACCATTGCACTCCAGCCTGGAAGACAAGAGTAAGACTCCATCTCAAAAGATCTAAGGGACAGGTACATGAGGATATTTTATACTTTTCTACTTCTGTATAATATTTAATGATTAAATGTTAAAAAGTATCAGCAGGCTGAAGATTAGAAAGGCTAACTTGTAAATTTGTCAAGTGCTCTATGAGAAAGCTCTGACTTTAAAAAGCTTTAGTTTTTGTTGTTTTTTTTTTGAGACAGTGCCTGTCACCTGGGCTGAAGCGCAGTGGCACAATCACAGCTCACTGCAGCTTCAACCTCCCCAGGCTCAAGCCATCCTCCCACCTCAGCCTCCCGAGTAGCTGGGACTTTTACCTGATAGAGTTGTTAAGGTTCTTGGCGTGTTGAACAGAGAATTGAACAAAATGCACGAAGTAACAAAAGAATGAAACGAGGGAAGACAAAGCAACAGAAGAACAGAGTAGGGAAAACAGACTTATTGAAGACAATTCACAGAGTAAGAGTGAGCTCGAACAAGCGGCTCAAGAGCCTCCTTAATTAGGATTTTTATCAAGCCCAAGGAACCTGGCAACACCCCACGGTGCCCTAGAGAGGCCTCCAATTGGCTACACCCCATGAAGGATTGGCCTGCAACCCAGCAGAGGCTGAAGTGCCTTGTTATGATGGGAGGGAGGATGTGGCCTATATGCTGCACCTGCCGCTCTCCTGCTTATAGGAGCTGGCTGCACCTGCTGTTCTTTTGCTTATGAGAACTGGCTGCACCTGCCGAACCCCTGTTATCCTAATTCTCTATTCTCCTGCCACAGGACCACGGGTGTGTGCCATCACGCCTGGCTATTTATTTATTTATTTATTTATTTTCAGATAGCGTCTCACCCTGTGGCCCAGGCTGTAGTGCAATGGCACGATCTCGGCTCACTGCACCCTCCGCCTCCTGGGTTCCAGCGATTCTCCTGCCTCAGCCTCCACAACCTAGTTGATTTCTCTCATGTAAAAGCTTACAGGGGCTGGGCGGTGACTCACGCCTGTAATCCCAGCACTTTGGGAGGCCGAGGTGGACAGATCACTTGAGGTCGGGAGTTCGAGACCAGGCTGGTTAACATGGCGAAACCCCATCTCTGCTAAAAAAAAAAAAAAAAAAGGAACACAAACAGCCGGGCATGGTGGCTTGCGCCTGTAATCCCAGCTACTTGGGAGGCTGAGATACCAGAATTGCTTGAACTCGGGAGATGGA